>NC_133617.1:599383782-599758782 GCF_048593235.1 Sminthopsis crassicaudata
TTTCCTAAGGATTAATTTATACATACAGTTCCCTCTAGGTCTTTCCTAGACAATGCTTTCTACCAGTCAATCTCCAGGTCATTGTTCCTCCTGTGGCAAGAAATTTAGTGTGAGATTCATGGAATTTTCCTTTCTAACCTAAACCCCTGGAAGTAGTGTTTTGTTATGAACCTAAGTAACTCCATCTTGGTCCCATACTTGCTATAGTTTGCTGAGTAATCCAATATCTTTTATCCTTTATCCCATTTCAAGATATATTTCTTTGCTTCAGTTAATTGTCTCTGTACCATATATTGTATAATATCCTTTTTTTGTGCAGATGTTTTCTTAGCTGCAATTAAGGACAATGCTATCATTTCCTTCAATATAGGTATCACACTACAGTTAGCTTTTAAGCATCTGACATAGAATAAGATCCTGAAATGTGATGTGAAAATATGTATTTTTTCCAAACTGAACCATTTTTTCTACAATTTCTCTAACATGTATCATTTATATATATATTTAAAAACAGGTATTTCTTAACTTGAATTTGTTTTTCAATATGCCTGTGCACCCCTGAACTTTGTAGGACAGCTAATCAGAGTAAACAGTTCTTTTGATTTTAGTATTTTTTTTATATAAAAGAAGCCTTATAGAAAAATCTAACTGAGTTCATTTTCAAATACTATTCATGTGCATCAACTGGTCTGAAAGTTCTAAAACAACCACAATAGCAACAATAAAACTAGTTTATTTAAGTGACTGTTTTAGAGGGCTTTTATTCCTTTTAACTTCCATAAATCTCTAGTGTTAGACTATAGAACTCCAACATAGTAAATGAGTTAATATGTCCTCTAACACTCTCTTTTTCTTCCTCAATTTTCTCAACTTTCATAATCTACTTCTTCATTTTATCTTAGCCACAAAAAAGTCAGTCTGACCTTGAAGCTCATCATCCGTAAGAGCTCAACTTTTATGATTAATAATTCTAAAATTCCTTTAGCAACAATAATCTCCTACCCATTTCATTATTTTTCAAATCTCACACCTTCTAAATCCATTCTTTGTTTTTACCATAACCTTTAATTTTCCCCATTACTCAGTACTCTACAAAGATACTACTCATTCTCCAACTCTACTGTTCTTACTTCCAATCTACCCCCACCCCCCAAAAAAAAATAGGTGGCTAGATGGGACAGTGGTTAGAGTGCTAGGTCTGGAGTCAAGAAGACTTGAATTCAAATTTGGTCCCAGACACTTACTAACTGTTTGATTCTGGTCAAGTCACTTACCCTTTGTCTGCCACAGTGTCCTCAACTGTAATGTGTATCATAATAGTACCAATCTTCAAAGGGTTGTTATGAGGATCAAATAATACAGTATTTGTAAAGTGCTAAACAGAATGCCAGTCACATAGTAGGTATATGATAAATACTTGTTCCCTTCCTTCCAATCTTGACACTATAGTTAAACAATCTAACCTTCCATATTCCTCTATTATGGAATCCTTTGTTCCCTTGTACAATTGTCTTTTGTACCCTACCAAACTCCGGCCTCAGATTATCTCTGTTGTTTTATTCCTTTGTTCCTATTCAGTGCTAAAGAAAGTCATTTTACTATGCTGACTAAATCTACTATAAATTTGTGCTACTTAAACTCATACCTAATGAATTCTCTTTTACTCTTCCAAACAGCCATTATTCCAGGATTTCCAGCCTTCTTTTTTCTCCTCAGTGTTCCCATACTATTCTCTGCCTCTACTTTCTCAGCATAGGACTTCACAATATATTTCAGTAAGAAAATATAGTTCTTCCACTCTGAGTTCTTTCTCCTCTTGCTTTACATCTTAAAATTACCCAACATCAACTTTTATCTATCCTCCTTTACTCCAGTTTCTGATGACTATCTTCATCCCAAACTTGTATCCATCACATTCCTTCCTGTTTCTTTGGACTGATCCTGACAAACATTCAAGATTCTCTCACCCTTTTTTGATCTATCCATCTCTTCAAGCTTTCATCCTATATCTCTCCTCCCTTTTAATTGTCTTTAAAAAAATTGAATTTTTTTGTTACCTATATCACACAATTGAACCCTCTTCCTTTAAACTTCCAGATCTCATATATTTTTCAACCCCTTGAAATTAGGCTTCTAACCACCTCGTTAAATTGAATCTCTTTAAAGCTATTAATGATCTCTTAGTTGCAAATCCAATCATTTTCTGAACATTTAGTTTTTTAACCTCTCTGCAATGTTTAACGTAGATGATCACTGTTCTTCCTAGATTCTCCTTTTTTTCCCGAATTTTCATTTTACTGCTACTCACTTTTGGTTCTCTTTCCTATCTAACTGCTCTTTTTCAGTAATTATCCATACTTTAGTTTTATAAATATAGCTGTAACCCAAAATTCTGTTCCTGGGACCTCTTTTGTCCCCTTTATATGTATTCTCTCCTGGTAACTTTAATCATATTCTATGAGTTAAACATTCTCTATATAGATAATTCCAAGATTTCTATACATTGAATTGTCCTGAACTCTAGTTCTGCCTATTGGATATTTGAAATAAGATTCACCTAGGTATCTCAAAATCAATATGACTACCTCAAAATTTATTATCGTCTCCTTTAAGTATACACCTATATCTACTGAGGTTACCATATTCCTAGTCATTCAGTTTTACAACCTCAGAGACATCATCAGCTCCTTATCCTCTCTCATCCCATACATCCAGCATCTAGCACAGTTGACACATAGTAAGTGTTTTATAAAGGCTTGTTGCTTGATAGAGTTCAACTAAAATTTTTTCATCTTAGGCAAATGGAAGTTCCTTGAATTAACAAATGAATAAATTGATTTCAAAAGAGTTTAAATGCTTTGGCCAAGATCATACATCAGAAGCTCTAGAGATAGAATGAATTTCCTGATGCCCAAAACAATAATCTTTCCATTCTACCTCACTGTCTCTCTAGTGGCCTATTTTATTTTATTTCATTTTTGGTCTAGATAGATGATATCAACAAAATAGCCTTCTCAGGTGGAAAAAAAATTTAAAAACCTATCAATGCAGATTGGCAACTTTTCTGTAATTCTATAACCTTAAATAGAGAGTAGCCCGAGGCACTGAGAGATTAAATGACATTGTTGGTCATGCAGTCAGTAGATATCAGAAGTAAGAATTAGTCCTCAGACCTCCTCATATAAGACTTGCCCTCTCACTCATATGCCAGGCTTCCTCTCAATATATTTCTTCTCCCTCCTTTGTCTTTCTCCTTGATCCTCCTTTTTACTTCTCCCATATTTGCATTCAGCTAGTTGATTTAGACTAAACACCCCACAAAGAATGTAATGCGGCTTTTCCAAAAGCCACATAACAGTGAAGGATGTCTAATTACAAACAGACATAGAAGAGAAGATTCCAAAATTGTTGGATGTGCATCCTGCTGGCATGAATCTGAAAAAGAGCTAACAATCAAGCCCCATTGTGGTCATGATTGAAGCATTTCTGGGAGCCATTTCAAACCACTAAGCTGAGCAGCCCAGACCTCTCCAAAGTGAGGAAAAAAGGTTGGTACTCAAAAGGCTGAAAAGAAAAAAAAATAAACCTAGAGGGTCTTCCAAGTTGAAACCACATGGCAGGTGGCAGATTCTCTACCATTACTTTTGACTTGAGCATCTACACAATTATCCAATCTGAAGTGTTTTGTTTTTTTTTTTCCTAAATTAAAGTTTCCATGGGGAAGCTGCATTATTGTGGGAAAGGACTTTGGAGATGCAAATGCAGGAAGAGAGTTAATATTTTTACTTTCTAATATGAATGAATGAACAAAAGAATGAATATAAATGAAAAAGCATGTGGTAAGTATTCACTATATACCAACCATACCACATATAAATATAACAAAGCTAGACAATTCTTGCCCTCAAGGATCTTAAAGTTTAGCTGGTAAAGATGACACATAAAAATAATAGAAAAGGAAAAAGGAAAGAAGAAACAAATACACTGGAATGATACACAGAGATGAAGTTGATGATGCTCTTTTCAAAAAGCAGTTTTCCCTTTTCTAATATCATTAGTATTTTTCCCATGATGATGGGAGAAATGAAAAATCAAGTGAACACTTCATTTCATTCCTCATTCAGGGGTAATGATGGATGTCTATTTGGATCAAAAAACCCTTTTTATAATGTCAAGTGCCACTCCTGTAATTCCCTGTGAGCAGCCCAGGATAGTTTCTAGGCTGCTGAAAAATGATACTTCTCTTACATTGTTCAGGCAGTCTGACTGAGAGTTAGAGATTCTTCTTTTCAAATGAATTCTGACATTTGGCTGTGCCTTAAATTTTCTACACTCTGTTCCTTCAAGATGGGAGAACCACCATGAAAAACCTTTTAGTCTAAGAAACTAAGGGGCAAAAAATCAATCAAAAGGTGAAACTGAATTTGTTATGCCCCAAACATTTTCCATTTCTTTTTTCTTTGAATAAGAAAGAATTCATTTTCACTGTTTAAAATGACCAAATTCTTAATACATGCTAAAGAAAACATTCACTTTATAGTATTATACAGAAAAAACAAGATGCTGTTGCTGAATATTTGTTCATCTATTAACTAAAATGTTCAGAAATCTGGACACATACAAAGCATCTCTGATACTAATCAATATGTAAAAGAGGCTAGAGAGACTGCTTCCTGGGAAATGGTGATGATTTGTGATGGAAATGCTTTGGAGAGACATGGGAGCATGTGGAGACATTTACAATTAGTTCCAACCTGCTAACCAAATGGTAAAATGGTGGTCTTTTTGACTGGCTGCATAGCTGGACCTGGGGGTGCCATCAAAAGGGCAAAACTAATCAAAAGTTCACTCAGTCATTTTCTCTTTGGCTGCTCAATCATGGTTTGACTCCTTTGCTTATTGAATTCAGTGAAAGTCAATGCTGTAAGAGGAGAAGCTTTGGGACTCTACCCTCTCTCCTACTCCTCCTCCCCACCCCCCACCCCCTGCCAGAGACTAATATCTGACAATATGAAAATTGGCTTCAGTCTTATTGTCTTGCCATTATTCTCCTCCATTTTAGGTGAATGGGATTAATTTGGAGTCTCTGCTGCTGCAGATTATGAAAGGTCAGAAGAACAAACCCTCAGAAGTCTAAGAATTGGAATTCATGTCAGATGCTGCATTAAGCCAAGTATCAATGGCCTGAAGAGCAAGGAGTGAGTGGCCTTTGGGAATCAACCCAGAGATCAGGACTCAAAGGCAGTAATGACACAAATATGAACTTTGTGGGAACTGAGCTAAATTTGAACTCAATCTCTTTAGAAACCTATGTAATATAGGGGAGAGTGCCCTGGAGCAATGGGCAGAAATATTTGTAATTTTGTTCCTGCTCATACCTTTGAAGTAAATATCTTTTTGTAAAGTCAAATTGATGTGAAGTGACTAAATGAACTAAGACAATTCACTGCTGATTAATAGGTGCTCAAGTCAATGGCCTTAGAGAAGAGGCAATTCAGAATCCTAACTAGCCTGGCTCTAGAAGAGTGAGCTAGAGAACATATTCACTATATATTCACTTTTGCTGCTAGGTAGTATAATAGATACAGAACCGAATATAAGAGTCACAAAGAGCTGACTTGCCTCAGAAATGTACTAGCTAAGTGCTCCTGGGTAGGTCGTATATAACGTTTCTTAAGTTTAGTTTTCCTCATCTATAAAATGGGGATAATAAAAACACCCACTTCGAGCAGAACTAGGAGATCATTATACACTTCAACAATGATACTGTATGAGGATGTATTCTGATGGAAGTGGGGAAGATCTAATCCAATTCCAATTGATCAATGGTGGATAGAATCAGCTACACCCAGAAAAGGAACAATGGGACATGAGTCTAAACTGTTTGCATTTTTTGTTTTTCTCCCCAGATTATAATTACCTTCCGAATCCAATTCTTCCTTTGCAACAACAACAACAACAACAAAATTGGGTTCTGCACATATATATTGTACCTAGGATATACTATAATATGTATTTAATTTAATTTAATATGTATGGGAATGCCTGCCATCTAGGGGAGAGGGTGGAGGGAAGGAGGGGAAAAATTTGGAACAGAAGGGAGTACAAGGGATAATGTTGTAAAAAATCACCTATGCATATGTACTGTCAAAAAAGTTATAATTATAAAATTAATTTTAAAAAAACCACCCACTTCATAGAATTGTGAAGATCAAATGAAATAATATGTTTAAAACTACTTGTAAAACTTAAAGTGCCATAAAAATTAGTTAGCACCACCACCATCTTCATTATCAAATGTTTTTATCTTTGATGTTTCAAATGAACACATTTCATACTAGAACTCTTTCATGGATTACAAAAAAGATAATCTTCAGTGTTGAATTCGCATCTTAGCTCACAGAATAATGCATTTGTGGCCTTGGGTTAATGGAAGCAACCTCAGGCTCTCTGCATTGTGATAATAACCAGACCAGGAAAGGAATGGAACAAATAGGGATCAATGTCATTATTATCAAAATGCCTGGGTTAAGTGTATGTCTCTGTCTTTTAAGTACTCTAGGAATGGTCCAGAGAGTATCACTGCTATAAAGTACAGCTGACTTTGGTTTGTGCTATGTTTCAGAGAGACAGATAGATAGACTGATAGACAACATTCTGAATATTAGGGAAAGGTATTTTGTTGCTTAAGAAAACTGGCTCCATGGAGATTATGTGACCAAACAAGGTCATACAATTAACCCTAATGAAATAAGTAAAACAAATATTTAATAGGTGATAAAAAAGAGATAATTAAAATTGGGCTGGAAACTTTTAAAAAATAAGGGATAAAAAGCAGGTTATATGGTGGTTTCCAGAAAACTTGAAATGTATGTAAAATTAGGCTCATTTGGCATTCTAAAAGATAAAAATCTGCATTCCTGATGCTTTGACAGATTTTGCCTGAAATGCCTTATGAATCATCACAGAAAGTTTGAGTTATATTTCTTTTATATATATATTAGGGTTAAATACATTGTATTTTATTAATCTTATAGAAATTGGTGACCTATATATAGTGTATATATTTGAAAATGTTTTATTATTTGGAATGTTTGATTAATCTGAACTGTCTCTAATATGCACATTAGAATCAGTGAAGATATAGACTAGACAATGGGGCTGCTGAGAAATGGGAAACAGGTGAAACCAAGAGAAGAAAGGATATTTTGTTTCAGTTCTCTGAAATTGTGCAAATTGGAAATCTGAGATTATATAATATAGATGTAATATATATCCCTGTACTTCTTTATTACTTCAGAGACAGAGATATATGGAGACTGAAAAAAATCTCAACCTAATTTAATTTTGTGAAGGATATTTTCAAGAGGTATGGTTGTTGTTTGTTCTCTCAATTTGAAAAGGACTAATGACATTCCCTCTTGCAGAGTCATCAAAGCCCAGTGGCAAAACAAAAGTCAGGATGACTGGTGATGGCCCAGGATGCTGTGGATGCCCTTGACCTCTCTGATGTCTGACCAAGTTCTAAACACTCCTCAGTGCCTGCTTTAGTCACTTCCATGGCCTTTGGAACAAATTGTTCTCATCCTGTCATTCTGCCTGGAGAAGTTTTCACACACTTGGGATAGACATCCTTCTTACTCACTGATGGATTTGAAGCCTGATGGTTACCCGCAACCTAGTTTAGCCTGTCTGCAGATATAGTTTACCAACATAAGTTCACTGAGCTCCTTAAAGCTACAAGGAAGACTTGGGCGATAGGTGGACACTAAAGATGGATGAGAAGTCCTAAAAAGGGCTCATTGAGCCCTCACACCATAAATTCTACTCCTCCTTGAATACCCTATAAGCCCCATGGGATGGTAATGAGAAAAGAAAGGATCTAAATTATGAATTTATTTGTTTCCATTGTGGAAATTCCCTCCACTGATGCAAATCAGCAACACACCATAATTTAAAGTCATAGAGAGTGGCCTGGGGCTCTGAGAGGTTTTAGGGAGTATTCAATGTTCACATAGATAGTATGTGTCAGTCTGTATTGAATCAGGGCTTTCTAAATTAGTGGCCAACTTTCTATCCATTATGCCAGGCTGCCTCTCTTTGTGAAGGATAATCATGTTAATTTGTTGCTATGGTCCACTTAAGTACATTTAAACCTGCCAAACATGCAGTGTTGATGTTTCTAATTTCTTATTGGATCAAATAGGATGGAGAGAAAAATAAGCCAGACCCAGTTGTACCAAAGTATGTTCTCTCTCTCTTTAGCAACAACATATAATAGTGTAGCTTCATAGCTTGAGGCTACTGGTAGAATATACAATAACAGTTTCATAAGCTTTATTCCTTGGTACAGTAGATATTCTGACAGGAAAATCTAAAATCATGATCACCTGAAATTTACAGTGATGTATTCCATTAAAAAAAAAAAACAATTGGGGGGGAACCTACTGATAATGTCCTATCTCACCTTTCTTGAATATTCGATCCCATTTTTGTTTTGTTTCCCTAATTTTTTTGCACATGAGGCATCAAAAGGCCAAAAAAAAATTATGTTTTATTTTATAAAAGCAGCAAAGTAAAAACAAGACCCTTATTTGTATTCCACTTTCTCTTGACACACAGCTTCTTTGCTTGTGATAGAAAATCAAGAAAATCCTTCCTCAGCATGAACAAATATCCTTACTGTGGTTAATCTCTTTGGATAATAAAATTTATAAACCACTCTTCTCTATCCATCTTAGGTAAACAGTCAGTCTGAATTCATTTACACCTTTAATCATGTCGACATCTGTAAATCAAGCCCAGATTTTAAGATAGTTCTAATAAACAAACCTGCTTCTAAATGTCTTTGTCAATTTCAATAGGGTTATTGCCTTTTGTGCTTTATCTTTCCCCTTGATCAACAGTCAATAGACTGTTGATCAGATTTTCTTGTACTATGGTTGGTTTTGAAATACTGAGCCTTATATTTATGGTGTCCATATCTAAGCAAAATCTAATAAAATAATGCTGAGACAAAATGATGAAACTTGACCTACTATTTCATGGCAGTGTTACCATGGTGATTCATCCTCCCTCTCTCCCTCTCCCTCTCCCTCTCCCTCTCCCTCTCCCTCTCCTTCTCCCTCTCCCTCTCTCTCTCTTTCTCTCCCTCCCTCTCTCTCTCTTTCTCTCTCTCTCTCCCTCTCTCAAGAATAAAAGTGATATTTCATTTTATATAGGAGTCTTTAAATAATTATGCCATTACCCATGATACTTTGACAATTCAATAGTTCTGTGATTGTGTTTGTTCATATACTTGTACATATTCTCTTTCAAATAAACAGTTTTATGTTTACAGTATTTACAAATCAAATGAATATACTCTCAATTCACTTGACCTAAGAATATTAAACTAGAAAGTATGTCTCCATCTGCTCTAAAGTGTAATATACTTTCACCAAAACAATAAAGGTTCCTTTAATCCATTCCCTCACAGCAACCTTGGTTTTTTAAGAAGGATCAATCTTTATTTGCTTCTTATTAATCTTTTTGAATCATTCCTACCCATATTGCTCTCTGATATTTTAAAAAATACTTGGCAATAAACCATAACTTCAAAAACTGAGGAAAAGATTCAGGCTCCATCAGGGTGTCTGTGAAGAAAGGAATCACCAAATCAATGCTGTGTTACTTTTTACCCTCTAGGACTAAATGTCACACCCTTTTTATGCTCTTCAAATAATAAGAATTCAATTATAAAAAAAATCAGTTATTTTATCCATCTGTGCAATAGTCCACAAACACAAAATGTAAAAAGAATAAGAGTCATATCCCTGGACCATTTTTATCTGAATCTCAAAAAAGAAATAGAAGAAAAAGATGAATAATTACCATAGATGCATATTAAATTTCAGGTTGTTCAAAATACTTTCATATTTTTATGCCATTTTTGATCCTCAGTCATAATAACTGTGAGGTAGTTGGCTTAGTGCAAGAGAAAGAGAGACACAGACAGATAGAGTGAGAACCTTGGAGTTAGACATTCAAATATACCTCTGATAAATCTTGTCTATGTGTGTGTGATAAGGAGCCAATTTTTTAACCTCTCAGTGTCCCAGAAGCACAGAGTATTTGTAAATCTTCATTAATTGAGAAAGTTTGTCACCAGGGAGAGTCTTTCACTGATGGGTCACAGGTGCAGTCAACCTTATCTCTTCCTGCTGCCAAACCAATAACTTTCACTTATGTTTGTAAAGTCTTTTCACTGCAACCTCAGTAGAGATAGATAGTGCAAGTATTATTATATTCATTCTTCAGAAGAGGAGATCAACATGGAGGTTTGGTAACTTATTCAAAACCATCCCCAGAGGAAGAACGCAAGTCTATGTCTTCTCAATCTTTCTGAGTCCTATGATTTTTTCATTATTATATGTTGATATATAGTATGGGACTATGGGATTCTCTCTCATGATTTCATCAGCTACATAGCAGGAAAGTTCTGGATCTAGAATCATCAGTATTTAGGTTTGAATTCAGCTTTAGGGATTTACTGTATGACCTTGGAGAAGCTGCTTAGTCTCTCTGAGCTTTAGCTTCCTCATATGTAAAATGGGTCCAACAGCACCTACATCATAGGTTATCGTTTGGATTAATTACTGACTATGTAAATGCCATACCACTCACATGCTGAAAAAGAAAGGTTATGGGATGAGGGTACAGAATTTAAATTTTAAAAGGAATATTATATATCTTTGTATACACACATATATACTAGCAGATATATATATATAATGCTAGTTGATTGTTTTTATAAAATGAAATAGCTAAACTTTGAAGGTGCATTATGCTATACAGTGATTGAGTGTCTGAGCTTAGATTTTATTCATTAGATCAAAATCTGCATCAGAATACCCCCTTTTGCCACAAATAATTTGCTATCTCTTGCAAACCTCATTTATCTCAGTACAAATTCATTTTGGACCATCATCTCATTTCCCCAGGGATTCATGCCAAGCACTCCCCCAAACACCCAAGCTCCAGGCAATGAAGAGCTCAAAGAGTGAAATTTCTATTCTGAAATTTCTATTCGAGCCACTCTTACCGAATTCATAACATCCAATTATTCCCAGAAGGGAATGTAAGTGGAGAGTAGAAAAACAGCCTTTGCCAGCTCCTGTGTCAGTCACTGCTCATCAGCCCCCCATCCCAACCCTCATTTACTTCCTTTCATCATTTTCAAAAAAAAAAAAGCATAAAGAAACTCAATGAAGAAGTCATATTTTTAAAAGATCTGTACTAATAGTTTACATTTACATGGAGCTTTAAGATATGCAAAAAAAAAAAGAATTTACTTGAAACAACCTGTGAAACATGCAATTAAAGTAATATTAACTCCATTTTACAAATGAGGAAAGCTGGAGGAGTTAGATGTCCTGCTCAAGATAACACAGACAATAAATGTCCAATATACATGCATATACACAGAAAAGTGAGGAGTGATAACTGAGGACAAAAAGGAAAAGTGGTTAGGCTTTGTAGTAGTTAACAAGATTCAAATTCCCGGGATCTGAGGTTTGTGATAAATACTTAAGACTCAAAAAAGAGAAAAAAAAAAGTAGATGTTATTGGAAGTAAGATCCAGAAAAGCAGAATATCATTTCTTGGAAAAAAAGGGAAGATCTTAATAAGTGCCAGGAGAAGGCAAAATGATTTAATTACTGTTTAGTGTCAGGAGGTTTTGTGAAAGAGAGAACTCAAAGTAAGAAAGATAAAAGTAAGAGGGTTAGGAACTTGGCAGCAAAGAGGAAAAAGGATAGTAAATAAGCACTTAGCTGTCCTCAGTGATTTGTCACCTCAGTGATTGTGGATGGAAGTGCTAACCTGGATTCATTGCTTTTGAAGAATGAGTTAGATACCTGATACAATGGATTTGGAGGACTTACATCCAACTTCTGCATTTGTCACTGATGAGGAGTTTGACGTTGAGCAAAACATTTCACCTCTGGCCCTTGATTTCTATATCTATAAAATAGGTGCAATTCAGTGATGGCATTGTGCACAAAGTGCCAGACCTGGAGTCAAGAAGATTCGTCTTTATGAATTTAAATCTAACCTCAGATGCTTACTAGCTGTGTAATGGCAGTATCACAAGTTATGTAACCTCTCGAAGTTTCCTCAACTGTAAATAAATAACTGTTAATAAAAGCACCTGCCGCACAGGGTTGCTGTGAAGATCACATAAGTAAATCTGTAAAAAGTATCTACCATAGTGTATGGCAATATATAGTAAGCAATATATAAATGCTGATTTCCAACTCCAGCCCCCAAATATGCTATAGATGAGGAAATGTCCCAAGTTTCAAAATTGAAAAATTTTGAAAAAAAGGATGAAAAAAAAGGATGTATAAATGTTGGGCCAAGTTTGATTGTTAAAGGGATAGTGTGTAAACACATTAAGAATGAAAGATAGCAACAATGTGAATCAGTATAGATACATTAATAACCTGTTGTCTCAAGATTGAGCATATTTAATTTCTTTTCTTTTCTTTTTTTGACAAAATCACTAAATTAGCAGGGAAGGAAAATTTCATGACAGTATGCCTAAATTTATGAAGGTTTATTAACTTAATTTTCCTGTGCACAAAGTGAATCAATAAGTACTAAATGATTGTCCAGTTAGGTGGATATGGAAAAGGCTTACCTACTAGACATAAATAGTATTACACAGCATCAATTTGGAAGGAAGTCACTAGTATACTGCCTCAGAGATCTCTCCATACTTCTATTTTATTCATGTTTTTCTCCCCCATAACTAGGATGAAATGATAACATGCTTTTCACATTTACAGATGGCGTGAAGTGAAGGATATCATAGCTGTTTTCAAGTATCTGTAGGCCTGCCACATTTAAGAGGGAATAGATTATTTTCTGTTTAGCCCCAGAAAGCAAAACTGGGATCAGCTGGTATAAATCACAAGGGTAGATTTCTATTTCAGATAAGAAAAACTTCTTAAAAATTATTGCTGGTGGAAAGTAGAATAATGATTTCCCTTGATGGAGATGGTTAAGAAGAGATTATTGTTAAAGAATAGTTTGAATCTAATAGATTTCTTCCAGTCTGATATGTGGAACTGTGATTCACCATTTTTTTAAAAAATTAACATTCAATGTTCAGACTCTTAAAGTTTTTGTCCACTAAAAAGCTCAGTTTCTCTTCATAGGCACTTCATTGGCAATTCTGTCCCAATCAGAACTCATAGAATTGATGCTTTGAATCAAGTATAGAATTTTATTTTTATCCTTTTCTAATATACACACATATATATATATATTATATTAATGTAGAGATATGTTTATTTTAGCCTGCTAAATCAGTCTATTGAGATATTTTTGGATCCTGATGCTTATTCTGTCATCTAATTTGCTAACTATTCCTCCCTGTTCCACATTATGTTTGAATTTGAGAAACATACCTTCTATGGTTTTATTCAAATAATTTATTAAATTTTTGAATAGCACATATCCAAATATAGATCACTTGGAGATTTTACTTAAGACTTTTTTTTCCAAGAAGATGTCCCTTTGTATTCATTTTTCATGTTTTCATCAAGGATAAAATTGATGTACACATAACCCATTCTCATCAAGGTTTTAGAATAATAAGAAAATTAACAAATAAATTTGTGATTGCTGATGTCTCCTCAGTTGCTTTTTTTTTTTTTTTTGGTCATAAATAGGTACATAGGACAAGACATGTGTAATAACAATGTTTACCCTCAAGGAACTTATAATTTAATATGGGGATATGAGTTATACACAAATATGATAAAAGTAGAATATAATTTTGATTATTCATTGTAGAATATAAACTCTTCAAGGGTAAAACTACCATTTGTCATCTTTGCATTTCCAGTTTTTAGCACAACTTTTTAAAAAAATTTATTTTCAATAGTATATTATTTTTTGTGTTCCAATTTTTTTCTCCCTCTCTTCCTTACCACTCCCTTAAGACAGCAAGCAATTTATTATAGATTAAATATGTGCAATTCTTTTAAATAGATTTACATATGTAGCACATGTTGTAGCACAACATTTTTGAGATTTCTTTAAAAATATTTAATATTTATTTTTGTCAATTATATGTAAAAACAATTAAAACATTTTAAAAACATTTTTGAGTTCCAAATTTTCTCCTTCCTTTTCTTACCTGCCCCTTCATGGATAAGGCAAGTAATTTGATATAGGCTAAACATATGCTAGCAAAACTAGCTAGCATATGAGAATATGATTAATAAATAGTTGACAACTAAGCATTTAATTTCTACATGGTTAATGAAAAATCTTCACAATTAAATTTAATGTAACAACCAAAGCAATGATTAATAATTCTCTAACAAACTTCTACTTAAATATCTCATTATGGCATAGAGGTGAACCTGGATTCTTGAAGGCTATTTTAGTGGATATTCTCTGGCACTTTCTGCCAAAGAAAGAATGATTATGGTTAAGTCCAGTACTAATCCATATTATCTGTTGAATAAGGACTAGTCTGCCTCAGTTTGGAGACATTGATCGTAAGGGATGGCCTCTAAATGATTAATGTTTTGGTCATAAGAACTAATGGAATCATTTATAGTGCTAGGGTTTATGAGCTATAGAAAAAATATATACTATTGAAAATAATTTTTTTAAAAAGTTGTGCTAAAAACTGGAAATGCAAAGATGACAAGTGGTAGTTTTACCTTTGAAGAGTATATATTCTACAAGGAATAATCAAAATTATATTTTACTTTTATCATATTTGTGTATAACTCATATTCCCCATATTAAATTATAAGTTTCTTGATGGTTTCATCAGTAATTGTTAGGTTCCATTGTAGTGAAGTGTAGTGTAGTATCCATTGGGTGAAATCATAGATATTTGAAGTTTTGAAGTAATACTACTAATAATACTAACAACTTGCCTGTATGTAGTACTTTGCAATTTACGTTTCTTTATGATGTTTTCTCTGCCCCTTCCATTAACTTTTCTTTGCATCATATTACATAAATATTGAACAAAAGAGAAGATTCCTAGAAAATAGTTAATTAAAAAAGAAGTTATAATTTTAGTGCTTAACATGATCCAGAAATTGTGACTTAGAAGTCCCAAACCCATTGTGTATGTAGTATTTAACATATATAGTATGTAGTATTTGAGGATTTAGGCTATTGCCCAGATCCAGGACAGCTCAGCCTAATAAGGTGCTCCCCTAAAGTGAATGACATGGGATGGAAGTGCAGATGTATGGGTAAGCAATCATTCCACAAGAAGCCCCTGCAGAATAGCCTATAAGAACTGCTTTAGTTCTATGCTTGGGCTTCTCAGACCTGAATAACCTTCTAGCTTCCTAAAGGTTAACCAGATTAAGGAGTCAGTAAACTGGTCTTTTGACCACACTCACTATTTCCTGATGTTCACTATGTATGCTTAATACATTATAGTTTAATAAAGTTTAACAGGTACTAATTTAATTTTTTCCCCTTGATCATTAGAGCAATTTTTAAAAGTCTCCATCAGAAGGCAAAAGGTGAGGGAATGATCAGAGGGAAAATCATACTAAAAGGAAGGATATCTTGATGTAGTGAAGTATAAGGTTTCAAAGTGAGTAAATGAAAAGGGGGATCACCACAAAACAGAACACAGGACAATATAGGAGTTAGCAGAGAAAAAACAAAGCAAGCCCTCTTTATTTAAAGGAAATCTTTATAGGTAGGGTATTCAAGGAGAATGGAAATGGTTTAGATTTCACCGAGGCCCTTGTTGAAAGAAGACACTCAAACAGGTAAAATCCTTTAGGTTTAATAGAGCTCTTATCTGGATTAAGCAGTGCCAGACATTGGAGGGAGAGAGCAGAGTGCCTGAACCTGGTATAAATATCAAGGTTCAAGGACTGGAGCTAATTCATCTGGAGAATTGATGGCTAGGTGATAGTAGGACTCCAGGGCAGTAAAAATAGAGGGCTTTCAGCCATTATTGCAGGCCTTTCTTTGACTGAGTGACTCACAGGACTAGAAAGTCACCTCTGGCTTCATTTAGTGAGGAGGGGGACACTACTGCAGTCCTTACAAAGTGGGAAAGCTAGTCCACACAAGAGTGAGAGCCAAGGGGAGGGGAAAGCTTTGCAGCACATAACGAACACCTGTCTGGTAGAAGAGCATTTAGTCTTTTGAGAACCAAGGGAATATGTAAATGTGCCTGTACCAAGTACCAGTGAAGTTTAAACCACATAAGGGGATGAGCAAGGTGGAATGGGGGGGGGGGGGAGAATCAGAGAGCTGGAGGACAGAAAGATCAACTGCTCATACTGATAAAACCTAAAAATTCAAAAAGAATAGCAATCAGTAAAAGGAACTCTTTCACTTTCAACATGAAGTAACCCAAAGTATAAAAGAAAATGTATTTCTCTTTCATATGAAACTCAAAAACAGGGGGATAAGAGATAGGTATTTTAAAAATCTCTGCACAATGAATAATTGTATGATATATTGAAATTGGAATGAAAGTAAAGTCATTGCTATATGTCAAAACAACCAATTCTAATTTCACTAAAAAATTGGTAAATCAGTAGGAAAAGTCAATCAGACCACAGAATCAAGAGAATCATAGAGTTAGGAAGATCCATCAAAATTCATTTTTTATATGGCTCAACACAAAAAATAGCAAACATTTATTTTCCTAATTCCTATATTCTTAAAGGAAAGAGAGAGGGGGAGTAGTTAGATTGTAGATAGAAAGCCAGCACCAGAATCGAGAAAATCTGTGTTCAAATTCTCCTTTTAGCTATATCAAAACTTCTTACACTGTGGGTCATATAACTGAATGTGGGGGTTGCAAAATGATTATTTATTACCAGTAAATGTTTCATTTGTATATCTGCTTTATATACCTGGAGTCATGTAAAATTTTCTCTTGTGAAAAGGGATTGTAAGTGGAAAAAGTTTAAGAAGTCCTGGGCTATATGACACTAGACAAGTTGCTTCCTTACTGCCTATTAACATTCCTATGTCTTTCTAATTCTCAAAAGCTCCTCATTTGATCCATCTGTCCCTGATAGCTAATGTCCCATATCTCTTCTCCCTTTTATGGTTAAACTCTTTGAAGCCATCTACAGTAAGGGCCTAATCTTTCCCTCCCCTCTTTCTTCTTAAATCTGTAGAATATGAACAAAAACTCTTTCTCCAAAATTGCCAGTGATCTTTTACTTGTCAAATCTAATGGCCTTTTCTTAATCTTCACCCTTCTTGACCTGTTTATAGTCTTGATCACCCTCTTTTGCTTAATATTCTCTTTTCTCTAGGTTTTGGTGACACTATTAATTTTTGTTTGCTTTCTATCTGACCACTTCATTTTTCTTTGTTGGATCTTCATTCAAGCTCCTGCTCTTCCTCCATATTATTTAACTTAGTGGTCTCATCAGCTCTCAAAAATTCAATCATTATCTCTTTGCTAATTACTCTAAAATCTACTTATCCAACTTTTTTGATTTTTCTATCTCATATCTCTAAGTGCCTTTTACATATCTTGAATCAGATGTTCTGTGGACATCTTCAGCTCAACATATTCAAAACTGAATTCATTTTCTTTCTCTCCATCATTCTCCACATTTCTTCACTTCTAAACATCCCTATTATGGTTGAAGGTTCCACCATCCTCCCAGTGCCTCAGACTCACATCATTCTCTATTCCAGAGTGTCTCTCACTTCTCATATCCAACTTGTTTTCAAGATCTGTTTATTTAACTTATATAATATGTTTCCCATATTCCCTCTTGTCTCTTCTGATATTGCTAGCACCCTGATGCATTACTCACTGCTTAATACTTAGATTATCATAATAGTCTGCTGGTTGCTCTGACTGTCACACATCTCTCTCTCTCTCTCCCTACCCTAATTCATCTTCTCAGCCACCAAAGTGACTTTCCTAAAGTATAGGTCCAAATATATTGCCCCTCATTCTCATTGCCCCATTTAATAAACTTCAATGCCTTCCTGTCACCTCTAGGATCAAATATAAAATCCTCTTTGATGTTCAAAGCCTAGCCTAGCAGCCCCACCTTGCTAGCCTTCTTATAACTTAGAGGCTCTTACATGCTGTTTGATCCAGTGACAACGAACTCCTTCATGTTTTCAAATCACTCTATCTTCTAACTCTGGGTATTTTAATTTTACTGTTTTTTCCACATACATGGAATGTTTTCACTTCTCATCTCAGCTTAATGAATTCCTGGTTTCCTTCAAGTCCCAAACAAAATCCTATCTTCTTACAGGAAACCTTTCCTGGGCCTGCATAATTTTAGTGCCTTTTCTTTGTTGATTATTTCTTATCTATCCTGTATATAGCTTGTTTTGCACCTAGTTGTTGTTGTTTTTGCATATTGCCTTACCAATTAAACTGTGATGTTAATAAATGCTTCTTTTAGTAAATTTACTTTTTTAATACATATTACTTTAAGAGTTATGTTGGGAGAGAAAAAAATCAGAGCAAAAAGGAAAAATCATGGAAGAAATTAAAAAACAGACAAAAGAGGTGCACATAGCATGTGTTGATTTACATTCAGTCTCCTTAGTTCCCCCCCACCCCACCCCAGGATGCAAATGGCATTTTCTGTCCAAAGTCTATTGGGATTTCTTTGGATCACTGAACCACTGAGAAGAACAAAGCCTTTCATAGTTGATCATTGCATATTCTTACTTTAATCTTGTGCAATATATCCCTGGTTCTGCTTGTTTCACTCAGCATCACTTCATGTAAAATTTTATTGAATAAAATACAGTCCCAATGCACAAGGAAATTAAAATTCACTAGCAGGATAAAATAACTGATTTAGTTACTACAAATGGGACAGCTGGTTGGCACACTGGATAGAGTACTAGGACTGGAATCAGGAAAACCTGAGTTCAAATCCACCCTCACCTGTGTGATCCTAGGCAAGTCACTCAGTTTCCTCATCTGTAAAATGATTTGGAGAAGAAAACAGTAAACTATTCCAATATCTTTGCCAAGAAAACCCCAAATAGAGTCATAGAGAGTTGTGCATAACTGAGCAACAACTTACAGACAAAATAGAGATATGATTTAGAATGATACTACATTTTTGTGGATTTAGAATTTGTTTAATAACTGCACACAAAGATTAACTATTTGTAATTGCTGTCAACACAGAACGAGGTTTCTAATGGAATGTCCCAGATCTTAATGCTATTTAACAATTAAAAAGAAACCAAACCAGAAAGATAATTGAAATGTAAAATGGAGGCCAAACAGGCAATATGTTGCCCCAAATTATTATTTCAAAAATAAGAGGAAATCTAATGGGATTTTTTTTTAATGGGAAAGCAGGACCTTTTAAAAAAATAATGATAAAAATTTCAAATTACAAAAAGGAACAGAATACTGTTACTTTAACTAAATCAGATACAAATAAGCTTAAAATCTTACACATTGATTTGCCAAAAGATTTAGTAGCATACAAAATGTTCACAGGCTCTTCCTACACATGATGTTGCAATAACAACTCAGCTCATGACAGTGAGCACTTGAAGCCTGAAGCATAAGTTTAAAGCTTGGCACACCACTTGTAACTTTAATTTAAATTCACACTCATGAAAAATTATCACTTTTAGATCTAGTGGTATTGGCAAACTTCCTTTTTCTATGGGAGAAGTTTCCTACACCTTTAAGAGGAATAGAAAAGGAGTGAGAACCACATATAGGACTCTCTCCTGGAAAAATCTAAAAAGGACCACCTGGGTCAAGACCAGGGATATATAGTTAACAACAATTGGATGAAGAATGTATTCAAGTCAACAAAACCTCCTTGGAGGAGATAGAAACATCACAATAATTTGAAGAGAATGAGGCTAGATCTCCCTGTCTAAACTTAGAATGTGCTCATGAATACATAGATTCTGAAATGGATTGATTAATTTAATTCTGTTCCATGGTAGACATGTTTCCATGGAAAGAGCACTGGGTCCAGATTCTAAGTCTATTATTTGCTATCAGCAGTACCACTTTTCTCATATAAAATAGTGGGGGTATATTGTGGGACAGGTGAACTGCATGAATTCTAAGCTTCCTTCCAACTCTCAATTCTATGTCTATTCATTTCAACTCAGTTTATTCAGTAAATACACATTTATTTCATATTTACCACATACCATGTCCCTGAAGACACAACAATAAATAAAAACAACATTTTGCTTTAAAGAACTCACAGTTTAGCAGGGGAGATGAGAGATGTCTGTTAAATGTCTGTTAAATACAATGATGCAAAAATGAATGTCTTTATAGGAGAAGTAAGAACATTGTGCTACAAGAAATCAGAAAAAAAATCTCTCCAGGATCAAGGACTAATAGGAAAAAATTGAAAATATAGAAGGACCTTAGAAGATAAATATAATTTCAAAAGTCAGAGAAGGGGTGTGAGGTGGGAACAAAGGAGAAGTTGGGAGCAAATACACAAATATAGGAAAGGGAATAGTAGTTTAAGTTCCAATGAACACTCTGGTCTACCAATATTAAAAACTATGTGGAAAAAAAAGTAATCTGAGATAAAGCTGGAAATGGAGGCTCATGGGATCTTACAACTCAGAGCTAGAATCAAACTTATTGGTCCTTGAATCTAATGCCTCCCTCATACATATTTTGCAGAGGAAAATGAAGTCTCAGAAAGAAGGACTTACAGATAGACAAGCCTGGTAAAGTTAGGTTTTGAATCCAGATTCTCCCATTCTTTAGGATTTAGAGATAGGTTGGTGCCAGCATATGAAGAAACCCAAATGCCTGCAAAGCCAAGGAATTGGGATTGAATTTAATGGGTAATAGGGAGCCACTGAGGCAAAGGGCACACTCACTGTTGTATTTTAGAAATACTCCTGAGGAATAGTTATAATGGATGATTCTCTCCTGGGTGAGAGGGCTTATTCCATACGGTGAGGAATGATACTATTATTTTTAAATCCTTAAAGTATCAGTGCAACTTTTTTTGGTATAAAGAACATATAGGAAAGCTCTCTTCAAGATAATCTGGCTAATGAATGGGACTAGTATAGCCCAGTTTTAACACAACTGTTTCAATAAGGATTAAAAAAAAAAGAGCAACAGACCATGAAGTAATAGTCAAGATCAAGATTTTAGACAAAATGATAAGACAAGCAGAAGAAATAAATACCAGGCATGAAAGGTCTGGCCTAAGAGTGAAGCTCAAAAAATCTTCTAAATCCATGAACAAGAATTAGTCAAGGACATCTGAACATGTATCTCTATAGCTCTGATTTTGAACTGGTTGGGGAAGTGGAAAAGGGTTGGAGAGGTGGTGGAGAGGATGCTTTCAGACAGGGCAATGATTAAACTCACTCTGGACTACAGCACCTCTGTGCTCTTTGGGAACCTGGGTCACCATTGAAACCCTTGAAAAACAGTACTAAGTACTCAGAAGAGGCAGGATCAGAGATAACACAGATTTGGTTCGAATAGGGACATATTCTTATTATTTTTTCTTCCTTCTAAAAGTGTAAAAGATCCTTCTTCTCACACAAAGCCCCAATTCAATAAATAAATCTCAAAAAATGAGTAGGAAAACACTAATAATGAATATTATAGAGCCTGGGATGCCCAAGATAACAAACCCAGAAAAAGAAACTAATTCCAAAATATTTATAAGCAAATTTTCAAACAGAAACACAGATTTGATATGTCTGCTAAAATTCTCAGAAGAAGTAAAATGAGAATTAACAAATATTACAAATGAAATGAAAGCTCTAGAGGAAAAAGTTGGAAAGAAGATAATAATTCTAAAGGGAAGATTTGTAAGGAAAATAAATTCACCCATAAAACAAAACAATAGAATAGATTAGAAAACAGAATCTAACAATATGTTATTTACAAAGAACACATGAAACAGAATGATTGTCAGAGTCAACATAAGAGACTGAACAAAGACCTATTTGTTATGCTACAGGTGAATTAAAAAAAATAGAGGGTAATAATCAGGATTTTAGATAAGAAAATAGTAAGATTAGGAAAAGAAAATGAAATAATATAATACTTACAATGTTAAACTGGATTGGAATGAGGAGCATTTAGAGGCAAGGGAGACAATAAGAAAGTAATTTTCACATCTACTTTTCTATGATCATTTAATTCTGTTCCTTCATTCTTTTGGCTTCATTCATAAGATAACTTTGATTTTCTGCAGTCACTCCTTTTTACATGTTTCTTTTACTTCTTTTGAAGTAAAAATGCCCTGTGGTTTTATGCCCTGTAGTTTGTACTTTTGCTGTTTCTTAAGTCTTTGGATTCCCCCCCCCCTTTTTTTTTTTTTAGTTCGTAAAGATTTGTATGCATGTGTGTGTACTAATATTTCCTCAACTTACAGGGTGTTGTTGCTAATGTTAGAATATCTTTTTTAAAGGTTTAAATATCACATATCCAACTTAGAAATATAGAAGTGACCAAATTTTAAAAATATAAAAGAAACAAGGAGGAATTATATTTTTCATTTGCTAATCAGCACTAATATATTTATATTTTCTAAAAATGAAAAAGAAATCTTATTAGTTTGTCTTTTTTTTAAATGTTTGAAGGAGAAAGAGTGAAGATAGAGGTATCACTATGAAAGTTCTAAGAATAGGAAAACAAAATACTTATTTTATAAATTATATATATACTTAAATAATTATATAATTCAAATCATATGATTATAATATAGAATTTAAATTATATAAATTTATAAATAATATAATTTTTAAAAAACTAATTTATAAATATTATGAATTTAATAAATATTTATTTAGATTTTGAGAAAATGAGAAAATCCTAATTCCAGAGAGATTTTAGTTCAAATCTCATATCTGACATATACTTGCTATATAATCATGAGTGAATTATTTAATTTTTTGTGTACTAAGGCAACTTTCTAAGATTACAAGTTATAGAATAATTGCTCATCTTCCTTGATTAAAGAAGTAACTTTACCAAGAAGTCCCTATACAAGTGAAACCACCAAGGTTTTAAAAAATTAAATAAATAACATTTGCTATATTTTATTAAACATTTCTATGCACGAAACATTATACTGGGCATTGAGAAGGAAAAGAAGTTTGGAAAAAAACAATAGCCGGTCCTCACAAAGCGTATAGTGTAGTAGAAGAAAAATATATACAGATAATAAAAAAAAATGGTATATAATTACACAGATGTACAAAGCAAAAAGAAACATATGATGCCTGAAAGAGAAAAGGATCAGTGAACGTTTCTTGGAGAAGATGCATTTAAAGTGGATTTTAAAATATGGGAAGAGTTTCAACAGCTGAAAGGAAGGATAGGATGTTCCAAGCATGAGAATAGTGTCAGTAAAGGTGAAGAGCATAGAGGTGCAAAAGTATTAAGACACATTCAGAAGAGCAAAGGAAGTTGGAGTTGGCTATAGATTAGAGTGACTAATAAGAAATTAATCACAATTAATAGGTTCTCATGACCCCATCTATGACAAAAGATTATAAGAATTTTTTTGGCATCCTATGTACTTAGCTCAGTGCCTGCACATTGTAAGAATTTAAGAATTGTTGATGTATTGGTTAATATGATATGATCTTTGAAATATGATATGATCTTTGATGATCAATGAACAAACCTAAGGGAGACCTCTTTTTGGATAGCCAACAAATTTATTTTTTTAACATTTAAAAAAAACCTTCATATTTAAAAATGTAAAACAAAAATTCTTAGCTCACAGGCTGATATATAAACTCGAAGTGGGCTAGATTTGACCCACAGACCCTAGTTTGTTCATTTCTATTGTACATTGTCCCCTCCCTCCCTATATTGACATGTATATGTGAACTTTTCATATATTCCTGATAAGTCATATTTTCTTGACTCTGATACTTCATACAATTGGCTTTATTTGTATGAAATAGTTGGCATTCTGTTTGCCAATATACTGTCTAGATGGCATTCACAGTTGTAGAGGAATCATCCCACCACTTATCCAAATGGTCTTTCTTGAAAGTCTACATTAAATCAATCTTCCAGGGAGTGAATCTTCTTCTGATTACTCCAATTCTAGTAGGTCTTTCCTTTCTCTGCACTTCTATGACCCACTTATATAAAGAAATGCTGGATAAAGAATATGGTGTAAATATTATTTGATAATGATGATTCTTCTTCACCGTGTAGGAACATTTGGAAGGGGAAAGGCACAAAGGCTGGTTAATCAGGCAATCAACAGAAATTTATTAATTGCTTCCTCTGTTCCAGTCATTCAGCTGGACTTTGGTTGGAGATCACTTGGTCATTCAGACATAAGGAAGAATTCTTAGAAGATTGTAGAAATAGTAAAGAAAACACAGATCTAAGAAATGACATGGAAGAATAACCAGCAGGGAATGATTATGGACTAGATGTGGGAGGCACAGGAAAGGGAAGCCAAGATCACTCTAGGGGCATTAGTCTAATGAACAAAAAGGTAATGGTTCCAGGGACCAGCCTAGTTACTGGCATAAAGTAGATACTTAATGTTTGTTGAACTGAATTGACATGACAGTAATGAAGACATTAAGAAGGCCTGTAGGATTGAAGGGCAAAAATAATGATGTCAGTTTTAGACATTTGTTGGATTTATAGGCGAAATATCCAACCAGAGATGTCCTAAAATCAGTGACCTATAAATAGATGTGCTCTCATTCTGTTAACAATTTGCTTTTTCTTCCCAATTTCAAACTTGTTCAAGACTCTGCCTTTATTCATTCTTGTCCCACAAAAGCATCTCAATCACTAAGTAAGATGGAATAGTTTTCTCTAAATCAAGTTATGGAACATATGTCGGTTGTTTGAGGCATCAATTACCCCATCATTCATCAATGAACTACTAGCCCAAGGACCCTACACCTATCATTCAGAAAAGGCCAGTTAGCCTCTTCCATCCCCCCACAACTGTCTGCCAGTTCTCTGCCTCTCCATTAACGTGACACGGCTATTTGCCATCTACAGTGGCGACTTAATAAACAGCTCCCTGAGCAAAGAAAGAGCTATTCTTTATCTGCACATCTCCCTTACATTTAAGCCTGGAGTCAGACAGCAGGATTGCTGGTATTAGATCAGATAATCCTGAAATGCCCTTCACAGAATGGCCATGACTACCTCAAAATAGGGCCCACCTCCCATCATTCTGGGAAAACACTGTCATCCACAATGGGACTTAATTGGAAGCGCTGAGAAGGGAGTATCCAGCATTTCCTGAAATCGAATGAGCAGCAATCCTGTCACTAGCAATCTGTAAACAACAGGAGGTAGATGAGTCAACACAGGATCAAACACTGACCTTTTATCTCTCTCCTCTATAGAAAAGTAGGCATTTAAGGCATAAAGCAATTGATGTGAAAAAAAAAAAAAAAAAAAAAAAAAAAAAAAGCCAAGCAGAGTTTCTTCCAAGCCAGCTATTTCTCAGAATAAGTCTGCTCTGATTCTAAATGAGACACGCCTCCCCCCCCCTCCCCCCAATGTAAAGGTGAGAACACTGTGGCTTGAGAACACTGGGTTTGGAATACTGAGATTTTTTTTCTTTTCTCTTCTTTTTTCTTCTTTTCTTTCCTTTTCTCTTCTTTTCTTTCTTTCTTCTTTTGTTTTGTTTTGTTTTGTTTTGCTGAGACAATTGGGGTTAAGTGACTTGCCAGGGTCACCCAACTAGGAAGTGTTAAGTGTTTGAGACCAAATTCGAATTCAGATCCTCTTGACTTCAGGGCTGGTGCTTACTGCACCACCTAGCTGCCCCTATTGAGATGATTTTCAAAGAGTTACCATGTATTATTCTGTCAGAGACCTCACTTAATATTTATGAAGAATAGCAGATTTCTAGAATGGAAGGATGGAATGGGATTTTCTATGGTGATTGCAATTGGGGATTGGGAATTCATATGACCATAAAGTGTCAGAGCTGGGAGGAACCTTAGGTATCACCTCATTTAAACTCCTTTGTTTTTTAGATGATGAAAGTGAATCCTGAAGAGATGAAAGCATTTGCTCAAAGTCACATAACTAATAAGGGACCAGCGTAACTTGCAAAATCACATTTTTTTTTTTACTACAAGTCTAGTGATCTTACCATTACATCACTGAGCTCTTTATTATATATTTGAAAGTGTTCTAGAGGTTTTGTTTTCCTTTTTAATCTGATTTTTCTTGTTCAGTATGATAAATGTAGAAATATGCTTAGAAGAATTGTGCATGTTTAACCTATATTGGATCATTTGCTATCTAGGGGAGGGAGGGAGAAAAATATGGAGCAAGGTTTTGCAAGGGTGAATACTGAAAACTATCTTTTGCCTGTAATTTTGAAAATTTGAAAATTTAAAAGCTATTATTAAAAAAAAGAAAGTACCCTAGGTAATATTTGTCTTAAACTAAAATAAATATAAGAAAAATTATCCTCAAAAATTTACTGTACCACCTTTTTTTTTTTTTTTTATTGACAAGGGTATCACTATCCTACCAGTTACTAAGGCTCTTAATCTGAGTGTCATCCTTGACTCCTCGTTCTCTATCATTCCCCATATCCAATCTATTGCCAAGATTTGTCAATTCTGCCATCACTCTTTCTCTTTTATATACCCTTTCATGATCTGGACCCTGATAGCACCCTGGTATAGGACTTTATCACCTCACATCTGGACTATTGCAATAGTATTCTTTCTAGATTATCTCTCTGCTTCAGGTCTTACTATTGTGGTCAATGTTATAGTCTGTTATCAAAATGATCTTCCTAAAAAACATTTCTCTCCATTCAATAAACTCCAGTGGCTCCCTATCACCCCCAGGGCAAATATAAAATCCTCTGTTTGGTTTTATAGCATTTTATAACCTGGCACTCTTCTACCTTTTCAGTATTTTTACATCTCACTTCTTTTCATATCATTTTCAAACCAGTAACTGACTTCCTTTTTTATTCTTTGAACAAGACATTGCATTTCTCAACCCTGTGCATTTTATTGGCTGTCTCCCATACCTGAAATTCTCTCTCTTCATTTCTTTCACTTAGCCTCCTTTTAGTCAGCTAAAATCTCTTCTTTTTCTGAGTCCCCTTAAAGTCAGTACCTTTACCGTGAGAACAACAATTGTTTGTTGAATTGATACAGTTCATACAAATAAAAAAAAAATTAACAAAAAAATGAGAGACCAATGTAGTATGGCAGAATAAGCTTTAAAGAGACATGTTAACCATTCTACTGAGAGTTGTAGTCTTCAAAACAGAAGATAATTTCAAAATTCCTAGTCTCTTGGAGAAGTTATGATTATAAAGCAGATATTGACTTTTGAAAAGAAATAAATCAAAGCTTTAAAGATAGATGAATGTTATTCTTTGGAGTGCTATGTTATGATATATTACAATTCTTTTGGAATCACCTTTGGGAATTGCAACCTTGAAAACCAATTTCTCCATAAAAAGAAACTCCATAAGAAAATCACTCGCATTCTATTATATTTATAAAGTTTACATATGTTTGTGTGTGTGTAAAATATATTTCTTAACTCTATGCCATTCATTCACTGTTCTTAGTATCAGAAATAAAGCCAAACAATATTTTAACCTGAGATTAATTTATAGCTATTTGGAAATTACTTCATAGATCAGTCAGTGAAAAATAAGACACTCTCACTTTATTAACACCCTTCAAATGGATCTCAGATTGGCAAGATTTCATCTTTCCTGATTTTCCTCATCCAGAATGAAGAATTACAAAAGACTTACATGGCTCACCAAAAAAGAATTTTATTTTTATCTTGATTGTGTATGTTGTTGTTATTATTTACTATGAAACTGCTAATATTATTGGTATTTTTGGTCCAAATCTTATCTGGACTTTAATAATAAAATTAACATTTTTTTCCTAGTCAATTTGGACTCATAGGATATTGATTTAAATCCTACTTCTTTTACTTCCCTGTGTGTTGTTGAACAACTTAGCTCCTATATCTTAATTTTCTCATCTGAAAAAATGGGGTCCGAAACGAAGTGATGTCTACATTCCCATTCTATGCCAAATCTATGATTTTAATAAACATAATTGTATATGTATAAATAGAATATATAACATATGTCATATATAATAATTTATTATCTTAAATATGAATGTATATATATAAAGTATACAACATATATATTGTATAATGTATATAGCATATATATATAATTGTATATATGTATATGATTGTATATATAATTATATGTATGTATATACACACACATTTGTACAAAATTCACCAATGAGAGTAGAACCAACCTTTCTTTTGTTTAATATTTCCCTTTCCCACCTCACCATATGCCAGAAAGAAAGCTAAGAATGCAGGCATGGAAAGAACCAAGCAGTTGCTACATAGACTGATTAGAAGTTAAGAATAAACACTAACCCTATACTTGCAGTATAGATGCTGAACCTATATAGGGTTTCAATTTAATTGACGGGGGAGCAACTTCACTATATATGGTGTTCTAAGTGTGAAGGGTTTTTAAACTTTTAAAAGAGAAAAACAGGTCTCAGAAAAAGGGATCTTTTGATGACTGTTAAGGGAATGGTGATAATTTCTTACTGTCTTAAATAAATCTTTTCTTTGTTTAATGTTTTTGATAGCCTGCATGCTTTCAGGATAGTTGAGGTCCTTTTGAAAGAAATGAGCCTGATTTGGAGAAACCACAGATAGGAGAGATTATTATTAGAGAAAGGTCCATGAGAGATATCTCTCTGTCAAAGGGGCTGATACAGATTATACATGTGCACACACCCATACCCACACCCCCACTCACACACATTCACACATCCACACATACTACACCCACCCGTACATTTTTTTCTTTTAACTAATGATACTCAAGCAAAACCCACAGAAAAGCATGTACATGTTTTCTTCAAAGTTGTCCCTGAAGAAAAAAAGATTTTTCTTCAAAAAACCCAATAATTTTGGCCTCTGAAATCACAACTCAACTTCTAAGCTGCTTCAAGTATTATTTTTGTAGGATTTCTTCACTTGTAGCATTCCCTCCTAACACATCCATGCTCTATTATACTACCCCTGAAAGAATATTAATTTTGAATCTTTATTCTTTCAGAATATATTTATAGAACAATAATATTCAATTATCTTCATATACCACAGTTTATTTAGCCATGTCCCAATTGATGGGCGTCGACTTATTTTCCAATTCTTTGCTACCACAAAAAGAGCTACTACAAACATTTTTGCAAATGTGGATCTCTTTTCCTCCTTTGTGATTTCCTTAGGATACAGACCCAGTAATGGCATTACTGGATCAAAGAGTGCACAGTTTTTTATTTGTTGTTTGTTTGTTTTTTTGTTGAGGCAGTGGCTATTATGTGATTTGCCCTGGGTCACACAGCTAGGAAGTGTTAAGTGTCTGAGGTCAGATTTGAACTCAGGCTCTCCTGACTTCAGTGCTCTAACCACTGTACTACCTAGCTGCCCTGGTATATAGTTTTATAGCCCTTTGGGCATAGTTCCAGATTGCTGTCAGAATGGTCGGATCATTCTACAACTCCACCAATAATGCATTAGTGTTTCAATTTTCCCCATATCCTCTCCAACATTTATCATTATCATTTACTATCATCTTAGCCAATCTGAGAGGTCTGAAGTGGTACCTCAGAGTTGTTTTAATTTGCATTTATCTAATTAATAGTGATTTAGAGCATTTTTTTCATATAATTATAAGTGACTTTAATTTCATCATCTGAAAATTGTCTATTCATATCCTTTGACTATCAATTGGGAAATGATTTGTATTCTTGTAAATTTGGCACAGTTCTTTATACATTTTAGAAATGAGGCTTTTATCAGAAATACTGGCTTTTTTTCCCCCCAGCTTTGTACTTCCATTTCAAACTTGTTTCTGTTAGTTTTGTTTGTGCAAAACCTTTTTAATTTAATGTAATCAAAGTTGTCCATTTTGCCAGTCATAATGTAATCTAATCCTTCTTTGGTCATAAATTCCTCCCTTCTCCAAAGATCTGATAAGTAAATTATCTATTTATTTGTCTAGATTGCTACAGATTTTGATTATTGTGTTGTGTGTATCTAAACTATTCCACTGATCCGCCATCCTATTTGTTAGCCAGAACCAAAGTTTTGATGACTGATTTTTTTATAATACAGTTTTAGGTTTGGTACTGCTAAGCCACTGTCCTTTGTATTTTTTTTTTCATTAATTCCTTTGATATTCTTGACCTTTTGTTCTTCCAGATGAATTATGTTATTGTTTTTTCTAATTCTATAAAATAATGTTTTGGCAATTTGCTTGGTATGACACTGAACAAGTAGACCAATTTAGGCAGAATTGTCATTTTTATTATATAAGCTCAGCCTAACATGAACAATTGCTATTTTTCCTATTGTTTAGATCTGATTTTATTTGCATGAGAAATGTTTTGTTTGTGTTCATATAGTTCTTGGGTTTGTCTTGGCAGGTAGACCCCAAGTATTTTATTTTGTGTATAGTAATTTTAAATGGAATTTCTCTATCTCTTGCCGATTGGTTTTGTCAGTAATATATAGAAATGCTGATGATTTGTGTGGGTTTATTTTATATTCTGCAACTTTGCTAAAGCTGGGAATTGTTTCCAGTAGACTTTTGGATGATTTTCTAGCAAAGAGTGATAGTTTTATTTCCTCATTGCCTATTCTAATTCCTTTAATTCCTTTTTCTTATTGCTAAAGTCAATGTTTCTAGTACAATGTTGAATAATAGTGGTGATAATGGGCATCCTTTTATTCACCCCAGATCTTATTGAGAATGCAACCAGCTTTTCTCCATTACAAATAAGATTTGGGTTTAAGTTAGATGCTGCTTATAGTCCCAAGGAAAACTCCTTGTATCCCTATGCTCTCTAATGTTTTTAATAGGAATATTTTGTCAAAAAAATTTTGGCAAAAATTTTTCTACATCTATTGAGATTATCCTATGATTTCTGTTGGTTTTGTTGATTGATGGTTGATGATGGTAATAGTTTTTTGATACTGAACCAGCCCTGCATTCCAGACATAAATCCTACTTGGTTATAGTGTATTATTCCACTGATAATTTGTTGTAATCTCTTTGCTAATATTTTATTTAAAATTTTTGCATCAATATTCATTAGGAAAATTGGTCTGTAATTTTTTTCTCTGTTTTAGCCCTTCCTGGTTTAGATATCAGTGTTATATTTGTGTCATAGAAGACATTTGGCAGCACTCCTTCTTTACCTATTTTCCCAAATAGTTTACATAATATTGGAATTAATGGTTTTTTAAAATATTTGGTAGAATTCACTTGTGAATCCTTCCAGCCCTGGAGATTTTTTCTTAAGGAGTTCATAAATGACTTGTTTAATTTATTTTTCTAAAATGGGACTATTTAAGTATTATTTGCTCTTTTGTTAACCTGAGTAATTTATATTTTTATACATATTCATCCATTTCAGTTACATTTTCACACCTACTGCCATAGAGCTGGGCAAAATAACTTTTAATTATTTCTCTAATTTCTTTTTTATTGGTGGTAAGTTCACCCCTTTCACTTTTGATGTTGGTGATTTAGTTTTTTTCTTTCCTTTTTCTGATCAAATTAATCAAAAGGTTTATTTATTTTGTTAGTTTTTTCATAAAGCCAACTCTTAATTTTATTAGTTCAAAAGTTTTCTTAGTCTTTATTTTATTACTCTTACTTTGAATTTCAAATTTTCTAACTTGATATTTAATTGGGGATTTTAAATTTGTTCTTTATCTACCTTTTTTAGTTGCATGTCTAATTCCTTTATCTTCCGTTTCTCTATTTTATTTATGTAGGTATTTAGAGATATAAAATTTCCCCTAAGAACTGCTTTGGCTGCAGCCCATAGGTTTTGTCTCATTTTCTTGGATGAAAATATGAATTGTTTCTGTGATTTATGTGTTTGACTCATGCATTCTTTAGAATTAGATTATTTAATTTCAAATTGGTTTTTAATCTAACTTTCTCTAGATCTTTATTAAATATAATTTTTATTGCATTGTGGTCTTTAAAGGAAGCATTTAGTATTTCCACCTTTTTGCATTTGATTGTGAGGTTTTTATACTTTACTACATGGTCAGTTTTTGTGTAGGTGCCATCTATTGCCGAGAAAAAAAAAAGGTGTATTTCTTTTGTCCCTATTTAATTTTTTTCCAGAGACCTATAATATCTAGCTTCTCTAGGATTCTATTAACTTCATTAGTTTCTTTCTTATTTATTTTGTAGTTAGATTTGTCTAATTATGAAAGAGGAAGGTTGAGGGTTTCCCACTAAAATAATTTTGCTGTCTTTTTTTTCCTGTAAGTGGCTTAAAATCTTCTCTAGGAAGTTGCCTGCTATACTACTTGGTGCATACATATTTAGAATTGTTATTATTTTATTATTTACTGTACCCTTTATCAAAATGTACTTTCCTTCATTATGATTTTTAATAAGATACATTTTTACATTTGTATTATCTGATATCAGAATTGCTGCCCCTGCTTTTTTTTTTTTAAGTTCAGCTGAAACATAATATACTCTGTATGTGTTTCTCTGTGTCAAATGTGTTTCTTGTAGATTACATATTGTAGGAGTCTATTTTTTAATCTACTCTGCTATTTGCTTCCTTTTTATGGGAGAATTCATCCCATTCACATTCGCAATTATGATTACCAGTTCTGCATTTCCCTCTATCCTATATTCTCCCCTTCATATACTTTTGCTCTCTCTTTCCACTCTATCCCTAGTCATATGTTCTTTTTCCCACCCCACCCACTACCTTATCTCCTATCACTCCTCCCCCTTCTCTTAGTAGTGTTTTTAAACCCATTCTACCTAATTTTTTTTAATCTTTCCTTTTTTCTCTTACCTTTTCCCCCCTAGTGTTTCTGCCCTGCTTCTATTCTGCTGCTCCCTTTTCTTTTCTTCTTCCTTTTTCTATTTCTTCATAGAGTTAGATAAATTCCTATATCCAACTGAATGATTAAATTATTTCCTCTTAGAGCCAAAACAAATGAGATCAAGCTTCAGATAGTGCTCATCTGTTTCCCTTTTTTTCTCTTGGTTGTAATAGGTCTTTTGAACCTCTTGGTGTGAACTAATTGTCTCATTATACAACTTCTTTCTTCTTTTTCTACTATACTCCTTAATGTCTTTTTCTTTGATGTCAGGGTCCATTCACAACCACACCCACAGACACCCTGTCTGCCTCAGTGACAGATACAGTTTGTAAGAGTTACAGATATCATTTTCCCATCTAGAGATATAAACACTTTAATCTTTAAATTTATATATATTATCTTGTTTACTTTTCTATGCTTCTCTTGAGTCCTATCTTTATAGGTTAAATTTTCTGTTTAGTTTTGCTTTTTTTCAATAGAAATGATTGCAAATCTCTTACTTCATTGAAGCTCCATCTCCTCCTCTGAAAGATGATGCTGAGTTTTGCTGGCTGCTTAATTCTTAATTGTAACACTATGTCCTTTGCCTTCTGGAATATGGTATTCCAGGCCTTCCAATCCTTTATTGTAGAAGCTTCCAGGTCCTGAGTAATCCTGACTCTTGCTCTTTGATATCTGAATTGGTGTTGTTTGGCAGCCTGTAGTATTTTTATTTTAAGATTATAGTTTTGGAGTTTTGCAACAATGTTTCTTGGGATTTTCCTTGTGGAAATCTCTTTCTAAGAGCGATCTATGGACTCTTTCAATGAGTCTGTTTCTAGAATATTGGGACAGTTTCCTTAATGACCTCTTGTAGAATGCTGTGCAGGCTCTTTTTTTTGTTCATGGCCTTCAAGTGGGCAAAAAATTCTTAAATTGTGTTTTCTGGATCTATTTTCCAGGTCAGCTATTTTGCCAATGAGGTATTTAATTTTTTTTTTCCATTTTTTTAGTTTGGTTGATTCTTGCTGTCTCACAAAGTTATTGGCTTCCATTTACTCTGTTCCTGTTTTTAATGCATGATTTTCTTCAATTATCTTTTGTATTTCTTTTTCCATTTGGTTTATTCTGGTTTAAGCAGTTGTTTTCTTCAGACATTTTTTTCCCTTTCTAAACTGTTAATTCTCTCATGCATATCTCTCATTTCTTTTCTCATTTTTTCTTCTACCTTTCTTATTTGCTTTTTGAAGTCTTTTTATGAGCATTTTCAAAAATCCTCTTTGAGATTTCTTCTGTGCATATTCTGCCCTCATCTGAGTTTGTATTTTAGTCTGTTCTGTCACCATAGTAGCTTTCTATGGTAAAGATTCTTTTCTGTCTCTTGCTCATTTTTTTTTTCCCTTTTCTTTTGGTATTTCCTCTTTTTTTTTTTTTTTTTTTTTTTTTACTTTTAAGGTGAAACTCTACTCCTAAAGGGGGTGTATCCCAAGCTTCCTGTGCAGCTCTGAGCCTTGGCTTTGAGTGCAGGGGCCCCTTGTGTTTGCAGGGGAAATAGCCTGGTTTCCCAGAGTTTGCCTTCTGAGCAAGAAGTGGAAGCTGTCCCATTGATCTGTTCCTCTACTAAGCCAGGACTGAGGTTGCTGATTTGCTGTGATTGAGACCTTCTTACCAGCTTTCCCAGAGTCTATCTGACCTCGGCTGAACACCCTTTTCACCCCAGTGAGACTGACTTTTCTTGATGTTTTTCCAGTATATCTTGAGCTGAAGAGAGGTTTCATTCCATCAGACTTTGTTCAGAGGTTTGTTTTCATGTGCTTTTAGAGGAAAACTGGAAGAGCTTGAGTAGTTTCCTGACTTTATTCCATCTTGGCTCCAAATTATTTTTTTGTCAGTCATATTTCTTCATAAAAGACATCTTTTGAGATTAGGAACACTATAAACTATCTTTCTATCTTATCCTTATACAATGTCTAATGGAGCCTCATACAGAAGTTTGGGTTAAATATACACATTTACAATTATATATCTGTATTTATAATTAGGATTATAGATGAAGGGAATCTTAAGAGGGCTCTTAGAGACTATCTCATCCCAGCCTCATTTTTCCAGATGATGAAAATGAGGTTCAGAGAGGAATTTGAAAGGTTTGATCAGATAGGTTAATGGAGACAACAGTTGGCTAAAGGGCTCTAGTCCTTCTGGTCATCAGCAATTATTTCACATTTGGATAATTCAATGCCAAAATTCATTGCTTTATATGAATAAGGTAGGTAGAAAAGAAGGAAATATTCCTTCCATTTCTATGTTGTAAACTATATCAAATAAACATATTCAGGTGATGTAATCTCATAACCTTCTCTAGTATGGATCCAAATGTTTTCAAATAAATTCCTAATCACCACTGATAAGCCACCAAACTAGTCAGAGTACCCCATACAGCATTCAGATTAGGTCTTAAAATTTTATATGTTCATTATATTCAGCTATTTGGTTTACTTCCCTCCATTCCAAACTTAGCTGTAGGAGTCTGTCCTTTTCAAGGAACACAAATATTTTTGCAGTTCCTGGTTTTCCATTATCGGGATCCTAAGGTATTGATGTTTTTCTTATCAGTGTCAGCCAGCAAACAAATCCTGGAATTAAGGGTCACAAATTATATACAAACTCCAAGCAGAACCCAATTACAAAAGGAGGATTTCATGGCTCTGCAGTTCTGATAATTACATTATACCCAGGCATGTTTCTCCCTAAACCATCAAAATGTGTTTTTATAAAGAAATCAGTCTCAGAGTTTGTCATTAGGAAGTAAATAAACATGGATTAAAATGTTTTTTGAAACACACAATCAGTTCTCTAGTAGTTTGAAAGAGTTAATAGTTTCCCCAAGGAGATGACTTAAGGATTGAGCTGGGGGCAGCTAGGTGGCGTAGAGGATAGAGCACCAGCCTTGAATTCAGGAGGACCCGAGTTCTGGTCTCAGACACTTAATACTTCCTAGCTGTGTGACCCTGGGCAAGTCACTTAACCCCAGCCTCAAAAAAAAAAAAAAAAAAAAAAAAAAAAAAAAAAGGATTGAGCTAAATAGTATCTGTCCCTTTCTCCACACCATAACCCTTCTATGAGACCACTTTGAAAGAATCAAATACTTAATCATACAGTGAAGATAATATCAATCATTAAAGACTGTACTCGGTTTTATACAAATCAAATCTGTGGGGGAAGGAGGGAAAGCTCATTTCAAGATAGACTAATATGCTTTTCCAGAAATAGCTCATGTAGAAAAGAAGTTGTCATGTGTCTTTTAAGCCACCAGAAGGTTCTTCGGTGCTCAACAGAGTAATTCTCTTGTCCTCTACGGGCTTAAAACCTAAAATGGCATTCCAAAGAGACTCTCATGCAGGAAGGTTCCGATGCTTTGGATATAAAGTAGAAATATAGCAATTTGCACTCCATTATTAATTTTTTTGGATCTATAAAATATGATAATGAAAAAGCTGATTAAATGTGACATAATCATATATATATCTATTCACATATGCCATGCAGAGGATTCAGCTGTTGACATCTATTAACTCTAATTTGATAGCAGATTTTTTTTTCCCTTTTAATGGTCTATCTATATACATCATGATTTATATTACATAGGTAGACAACTATTTCTAAAATGGACTTTCACTTCCCACTTTCTCTGCTAGGGCATTGAGATCATAGGATCATAGATTTAGAATTGGTATGGATCTTAGAAACCATCAAATTTATCAAGGTTTGCCAAGGAAACCATAAGTCCCACAAAAGTCAAATAATTTGTTACATACATTACATATTTGTTACATAATTACATAGCTGCATGGGCACACCTTGAAGCCAAGTTCTCTGCCATTAAAGGCAACACTCCTTTGCATTACATTGCCCCTTAACCTCTTTCTCTTAACTAATTGAATTGATATAATTTGGCAATAAGTTTTGTTTCATGTTTTAAATTTACAACATTGAATATGTTATTATGTTTCTAATTCATCTTGTATTGTACATTTGAGGAAACCATTATATAAGAAATGCTATTAAGAGAATGATGCAACTGTATTAGAAAATTAAACCTCTTTTGATCTGCATGTTATGAAATTATTTATTACGCTATTAGAGGTTATTTTTATAATGTTAAAATCTATGAAGTATCTGGGTATATTTTGCTTTAAAAGTAAGAATAATAATTACTTACTGGGTGGAGAAAAGTAGCCTCAAAACACTTTGTAAAATCTCCTTATCTGCTTGGGATCTTCTGCTTTGACAATGTCATAAAATATTATCAGTCCCATGACAGAAGCTGCTAAATGCAGTGAAATTTTAAAATAATTATTTGGTTTACCAAGAAAACTGGCATCTTCTTTTTCATCATAAACATTCACTGCTGAAGTATTGGGGAAAAGGGGAACTTACAAATTAGTTTATAATATAGAAGCGACTTGAATGATGATTTGTTATTATGAAAATTATGAAATTATATCCAGAATACATAGTAAATATTTTCCTTACAGGATTAATATCTAACAACATAAAAGATAAATATAAGTTAGTCTAGAGGATTTTAGTTATAGACAGTATTTTTCTAGATTTTGAGTGAACTATCATATAATTACTATTTATGTAATCTGTATGGAATTCCAGAATTTAATTATTTTCCTACCTTTTAATGATTATTTTTTTAAAAATCAGGATTAGTTTAAATTAGAAAAAAAAAGAATGTCAAGTGTATAATATATACATATATATAATATTATAAAATGTTAATAATTGTACCTAGCTCTAAGATGCGATTGGTGAAATTTGCTATTTTGAGGTAAAATCTTTTGGAATTATGATTTTCTTCTGAGTTTTAAATTCGGTTATAATTGTACAAATTATCACTGTCAGTAATCTGCCATTTGAGAGGAATGTCATAGATGTAAAAAAGGAATGTGGTTCAAGAATTGCTAAAGATGCCTGGGAAAATTGAGAGAATGGTCTTATTAGATAATGGCAGGAATCTTGACTCAATTTCCCCATTATGGCATTTCTTTTTTGAATGGAAATATTTTTCATTTGATTAATCCTGAGCTTGGCTTTAATATCCTATGAAAACTGTGGGAATTTTGCTAAATGATTTGGCATTCTACAAAGTTAGCTATGATTCTTACTTGAAATTAAATAGAACTGGGGATGCTTTATCCTATTATAGTTATGATAAGTCACTCTGTGGACTTAGACTTTAGTTCTGGAGAAACAGATTTGATGTTGCTACAATCATGTCCCTCGTTCTTTCCATAACAAATCCCTTTAACTATAGAATGTAAACCTAAAATCCATTTTAATAATGAATCTTATTATTGAAATGTTCCAACACTTCTTAATTGCTATAATTTGATTCAAATATAAAGTCACCTTTAGATTACTTTGATGATCTTTCTATTAGTCTATTGTTTTAAAATTATCTTCGTAAGGTTTGGACTGGTTTTTATCAGATGAATTAATTGCCAGAAGACCAATATGATTAAATTTTGTCAAGTTTTACTAAATTATACCGAGTCTTATCACTAGCAGATTGTAATAGCATTAGCTATAGAATCTCCACTTATGACTGGAAGTGATCAAGGAAGAATCTCCACAAACTTGCCCTCATAATAGTTTACCTGCACCCTTATTACTATAGACATTGATTTCATCTATAAGTCCAATGAGGCCTTGAGTCTTGTCTCCATCTCCAAGGCACTCGATTAGGTACAAAAAGGGAGTAGATTATATTCTGATTGGAGTCAGGGTCCTCCTTGGGGCAGTATTCTGGGAAATGGTCAAAGAAGACGTGCACAGATGCTTGAAAGATTCACAGGAGGTGCTTTCTAGACATCCAAAGGAACAGATCATGGATACTGGCAAAGGATTTGGTACTTTACTCAAAGAACAGAGAAACCTCTGGTTTCTAGACCACCACATATCCCTAGATTATCTGCTTGAAGACCAAGGGAGAGTGTGTACCCTCCTTAACTCCTGCTGCATTTGCATATTCTCCTCCCATTACGTGCGGGAACTCCCAAAATGGGAACGGATTCATGACTTCATCACCTAGATTGATTTTATCTCTCCAGGTTCATTGAACAACCTGCTCTCCTGGGCCCTCCTCAGCAATAGAAAAACTCAGACCTAGAGTATCTATGGGACTCTGATTCTCTTTATCTTATGTCTTATAGAAATTAAAATATTGTAGTACATCAGTACCTTTTAGGTCATTATATGGGTTATAAATTTAGAATAAATTAGGTTAAGACCTCTCCTTCTTTGCCTCTGTAAGACTTGCTTACCAAAGAGCACTGGTCCCAACAGATTTTTGTCAATAAGCTAGTCATGGACGGTCTTAAATACCAAGGATTTGCTATAAGATTAGATCAGATGGCCTTGATATCACCATGACATTCTCCCTTAAGGAAGGTTGTCTGTAGCTTATAGAATTCATGCATAGAAACCATTATTATAAGATTAGATGTGATGGTCCTGAAGCCCTCATGATACATTCCCCTTAAAGACTTATATAAACTTATAAAGCATGGAAAAATATTGACAATAATGTCTTCTGAAGGTTAGTATAATTATGGGCCCAGTTTTTTTCTCTCTGATAACCTCCCAAATAATATTTTGCTTTGATATGCAAATCAGCCAGTTCCAGGATGGAGGGCACTCCAGATCAGAATTTAAGAACATCATTCTAAGGACACCTTTGGCTGGAGCATGATCTTCCTGCTGAATAGAGTTCTGTCTTTTTGAGCCCTTACACAGTTCCACCCTTACATGAGTTTTGCTTTACAATTGTCCAAGTTGTTTGCTAGGTTCCCTTTTCTCTTTCCCTTCTCCCTCCTCTCAATTGCTTGCACTAAAGCTTAGTATTGAACTGATCCCCACTGTTTTATGTTATTCTCAACATCTACATTCACTGAGGATTTGTTTTTCCTGACATCTCTGGCTTTTGCTTAGACATAAACTAGGTACCCAGATAAATAGATATCTTATTGACAGTTGCACCCCTACTAGGGCATTATGAATCCAACTCTAGAAAGCAAGAGTCAATAGGGAAATCTACATCCTTCCAGGAAGAACTTCCTAATGCCAGAGGACTATGATAAAACTAAGCACAGAAGTTGGTACATGGTAGCCACATAACTTAGTAAATGTTTATTGTCTAATAAACTGCTCACCACAAAACTCCTTTTCTAAGGAAAATTAAAATTTCTTTAATTCTTAATTTATTTATTTATTTTTTTTTTGCTGAGGCAATTGGGGTTGTGACTTGTCCAGGGTCACACAGCTAGGAAATGTTAAATGTCTTGAGATCAGATTTGAACTCAGATCCTCCTGAGTTCAGGGCTGGTGCTCTATCCCCTGCACCCCCCAGCTGCCCAAATTTGTAAATATTTGTTAAAACAACAGAAAATATTTTTCATTTTAACTTCAGGAGGCATAGACTCCACCATCAACCTCAAGAAAAAATAACTCAAAGCTCCTGAAAGAGCAAAATTATATGAAATATTTTTTCTAGGGGAAAGACTTCTAAAGTGCAAACTGGGGGCAGCTAAATGGCTTAATGGATAGAGTTCCAGCTTAGAAATCAGGAGGACCTGAGTTTAATTCCAATCTTGGACACTTAATATTCACTAGCTGTGTGACTCTGGACATATCACTTAACTTCAACTGCCTCAATTTTAAAAAATAATAATTTGGAACTGGATCTAACTCAGGAAGGCTTCAGATACTTATAGCCCTGTCTGCCTCACTACCAATTCACTGCTACACTATTCCAATTCAATAATAAGCTCCTAGGATGTTGGTTCTCACAAGCTTTCAGAATAGGAATAGTCCTGAGAAGCTTTCTAGAAAAACCCAGATGTTATATGGGAAGACTCCGTTGGATGTTTCCCAGTATAAAACTCTGGGTCTCTAGAATTCTCCTTAGTTATTTCTCTTCCATAATACTCAACTGATTTTTTTTCTAGTTTTTTGATCAAGATATAAAGTCACTTTTTTTCCTTAGACTTTTTTCTTAGGACAAAGGAGGAATTTTTGAGTAGATTATTAAGCCACTTTTATCAAGCCCTCTCATTTGCTCTTTGAAGACAACAATTTTTGCCATTGAAATCTGTTCTTTAGCTTTGTTAAAGTTAAAATTCTCCTTGCAGGGTACTGTGCATACTTATGGAGTAATTATCTGTTGAATTTATAAGAGACTCTGAAATTACAGGTATTTTAAATAATCACAACTATTGTCTTTCTAACTATCTTATGGTGCAAAAAGGAGTGGAAATGAATAGAAATAGAAAAGCAACACGAGAGAAAATGACCAACTAAGAGCATCCTCAAAGGGATGGTGATAATAGCTAGTTCATACAGGCTAATGATTTGCTTACATATAGATTAAAATGTAGCTCTGAAGCCAACTCAAAGTCCATTCAAATCAGAAGGATGTGTGAACTCTCCACTCTTGCAATAGGTTTAAAATATTCTATCTCATCAAATTGCTTTCCCTGGGATAATTTAATACATCATCTATGTAACCAACATATATATTCAAGACATTTTATAGTTTTGTTGAAATAAATGTCATTATCATAAAAGATTATATATTAGTTAAAACTAGAATACCAGAGCAGGAAGAGATCTCAGAGATCATTAAACTCCTCAATTTAAAGATGAAGAGAATTGACTCATTGAAGGTTACATAAATAGAATGAGCCAGATCCATGATTTAAATCCAATTCTTCTGACCTCCAATTCACTGTCCTTACCATTTCCCCTTGCCATCTCTTTAATCCAGCTGAGTTTTTTTTTCTTTGTATACTTCAAGAGCAAAAGCTGAAGAGATTTATAACATTCCATCTGAGAATAACTTGTATTAATTTCATCACATTTGAGTCTATATGGAAACATAATCTGCACTTTGAGTTTTACAAGCCCACTGCAGCTATGAGATCAGTGCTGGGGCAAGTAAATCTACTTAAATTATATATATATAACATTGGCTTCTCTCAGCACCATTCTACCAAGTCACACCTTCTTGAGTTTTCCCCATGCTAGCTCTTACTGATCAGTCTATTAAACAGGAATTTCTCTCCTAGAAGTCTGTCATTGTATGTTCTGACCTTGAATAAAATTCCATAGTTTATTTCTGTAGTTGAAATCTTTTTGTGCTCTACCAAGTCTTCTGAATTTCCTTTTGCCATCAATCTTCCGTACACAATCACATTTTGTGAAGTGGACATGCATATTATTCAGTTATATTTAAAGAAGAAATACTACACATGCTCACCAAATCAGGGCAGAAAGTCTTCTCAATTTGATTTTGACCTCATGGGATAGAGAAAAACAGATGTACAAGTGTGGGGCAGACAGATGATGCTATGGATAGAGAGTTGAACCTGGAGGCAAGAATATCTGGGTTCAAATTCAGCCACATGGAAAGCTGTGTGATCCTGGGCAAGTCACTTAACCCTGTTTGCTTCAGTTTTGTCACCAAAAAATGAGTTATAAAATGAAAAGGAAATGGCAAAAACACTCCAGTAGTTCTGCCAAAAAAAAAAAAAACCCTCAAATGGGGGCATAAAGAGTGGTACATGACTAAAAGATGTTTAAACAAATTCAAATTTAGATTTTTCCCATATGAATTCTCTCTGTCTCTGTCTCTCTCTGTCTCTGTCTCTCTTCTGTCTCTTTCTCTCTCTTTTTCTCTGTCTCTGTTTCTCTGTTTCAGTCTTTTATTCCCTCCCTCCCTCTCTCTCTCTCTCTCTCTCTCTCTCTCTCTCTCTCTCTCTCTCTCTCTCTCTCTCTCTCTCTCTCTCTCTCTCCCCATCTCTGTCTCTTTCACATTATATCAGGAAAGAAACAAATATTTATGGTGTGCTTATTATGTGCCTAATGGTATGTTATGCATTATCATTGGATCATAAATCCAGCCTCAAATAGGACCTCAAATACTATATAGTACATTGCCACCATTTTACAGATGACATAACTGAGGTCAAAGCTTATTAAGGAGCCCTACCTATTATTCAAGAAATAGCATTTTTCTTGCTGTCCTATGCTACCTCCCAACAATGGCAATGGGACAGTGGGAAGTGAAGGTGGGGAGGAGGGGAAGAGGGAGTGCTATCAGAATGTGTGTCATTGTTCTTATCTACTAAAAACTTGTAGGCAAAGCATCTATAGAAATATAGAAAATATTTCTATATGAAACAAAACAGAATTGTTTTGTAGTGTCCCTTCTGTTTGGTTTGTCTAGTTTCAAAGGTTTTTTTTTGTTTGCTTATTTACTTACTGATCTTTTTTTAAGAGGAGGGAGGAAGAGTTTCTTGCTGAACTTTTAATCAGAAATTGTCAAGATCATAAGCATATTCTTGCAGATAGCCTTTTTGCCTTTTGATCAATGATTGGATGGAGAACAAAATGATCATACTTTTTCCTTCTCCTGCCCTTTGTATAGACTGGACTCTCCATTATCCTGCATTGTTTCCTGTCCTCATATGGTCAATCCAATGTAGCTCGATGCCTCACCTATTTCAATTAATCATTGGAGTCCTTGGCTGAATTATTCTCATTTCAGTTCAACAAACATGTATTATGCACAAAGCACTGTGCTAAGGCCTAGAGACACAATAGGAAAATAAAAAGGAGTCCCTGACCTCTAGGAATTGACATTCTATAGTGAAAAGTTTTCATAAATAAGTAAATTCATGGTAATTTAAGATAGGAGATAGCAATAATAACAAGGGACACAGGAATTGCTTCCAACTGAAGGTAGTGCCTGACTTGAGCTTTGAATAAAGCAAAGAATAATAAGAAGGGGAGATAAGAAAGAAAATTCATTTCAGGTGTGGGGGACAGCCTTGGGAAAAGTATGGAAGAAAGAGATAGAATGCTAGAAACAAGCCAATTTATCTAAAACATAAAGGGAGTAATGTGAAATAACAAATCTGGAGATGTCGTTTTGTTGGATTGTTTTAGTTTTAGCTGACTTTTCATAATCTCATTTTGGGTTTTCTTGACAAAGATCCTGATTTTCCACCCCAGCTTATTTTACAGATGAGGAAACTGAGGGAAATAGAATGAAGACTTGTCCAAGGTCACATAGCTAATAAATGTATGAGGATGGATTTGAAATCAGGAAAATGAGGCTTCTTGACTTCCTGAACTTTTTATCACCTATGCCACTTAGCTGGAAAAGACAGATGGAAGCCAAAATGTAAAGGGGATTAAATGCCAGGCTAAAGATTTTGTATTTTATACTCTTTAGAAGTAAGAGGGACTCAGTAAAAGTCCTGAAAAGGGCTGAGACACAATTATGTCTATGTTGTAGGAGGAGCTGGAGGAAAACCGAATGGACAGAAGAGTGATCTTCCAAGTAAGGAGACCAGTGTTGCAAGAGGGTAGGCAAAAAGTGATGAAGCCCTAACCCAAAAACCCTTGCTCTCCTGTGAAAAAAATGCAAAGGTCATATTTTCTCTTCACCTGCTTCCAGTATCACTAGTTTCAGAGTTGGAAGGCATTTCAGAGATACTCTAATTACAGACTCTCATTGCATCAGGTAAAGAGAATGATGAGAGTTTTAAAGTGTCGTGGTCAAAATATTCAAATCTTATCTCCATAAATCCCATAACCTCCTATTATCTGTGCTCCTAAACTACTGATCCTGGGTTTTAGGCTTTTCTCTAAGTTGCAGATGAGGAGCTAATCTACATTGGTAAAGGGAGTTTTCTTACCTGGGAGTCCCTATACAATGAAATTACATCTCAAGTCTCTGTTATGCTCTTGAAGAATCTATGAATCAAAGCAATTGATTAGATGTGTGGCAGATAATTGGGAAAATAAATACACTTTGGTCTACATCATAGACTATTTTGATGAAAAAGATCAATGAAAAGCTAGAATAAATGCTGTTGTCTTCCAGCAGTAACTGTAGGCTCATGATATTAGAGTTCACTTCAGTCACCTATCTTAAAAGTCTGGGACATTTATCTCTCTAGTGTGCAGTGGCAGATGAATTTAAACTCTTTAAACAGAGGGAGAATGAATCACTCTTTTATTTATTCCCATGTCCCCTACCTCTTTTTACTGCTTTTGTGATCATATATGATGAACATGTCCAGAAAGATAAGGTAAGGACAGAAGTACCTATAGGATTGGAATATGCTGTTCTTGCAAGAGAGGCAATGAACATGCATTGACAGACATGGTGGGTTGATCATTAAGGAAGAAGCAGAAAATAAGTTGTATATTGGCATTGGGGCAGCTAGGTGATAACAGTGAATTGAGTGCTGGGTCCTGAGTCAGGAAGACTCATTTTTCTGAATTCAAATCTTAATTTCAGACAATAATTAGCTATGTGATGTTGAGCAAGTAAGTTTGCCTCATAAAATGAGTTGGAGAAGGAAATGGTAAATTGCTCCAAATATTTTTACCAAAAAAGGGGGAGTTTACAGAGTCACATAAGATTGAAATAATTGAAACTATGATCAATATCAACAACAATGGCATAAAATTAATTGGGGTCTTTTAGTTTTCAACTCACATACTGTGTGAATGACATTCTAATGTAATTGTGGTATTCACTCTGGAACTATCCATTCTCTTTATGAATGAATACAATGGCTGATTAGCTAGTAAGTCTAATATCCAACTTAATAAAATAATCCTAAACCCTAAAATAAGCAAATCATAAAACAAAAAGGACAGAGACACCAGAAGCAATTTCTCTAAACCCTCTAAAAGAAATAGCTTGCCATCAGTGTCAGAGGTGATGTTTTACAATCGATCTCAAGCTTACTTATTTGACTCATCAGAAAGTGCTTGAGGGTTAGGAGACATTAAACTTGGTGTCAGGAGTAGAATGCTGAACTAAGAGGCAGGAAAATCCATCTCTGATGCTCCCTGTGTGACCACAAGCATGTCATTGCATCTCTCTTTGAGCTTCAGGCATGTTTGAAAATTAGGAATAAGAGCACTTACAGTGTTGACTTTACAGGGTTGCTATGAGACAATGAGTGACGTCATATATGTAAAATGATTTATCCTTTAAAAAAAAAAGATGCTGAATCCTAATTTCTGTGACATGAGTTTTCAGTCATAGAATTATGGAATCACAGGTCTAGAGAACAATGAGGAACCTCAGGGATCGTCCTCTTTTATAAATGAGAAAAACGAAATTGAGAGAAGTAAAATGAATTCACTCAAGATGGCACAAGCGTAACAGGCAGGACGTGACTACATGTCTCCCATTAAATTACTTTGTTGTGATGGTTTTTGTTATTCAGTCATTTTTCATTCATGTTCAACTCTTCTTGATTCCATTTGATGTTTACCATTTCCTTTTCCACTTCATTTTACAGATGAGGAAACAGATGAAGGAAATTTTACAGGGTGAGGGGATTTATTCAGGGTTGCAAAGCTAATAAGTATCTGAAGTCAGATTTGAACTTTTTCCTAAAAATTATGGTATCCTTTTTCTGAAGCCTTTGAAGACAGGAACTCAATAACTTTTAGAGTTGATGAGGAGCTTTAGAAGTTATCTAGTCCAACCCATGGTCATATATTGACTTAGAAAAAATATATTAATGTTATCTCTATTGTATTTTTATTTATTTCATTAAATATTTCCCAGTTATATTTCAATCTGATTCAGTGATACCAAGGAGAGTTGTTGCCAATGAACTATGCATTTGTGACTTGCTCCAAGAAGAACCCTGATCCTCTGGTTAAATGATTAATGTATTTAATACTGGGCTGTGCTTTAACTCTAGGATGCTTTCTGGGGTTCTTCCATTCTAATATAGATTGCCTTGAATACAAACATTCCACACATGTATTTGCTAACTGACAAATAATTAGTAGAGCTTCCATTGCCAGGAGGAGATAAGGGATAGTTGAGAGGAATTGGTGGGTAGCCAGAACGTATTATTTACTAACAAGGTCATCGTTTGGCTCCCTACTTGCCTCTGGAACCCTAATTAATATGATAGGTCAAATATTTTGGAGTCAATCAGTGTTCAGCCTAGCAACAATATAATTTTCCTGGTAATTTTTGATCACATCATCCTCCTATTCTATAAACACCTTAGCTCCCTATTACCTCCAGGATGAAATATAAAACATTCTATTTGTCATTTCAACTTTTTACAACTTTACTTTTATCTTTTACAACTTGCCACAACCTATTTTCTAGTCTTCTCATGGCTTACTTTTTTCCTAATTTATGATCCTGCAACATCTGCCTTCTGTCTCTCTTATATAAAATACTCCCTCTGATACTCTATGCCTTTTCATAGGCTATCCTCCATACCTGGGATGCTCTTCATCCTCACCTTTACCTATCATTTTCTCTGGGTTCCTTCAAGAATCAATCCAAATCTCATGTTTTATATTTGTCTCTCTTCCTCCTTCTCCACTATACCCTTCACCTCTGCTAATCCCTTCCCCCGAGATTACTGTCCATCTCCTCCTTATAAATTTTACATCTAAACTATTGTCCATATGTTGTCTCTCAACAGAATGTGAGTTCCTTGGGGCAAGAACTATGCTTTTGCTTTTATTCTTATCTCTAACACTAAAAATAGTCTTTAATATGTAGTAAGTGTACAATAAATGCTTCACTAACTAATTGGCTCTGCATAAATCAGATGAAGCTACCAGCCCAAACATTTTTCTAGTTTACTTAGAGATACCAAAATCATATATCTTCCCTCCCAATTCTTTTGGTTTGAATCCATTTTCTATATTTACTAGAATTTTCTCTATCTGGTATGTATACCAGTCTTCTAAATTTTTATCATTATGTTGTCTCCCAAAGTCTTTCATTAAACTCCTGGCCATGCTGGTATTTATTCTTAATTCCTTCCTTTCCTTCAATGCCAAGAAGAGAGACTTTGTTCAATGTCCAAGTGGTTTCATAACTCTGTCTTGACCAATTCCATCAAACGAGGGATATGACATAATGTATAACTAGAGTTGGGCCCAGTTTTATAATTAATTCATGAAAAAAATGTACACATGATGGGATCCAGATCTTAAATTCTAAAGGAAATCTGAAATTCTGAATACTTCTCCCATTATTTCCCTTCCTTGGCCAACCAATCAATCTTTTTAATGAGCCATAGAAGCTGTTTTGAAAAGGTATTTATGTTGAGATTTTTCCACAGTAGAAATGTCAGGGGCTATAAGATTTCATGGGCTTCATGAAACATCATAGAGCTTTGCTCTCCTGCAACTGTCAGTTACCCAGACATGGGAGGCTCCAGAGAGGAGGATAAAAGGCCACACATGCCATGTGTGCAATCCCAAAAGTCATCATAGGAGAATATGGTCAATAACTATCACTTAAGCTGCATTGCTGTTCTTTTATGTGGCAATTAAATTTATATGTCTGCATGTTTTATTAGTTACTACAGTATGTTATGATATAATGAAATTTAACATTCAGCTAGTAAGAATTCCAATGTTTTTATGGTATCCATTTCATCTCCTAAAATAACTATTTTTCCATGTGGAAAAACATAAAAGTACAACCCAACCTTAAAATCAAATGGAGTCATCAAAACAGGGGCAGTCATTTTTGACTTGGCAGGACAAGCTGGCTCTCCACACCCTCCCTGTTACCCTAGGTTATTTTCCTTTGATTTGATCTCTGATTTCTTCAGAAGGAGGTCTTACAGGACATGTGGTTAGAATGCAGTGGTTGATATGGTGACAATAGAGAGGATAGATTTGGGGAAGGGGAACAAACTATGAAGTTCCCACCAATTGGGCAACCTGGGAAAAGTTGTCATTGGAGATGAGCCAGGTTAGCTGTGATAAGAATCAGGACTGCCCTTTCTCCTACTTTTAGTCCACTATAAATAAATATTGCTTCCACTGAAAAAACTCCTTCCACTGAAGTAGATTTGCAAGTATCTCAGTCTTAGAAAGTTGTCTAAAGAGCAAGACATGGTTAAATAATTTGTTCTGTGTCACACAGTCAGTAGATCTCAAAAAAAAAAAAAAAGGATTTGAATCCAGTTTTACTTGATTTCAAGGTCATCACTCTATCCATTATGCCATACTGTCAGTCAATCAATAAAAATTTATTGAGATGGATCATGTACCAGATACTGTGCTAAGTGTGGGGAGACAAAGAAAAGCCAAAAAATAGACCCTCACCCCAAGGAGCTCACATTTTAATAGAGGAGACATGAAGACAATTATGTAAGACTGATTGAGAAGGACTTTCTGTAGGAGGTGGAATTTTAGCTGGGACTTAAAGGATGTCAGGTATGCCAGGGGGCAGAGATGAGGAGGGAGAACATTTCAGACATGGGAGACAACCAGAGAAAATAACCATACTGGGGAGGTGATGGATATTGTTCGAGGAACAGCAATGAAGCTTGTGTTATTGGATCAAGGAGTATACTCTCTTTTGCATGGTAGACAGGTGACACTAAACAAATTCTTGTTAAGTTGACTTGAATCATTGCATTCCCATACAGATTCAAGGAATCAATGCTCATATTTCTATGGCACAATAAGTTGCAGCTTCTCCCTAGGGTTTTATAAAAAATATTATTATAAGAATATAAGAATATTTATTAATATCTGGGAAATATAAGCTGTCAAGTTGGTCATGAAAGTTTTAAATGGTGACCAAAACTCAAATAAGATTAGAAAATATGTAAATAAAGCCATCAGTTGGCCTAGTAAGGGACCAGAGTAGCTAGAGCAATGAGAAAATAAATCTGTCTTCATAAATCAAGAGAATGCAAATGTAATAAATTAGTGATTTAGACAGGTACTTGGCTAACATCTAAATGCTGAGTAGGAGCTTTTCTTCAGTTCTTAGGAGTCCATCTGCAAATTACATTAGCATTTATAAGGTCATCTGAGTCACCATTTGGTTAATATTCATTCTGTGAAATGTGATCTGTGCTAGTTCAAAACCCCCAACCCAGTCTGACTTTCCATATGTTGTGGCCATCAGGACTTATCCTTATTACATCCATAACACACCAGCATTTATGAGCTGGGGATTGCTTGGATTTCATATAATTAATATTGCTTAACCTTGGGAAAAAAAAGCTAGCAGCCAGATTAAATATATGATTTTTTCCATGATTCCAGAATTTGATTTTTATTTGCATTTAGTTAAAAGAAAGACAAAACCCCAGAATCTGTTTAACCTCATCTTCAGCATTTTTTTTAAAGCTTGTTCATCATACAGAAGAAATAGCCACAAGGAAACTAAGGAATCAATGTAAATGTGACCAACTTTCAGCTGCATTTCCATGGGAAATAGAAAAACAAATCTTTGATTACGATGAATTCTACCAAGGTTTTCTCTCTATCCTATAAAATTAAAATATGATTTTTGAAATTAATGCCCTTTTTATATAGATGACAAGATATTCCAGCACCATGCAAGAGGACGAAATGAATTATAAGTATCACTGGAACTACCTTAGACAGTGATGATTCTCTGAGAGAGGCTTCCCTTAGACCAGTACTTTCCAAATTTTGATTAGACAAATGTCCTTTTTAAAACCTCTAACACCCTGTGCATGTGTGTGTGTGTGTGTGTGTGTGTGTGTGTGTGTGTGTGTTTGATGAACCCTGTACTAGTCTGGGAAAGCCCATACACCTCTTATGAGAATTGTCTTTTTAAAATGCAGAAAACAAAAATATATAGATTTACAAAGATAGTCAATTATGTTGAGTTATTAAAATATATTTTGAAAAAGTTTTTAACAGTGATTACCTTAAATCTCAAACCCTAACCTGAGTTATGCCTAATAATATGTGGGATCCATGTGCCCATTCCAAGTTTTAATTTTGGGGGATAAAGACTGAGTGGCCCCACACCTGAGTAAGAGCAGACTTTTTATTCTATCTGTGCATGTCTGACATCTATTTACATTATTATCAGCTGACAAATTATTGAAGGAATCCATTTTTATGGATAACATTGTTATTTTAGTTATTTTTCTCTTTGATTTTGAGATTTAATTTTAATGTAATTTTTTTTGATCAAACACAACAAACATCAACAAACATAAGGGTGATTTTTAACTGGATGGGGGAAAATATCAGAGACATTGTTTGGCTATGTTGACAGAAAAAAAACAACCAATTATTTAAAAATTGGATTCACTGGCCTGAATCAGAGGACAGTTTTCTGAGGCTCTGGCATTCCATTTGTGGAGATGTTTTGTTGTATGCCAGCATGAAGGCAGAAAAGCTCTCTAAAACCTTGAAAACAAAACGTTCAGAAGAAGAAATGACCCATTCCATCTTTTCAAATGAAAATCGTTAGAAAGAAAGGGCCAGAGGAGGGTTTTTTTTTTTTATTTGAAAAATCATGGATGAAGGTTTCATACTTAATTGCTTCTCAAATTGCTACCAGCAAGAAACCATTTTGATAATAACAAAATCAAAGTGAAAAATCAGTTGGTGTCTGGTCCTGCTCCATGTCTTGCAGTCACATCATCAGCACCAAAACAAAATGAGGGGAAAAAAAAAAACACTAATCAAGCTGATTCTTTTCCTTTCCTGTGGTTTTTATTAGCCATAGTGAGCATAATATCTATCTTTCCATATAATTTCTTAATATATTTCTATTTCTAGTTCACTGAAAAAGAAATTAATAAGGAAATAATTTGGACTCGATGACTCCTTATATATTTTTCCAAAACAGCAATTTTGTGATTTTATAATTTTTAGATTAAAACTGTTCTATTCAATAAATTATTTCACAACTTACATATGGCATAAGTAACTTATTACATAATCTAATGAATAGAACAGTTTATATATTCATGTGTGTATACCTAAATATACCTATGTGTATGTAGGTATATTTATATGTGTATCTATAGGTATGTGTGTGAGTGTATGTGTATGTGTGTATGTGTGTGTGAATGTGTAGAGAGAGAAGGGTATATATAAATATGTATGTATACCTATATTTTGTGTAGGTATATATACATTTATAAGTATATATATATATATATATATATATATATATATATATATATATATATATATATATATATATATGTGTGTGTGTGTGTGTGTGTGTGTATGTGTGTATGTATCTATAGGAGTATATAGATTATATGTGTGCATAAATATGCATGCATATCTATATATTCTATATATACTTATATATGTATATATATATATTTATCTATACAGGTATGTATCTATAGAATTATGCAAATATCTGCATGTATACGTGTAATTATAGGAAGTGTCTCTATAGGATTATGTATGTGTGTTGTGTATATGTATCCCTTCAAAATTTTTGTGAAACCTATTATTTCTATGTCCACACAATCTTACTGCACCATCTCATTGTGGCAAGAATGTGATCCTGGTTTCTTCAAGGCTATACCAGGGAAAGCTTTGACCAATTTTTCCATTCCTGAAAGTCTTCAAGTTAAATATCTGCAGAAGCCTAATTCTGCTGTTGAAGGAAGCACCTCACCAAGAATTGAGAGAATCTTTCCTCTTAGCTTTGTCAGTGGATAATAGATGGTTTGCCATAACAACCCATAATACAAAGTAAATAAAAAATGACTCCCAATTCCACAGTACCTCTTCCTTTTCCACACTAATGACTGTAGAATGGCAGAAAAGTAGGTCAAGGTTATTAAGAAGTACCCAACAATTTTAGACTATTGATAAAGATTAAATGCTGGTACTCTAAAGGGAGATAGATACTTGTCCAGTGGTTAATGAATGGACAGACTACTGGGAGAACTGAATTTTATCAACTTTGATATCCTTGCAATAAATGAAATCAGAAGACAAAAAGGAAGCAGAAGATAAATGGAAGGATAGTTTACAGGTTTTCCTTGGGGAAACACAAAAGGGAGTTGGTGGAGTTGGTTTCATTATGAGTCCAAAATCAATAAGAAATATTTCACTAAGAATTTGTTCATCTTATCTTGCAATGTCATGATAAAACAGAAGGAAAAGATCATCACGAAGATACTGGCAGCTCATATGCCAGCATTTGTTGCAGAGAATGAAAAAATAGAGAAATTCTGTGATGAAATCTACAAGAACTTATAAACCAGGAATTCTTTATTGGAGAGTAAACCTCTTATTGAAACTTAGCATTTCCTCGAATTACAATTTAAAAACCCAACATTATTACTCTGTAAAGAGAACTATTATAGGCTTTATCAGATGGCCATTACATACAAAAAGATTCAGAATCCCTGTTTCAAATCAAATCAATATATTTTAATTCTCAGTGATTTTGGTGCAAAAGTGATTAGAAAGAATATAGTAAAAAGTGTCAAGTTTAACAAATGAAAGATATCAAAAGCTAATCAATTACTCAAAAGTGGCATCCCTATATTTTATGAATATTTTCTTCAAGAAGATGGTCAAAGAGATACAGAATTGCATTCATTATTGCATATGGTATTTGTATATTCCATTTTCACTGAAATGTTTATTTTTGTTTCAGGAAGGGAATGAATGGCAGGTAATTAGGAAGAAAGACTGAATTAATTTTAAAGAGTAGCAAAAATCACTGAAGAAATAAAAAAAAAGAGAGAGACTCAAAAGATGCTGTACTTGGTTAGCATTGAAGTCCATCACCAGACTATTAACAAACATACAGGAAGCAATTGACCAGTGACAGAAATAATTTCAGAATCAACTGTCTATGTACATTCAGGTCATCAGTTGTTAGAGTGAAAGGTCACAACCAAAATCAATTTGAAAAAAAAAAGAAGAAGAAGAAAGATGGTAAGAAAACAATATGCAAAGTAACAAAAGCTCCAACATGAACTATTCACTCTAGCCTCTGCTGTCAAAAAATTTGAAATGGAAAAAGCCCAAAATATTGACCTTGATATTACAATTTCTTACAAAAAATAACTGCATCCCAACCTAGCCAAGAACAGAGAAGCTCATAATTAGAATGTTGGCCAATAGGTGTTGAATTTTTTGAACATGGTAATTTAGGAAATGTTTAAATCTAATGACCATTAATCCTTGATTCTTTCTGCTTCTTCAGTAACAGTGGTGTAAGTATGAAAAAAACCCTAAAGCACTAACAAAGAGGTTATCTATACCATTTATTTAACTATTGGAAGTCAGGCATCTTCCTGAATTCAAATCTGGCCTCAAACATTTAACTAGCTATATTACCCTGGGTACTCTGCTTGCCTCAGTTTCCTCATTTGTAAAATGAGCTGGTGAAGGAAATAGCAAGCCACTCTAGTATCTTTGCCAAGGAAATCTCAACGGCATTTTGAATGGTCATCAAAGGTCATGAAAAGTTGGACATGACTGAAATGACTGAACAGCAACAAAATCAGATAGTCCTTAAAACAGGGGCCTCTGATATTTTCTCTGGAACATTTTTATGTTCTCTTCTTGTTATCTCTTCCCCAATTTCTTTCAAGTTTCAAGTTTGGCTTTATGTCTAATTTTATTTTTTTTATTAAAGCTTTTTATTTTCAAAATTTATGCATGGATAATTTTTCAACACTAACTCTTGCATAGCTTTATGTTCGAAATTTTCTCCTGCTTTTTCCATCCCCTCCCCTAGATGTCAAGTGATCTAATATATGTTATATATGCTAAAATACATATTAAATCCAATATATGTAAACATATTTATGCAATTATATTTCTGTATAAGAAAAATCAGATCAAAAAGGAAAGAAAATGAATAAGAAAACAAAATGTAAGCAAACAATAACAAAAAGAGTGAGAATATTATGTTGTGATTCACACTTAGTTCCTACATTCCTCTAAGTGTGGATGGCTTTTTTCATCACAAGATCATTGGAACTGTTATGCCTTTAACTCAAAGATTTTACATTAGCTTTTAAGAAATTAGTATGTCTATTGGCCACAGGCAAATTTTGATAAATAAGGCTTACCTCATTGTGGCACTTTCATTGTCAGAAACCTATTTGATTAGCTATCCTTGATTTTGGGGCCTGATACTAATTTGATTAATCATTCTAGTCCCTGTTTTCTAATCTCAAAAGAGGGAATTGTTTAATAGAATCCTTAAGGAAATTTCTAGGTTTTTGCAAACAATATTTCTTTGGAATAACACAACACCACTTTTTAGAACAGACCTGTCTATACATACCAAGTAAAACAGAGAGAGCCATGCTCTCAGTACCTATTTTATAAAGGAAGAAAGGGAGGGAAGGAGTGAGAAAGAGAGAGAACTTTCACAGGAACTGGTAGAATTAGTAGATAGCTGAATAACTGAAATCCTGTATCACCCTTCCAAGCCATGTTCAAGATATTTTCCTTAGATTCTGTGTGGGATTCTGTGAACTCCTCTAAAGGATTATTTAATACACTAAGGCCAAAATGCAGAAAAAAGAGAGAATTAAGGAGAACTGCTACTTTGTTCTCAAATCAGGAGTCCCTATTTGTTATGCTTATGGAACTGATAGTCTTATCCAGAATAAGGCCAGAAAACCCAAATTGTGGTGTCTAATGATTACATCCATTGTTAAATCAACCTATTTACTCTGCCTCTGTACTAGTAATACACTCTATGAAACAGTGATTCCTATTGTTGGAAACTTAAAACATTTCATAACTATCATAATCTTCATCTTTCCAGAGTTCTTCCATAGTTTCTCAAAAGGACCCTAAAAACCTTCTGAAAAAATAATTCATGGATTCTCCCTGTATCCAAGCTAAGAGATTGCCCTTCATGTTATTTAGGAAAAATAATATTGCTAAAAGTTTATTTTTAAAATAGGTTATAGGGTAAGTAAGAGAATCCATCAGTGACTATACCCCATATCTTACCTAATAGTACAGAATAAAGGTCACTTCCTACAGCATTTTTTGTGGTTAGATTGCAAGTCTGTTAAGACCTTGGTCCTGATGGTAATAACCTTAAAAGAAGCGAAATTGCAAGAAGCCTATTTATTTGCTCAGCTGGCCTACCCATAACCCTCTGTAGTCTCAGGTCTAATTCATCTTAATTTTGCTGGTGATTGCTTAAAGTGGCCATTTAACATTGAAGTTCTATCTTGGGAAATCAATCCGAATCACACATATACACATAAAGAATTATCTCTAGATTCCAATTGTTTGTTCAATTTACTAAAATGATCTTTTGTTATGGTATGTTTTACTGCCTTCATTTTAGGATGAAGGAAATTTTTCAGTTGGGTAAAGCCCCTACTAGAAATATTGAAATCACTTTAAGTGTTCTTTTTAAAATGAAGGCACCAATCTCCATATTGAATTTGGAGAGTCATTGCTTTACATATATTTCATATATTTCTTTACATATATTACATATATTCTTCATGAATATTTTTCTTGGGAAAAAACATTTTTACATTTATTTTGCATTTTTGGTAGTCAAGTGGGTCCATGGATAGAACATACCTGGAGTCAGGAAGATTTGAGTTGAAATACTGAGGTAATTGGGGTTAAGTGACTTGCTTAGGGTCACACAGCTAGTGTCTGAGGCCAGATTTAAATCTACAAAGATGAGTCTTCCTAATTCCTAATTAATATACTCTATTCACTTAGCTACCTATATGATCCTATACAAATCCCTTAACTCCTCAGTTCTCTCATTCATAAAATGGAAATAATAATAGCACTTATCCAGCCCTTTTTTTAGTAGCAAGTATCTAGAAACTGAGTGGATGCCTTTCAGTTGGGGAATGGCTGAATAAGTTATAATAAATTAATGTAATGGAATATTATTGTTCTATAAGAAATGATCAGCAGGCTGATTTCAAAAAGACCTAGAGAGATTTATATGAATTGACAGTAAATGTAGTGAGTAGAAACAAGAGAATATTATACACAACAAGATTAAGTGATGACCAACTGTGATGGACTTGGCTTTTTTCCAACAATGAGGTGATTCAGGCCAATTTTAATGGACTCATGATGGAAAGAGCCATCCATATCCAGAGAGAGAACTATGGAGACTGAATATGGATTGAAGTATAGTATTTTGATCTTTTTTGTTGTTGTTATTGCTTATTTGGTTGTTTTTTTCCCATTTTGATCTGATTTTTATTGTACAGTATGATGAATATGGAAATATGTTTAGAAGAACTGCACATCTTTAACTTATATCAGATTGCTTGCTGTATGGGAAGGAGAGAAAAAAACTTGGAACACAAGGTTTTGCAAAGGTGAATGTTGAAAACTATCTTTGCATGAATTTGGAAATTTAAAAAAAAACTATTTAAATACTCTCAAATAATAATAATAACACCGATCCCCTCAGAGTTCTTTTTTAGGACCAAATGAGATAAAATTTGTAAATGACCTAATTTTAGCTAATTGGCATAATTTTTCTTCACCAAGACTCCATTAATACTCTTGAAAGTAGCATGTTTATTGATAAAATTAAGCCAATTTTTCATTAAGATTGTATATCAATCTTCTAACTAGGTAAATAATTCAAATTATTCTTTAATTTTTTTCCACGCTAGACAAAATCAACTTCAGTCCAACATATTAATTCAATACCTATTTATTAAGTGAGTATAATCAATCATCAATCAAAGATCTTGACTTAAAAAGGACCTTAGAGGTCCAACATCCTCATTTAACAGAAGAAGAAACTGAGACTCAGAGGAGGTGAAACTAATTTCCTGAGGTCTCACAAATAGTGAGAGAGTGAGGATTTGAACTTGGGTCTTATGACTTCAAGTTGTGTTTTTCCCCTCACAGCCTGCTTCCCTTACTTTGTACAAAATATAGGTCTAGGCATTGGGGAATACACAAAATGAAAGGATGCATTTTAGCCAAGTTAGAAGGGTAAGGGAAGATAAGACATACATAATTATAGCACTAGTTACAAATTAAAATGCATAAGAAAGCATACTGTATATTGTATACTGATGATAGAATTAAAAAGAGGGTGATATTCCCAGGAATCTAAACTTTTATAATTCCTTTCTACCTTTAATTACCTTCTTAATCTAGAACCTCCATTCTTATAACTCCCTTTAATAGCTCAAATAATAATAAATTAGTAGTTTAAAAATTAAGCTTTTAAGCTTTAATAGCTTAAACTGATACCATTTTTAGGGTATGCTCTCTATAAGCCCCTTTACTTTTCTTTTTTGTATATTGAAAAGTTTCTCTTTGTTGATTTGATGATTATGTTCCTAATAAAAAGAAATTTTAATTAAAAAAGAAAGTAAAGAAAGAAAGTATACTAAAAAGTATAAGCAAACATTTTGCATATGTATATATAACTTCCAGCAATTAAAAAATTTTATTGTAAGCAATTACAACCGCTTCATCATGCTTTCTTTAAACAAGATGTTGACTGAAATATAAAGAAGGGGAAATAGTGAAAAATATTGGTTCTGATTATCACTATTTCTTAGAGAAATGAAACATAATATAGGAAGAAGAGGAGGAGGAAGAAAAGGTAACATTTACACCATGCTTCTAAGATCTACAAAGGGTTTTGAATACATTCTTTCATTAGAACCTCACATTGTGAGGCAGGGAGGAGCATTTTACAAAATTAGTATATGGTTCACAAGGGTCAGGTATTCAGTGGTCCATGATATAGTAAGTTGAGAGTATTCAAGGTCAGTTCTCCTCTGATTCAAGTGTTTTCTAATATTCTGTTCCATCTTGTTTGTATAAAAACAAAAAAGAATGAGTGCAATAAAGAGGCTTAAAGACATAAGTAATTGCTTCATCCAACATATTCTCAACTTCCTTTATGAGCAAAAAGATATGGAAGTCCAAGAAATATCCATCTAGAATACAATTTTTTAAATGTTATGGCGAAAAATGACTAATGATTACAAACAGTATTGCTTCATAAAACAGGGACAAGAAGTGGAGAGGTGGAAAGAAGAAAACAGCTCATAGAAGCTTTGTCATGAAATCCATCTAAAGCAGAGACTCCTTAAATAGTTATCAATTAATTTGGAAGTAAGATAACACAGAGATGCAAAATGGAACATATTATTCATCCTTTTTATAGACAACTACTTTTTATGATCAATGGCAGAGAATAGCTAGTTTTGAATTCTGATATATCTGATGTCTTATATCTGATAACAACATATCTGATAATAACTTAAAAGAGGATGAAATTGTACTTAAGGTAATGAAGTTAAGATGCTCAAACATATACAGATGAATTGCTTGTAGGAAAGAATTTAATTTTAAAGGGACTTGGAAAAATTCAAAATATTTTTAAAAGGGTAACATTTCAAACTATGAAAAACATCATAGGTACTATTGCTAATTACACACACACACACACACACACACACACACACACACACACATATAAGCACATAGACATTCATGAGCAATGAATATCAATACCACAAGCCTACTTTTTCATCTCTATAAAAGCTTTAAGAATTATCTGAACACTTAAAAAGTATTGATTGAAAAATTTGAAGAACCCAGGAAAAATTCTGAAGACAATATTTCTACATCCAACTATATCAATACAACCATACAAATGATTGAAAGATGGAGAAATACAAATTCCTAATGAATTTATTGTTGATTACAATGAACAGATACCACTATATACTATGACAACAGCATTTACCTAATTGGATCAAAACACAATTTTAAAGATTCAACAAAGATTAAAATCCCTGCTAACTACAAATTCAGAGGTTACTTTGAATATCAATATCAAGTGAGGAAAAAGACTGGAAAATAAGTTTGTCAAAGTTTTCTGGTCCCTTGGAAATTTTCTTATGTAGAATCCAAATAGAAGAAGATCACTATCTTTTTTTTAATTTTTATATTACAAGCAGCTTGATGGCATAAGGAAAAGGCATAGAATCCAAATGGAAGAAGATCACTATCTGTTTTTTAAAAAAATTTATATTGCAAGCAGCTTGATGGTATAAGAAAAAAAAAGATGCTAGATTTTGATTCAAGAAGATCTGAGTCCAAATTTTTTCTCAGATACTGAAGCTTATGACCCTGACAAAGTGATTTAACTTCTGTCAGCCTATGTTTCGTGATCTGCAAAATGTAGATATTTTACCTTCTATAGTTGTCATGAGTTTACAATGAGATAACACATGGAAAGTACTCTGCAAACTTTAAAGCATTATATAAAAGTGAACTATCATCATCATCATCATCATCATCATCATCATCATCATCCTCTGCCATTCAAAAGAGACATGAACAAATGGATAAAGAATATATATTGGTTTGATTCTAACATGTAGTTGAATAGTTACCCATTGAGTTAGTTTATCAGTATATTTTTGGAAAAAGCATTAGTGGGAATAGAAAATAATGTGGACCTTCTGGGTAGGAAGAAGTGGGGTCATATTGCATTTGTTATGTTGTTGTTATTCAGTCATCTTAGTTGTGACTAATTCTTTCTGGCTCCATTTCTTAGCAAAGATACTAAAATGGTTTGTCATTTCATTTTCCAGCTCATTTTACAGATGAGGAAACTAAGACAAACAGTATTGAGGGACTTCTTCAGGGTCACACAGTAGAAAGTATCTGAAGTCAAATTTGAACTCATGAAAATGAGTTTTCCTGTCACCTGGTCCAATTTTTTTCTCATTTCATCATTTTGCTGCTTTATCTGGGTAAGTATATAATAGTGTCAATACTCACAAGCTGCTTCTAGACTTAAAAGCCCATATTTTAATACTAAAGGTTATATTAAAGGTCATGGAATTCCATGATTTCTAAAGAACCATAGAAAATGTAAATGTGTCAAAGAAGAATAGAGAGATGAATGATGAGTATAAGCAGACTGTAATATATTACCAATGTTGACATGCAAAAACTAGTGGAAAACACAAACTAAGGATCTGCAGAATCAGATAAAGTGGGTTTACTTGTGCTAGGATTCATGAAATATTAAAAGATCTAGAGAGAGACTTCCAGTATGTTGAGCAGCTTTGCTATAATAGAGGGTCTATATGACGTGATGAAATAAATTTCCACAGGATAAGGATGCATTTGCTTTTAATTTGACTGCTCAAGCTTATGCCAACACTGATGAGATCATATTCAATAAAGTATTGAAGTAAGTTGTATGGCTTACAGCAAACAAAAAAAAAAAAACTGTTGAAATGGAAGTGTCTATGAGTCAATCAATAAACATTTATTAATTGTTTAACATGTGTCAGGCACAGTGCTGGGACTACTTAAGAAAGGACAAAAGAGAAGCCATAGTCTAAGTGGAAGGCAACATTGACTTGTAGACCATAGAGAGTTTCCACCAATGAATCCATGCTCAGGATTCCTGACATTGAGGTGATTTCCTTAAATACTAAAGGGAAAGGAAGGGGAAGGAATTGCCTAAGCTTTTCATTTGTAAATAAACACAACAGTCCTAAACTGACAGCTAATTTATCTTCCCTTTGAGGGCTTAAAGAGAAGAAGGAATATTTTATAAAGTGAATGAATTTAAGAAGAACCAGGATGGGATGGTGGATAAGGAAGTAGATAAAGAATCTTAAAGATTCTTTATTTCCACTTTTTGTTTTGTGGAAATTACCTAAAATTTTGCATTTAGTTTTCTCAAAATTGCAAGGATGTCATCCTAAAATGGAGAAGTTAAGTGGTATAGTGAAGAGAGATTGGGCTCTGCAGTCAGAGAATCTTTGAGAATTCAAATTTGGCCTCAGACACTTACTACTTATGTGACTCTGGGAAAGCCATTTAATCTTATTTGCCTCAGTTTCCTCATCTGTAAAAGGAGGTAGAAAAGGAAATGCTAAACTTCTTTGTCAAGAAAATCCTTTCTTGATCCAATTTTTCTTGTGCAGCAATTTAACTGTATATATATATATATATATATATATATATATATATATATATATATATATATATATACATATATTGGATTTGATATATATTTTAAAATATTTAACATGTATTGGATTACCTGCCATCTAGGGGAGGGGTTGGGGGGGAAGGAGAGGAAATTTTGAAACAAAAGATTGTGCAAGGATCAATGTTGAAAAATTACCCATGCATATGTTTTGTAAATAAAAAGCTTTAACAATTTTTTAAAAATATCATCTTCAAGGTCATAGGCAAAAAGAAAGGATTAGCCAAGAACAAAACCACCTTTACATGACTAGACCATGTATCTCTAGCAGAATTAGGTACATCATTTTGCCTTCACCTTTCTTGAGGCTCCTCCACAAGTCCAAGTACCTTAACTATATATATATATATATATATATATATGTATATATATATATATATATATATATATATATATATATATATACATATATATATATATATATATGTTTAAGGAACTAATTATTTGTGATACATCATTAACTTCTCCAACATGACATAGTGAATGATCAGTGAGCCCCAGTGAATATTTCTAACAGGTATAGTTATCCCAGAGATGTGGCAATTGCCTCTCCTATTGGTATAGAAGTAGCACATCCAGGTGGGGCTCCATATATCACAGAAAATAGTCTATCCATGAGAATCTGGGAGGATATGATCTCAGGGAAAGTCTGAAGTCAGGAGAGACTTTGGTTAAATGTTGTGAAGACCCCTATAAATTATAACCATGAGGAAGCCACTGAACCTCATCTATGGTATTATAATGAATGGATACAACACTATCAATATTACCTGTCCCATGAGATTGTATAGATTAAATAAAGAAATATAAAGTGCTTTTCAAATCCCAAGGTGCTACATAAATCTTAGCTATTAGATTTTTGAGGACCAGATGTAGGAACATTTGAAGGATAACACTAGTTGTTTTCATTAAAAAAAAATCTTAAAAGATCAATCACTTAAAAGTTCTTGGCTGTGGTTCTAGGCTTTTTCTTCCATTTCTCTTGGTTGTGATGTTTATGGCTATGACTATTCTACTTTATTAAGGAGAAAGATTCAGGTATCCTGTAGTATGTATAGGATCTACAGGATTTTTATGGATGGTTCAGAGTTGGGTCATTACTGATGTCCATCAAAAATCTAAGTAGTGACAACATTGTATAGATGGAAGTTAAGAGTGGTGTGATTAACCAATTATCTTGTATTAAGCTCAATTTTTCAGCATGAGGAATCACTACTCAATTAACATCATTTTATGTAGTGGATAAGAGGACCTAGTGAAGTCATCTTTTTTAGGTTGCATGGGCTGAGATTACAAGGGAAACCAGCTATTTACAGAAATAATTAGATTTGGGCATTTAAGGTATATGTCCCATATTTTTATGGAAAAGTATGAAAAATATGAATTTTCTAAACATCTCATATTTTATTGATTTTATATATATATATACATATATGTATATATATTCTTAACTTACATATTCTTTTCTTCTTTCTTTTAAACAATCCCTTGACAGTCCCTTAAAGACTAGCTTAAATGGAATGTGTTTTTTAAAAAAACTAAACTAAACTAAATGCAAAATAATTTTTGTGTCTAGGAAAAACCAAGAAAAAAAAGTACTTCCTTTTATTTATTTTTTGACTGGATATTCCTATCTTATTCAAGCTAGAAATGTAGAGGCCACTCTAAGACCTGATCCCCATCACCAATTGCATTAGAGTTTTAACTTCTCTATTACTGACCTCTTATTAAATCTAACTCTAACCTTAGATTACCCCCTTTTAGACAACTTGGTGGCCTCCTAAAACCAGGGATTAGTTAACACTGGTATCAAAATTAGTATCAACACCCAGTTGACTTTAGCCCTACTGAAGCCCATAAATTGTGAGCTCAACTGATCCACATGCTTCAGTCTTTCTAGTAGCAGAGACTACAAGAATATACCACTGCCTCCAGTCACCTCCCGTAATTCTTAGCGATGATAGGAATTGTGATGGGGACATAAGAAAATGTATAACTTTCATATTGAGTAGATATGTTGATTGATTTTGCCAAATACCATTTTTCTTTTTCGTATTCTTTGTTTGAAGGGATTGGTCATTGGCTGAAGCAGAAGGTAGGGATATATTCAAAAATAAAAATGATAAAAAAAGACATTCATAAAAGCATTTTTTTAAAATGGACTATGATTTCTAGTATACTATTTGCAGTTGAAACTGATTTTAGTGTCCATTTATACTTACAAGTATGACTGTCAGTCATCTAACTTTTCTTTAAGATGGAGGAATACTTGATTCCCAAACAAATAAGCAAAAAAAAATGAAGCAAGGGAAAAATCTGCTGACAGCATGACCTTCTAAAGCCCTGAGCTCAGCACACATCACAGTGCTAAAAATCACCCAACTCTCCTTTTGGGGAAGGATTTGTCCTTTATTGACAAAGGAGAAAATGAAGCTGCTTCTTGTTTCCCTGTTTAGAAGGACATGTCTCTGAGCTGACTAGTTCAAATCAGCATTCTCTAGTTCCAATGATGTTTTCTGAAGTAAATGGAAACTTTTGTTGGCATTTGTCAAGGGAATAACTATAAAAACCTTAACGAGGGTTGGGAAATTCTTAGGTCAAGAATGTGTATCATAATGACAAAAATAAGTGGGTGAATAACCTATGTGGAACAGCTTCATAAGGAAAAATTTCTTTACAAGGATTCCCTTCTTCATATGTTTATCTAAGGCTAAAACAAAATGCTTTGTCTGACTCTTTTAGTTCCAGGAATGACTCAGAGGTACTCTATTCTCAGAGATGGATACCCCCAGATAAGACCACTGCCTTAAGCCCAGAGAAGCAGTAATCCAGGTGATGCTTGACCTGGAGTCAGAATACCCTGAATTAAAATCCAGCCTCAGATGCTAGCTGTGTGACTACGAAGAGGCCATTTAATCTTTGAATCCACTAGAGAAGAAAATGGCAAATTACCCTAGTATCCTTGGCAAGAAAGCCCCAAGGTTTTGAAACCCTTTGGCTATCCTCAACCTGGTTTAGCCTATGGCTCCAAGAAGCTGTAGCATGCACAACAGCCATACTCCATTAAACCATTTCGGCTAAAATGTCTCAAAGGGATGACTATTCTTGTGAGTAGCTGAGATGGAAAGTGTAGATCATGGAAGAGACTCATGAATTGGGGGTAAGGCATGGGGAGGATACTTGAGAGGACTTTAGTTAAGTAGAGGAGTGGAGAGAAAGTGACCAACAGAGAAAGACAGGTGGATAGAGAGACAGAGAAGTAGACAGAAAGAAAAAGGGACTTCAATGGCTGAGCAGTACCAGTTTCAGTGAGACTGATCGTCCCAACTCAGCCCAAGTCTTTACCTACTGAGCCAAGAACAGGCAGTTGCATAGAAGGCAAATAGTGATTGGAAATCATTAAAAAGAGCTGAGCTGAGGTAGACAAAGGGAAGAGAGAAGAAATAAAGGAGGGCAGTTATACTCTATAGGAAGTTTGGTACAAAAGATTTGGGTTATATTTAGTTATATGCATCTAAATGAGATTAGGACTGAGGGATTTTCAAGAAATACCATTTTCCCCTCAATTTCCCCTTCTCATATTTGTCTATTAATAGATATTATAATATGCTTTACTCATTTCTTCAACCAATATCACTAGTATCCTGTAGTTTTGCCTCATCAGTTAAGATGTCAGGGATTAGCTAAAGATAAACATGAATTTAAATCAAGCCAAAGAGCCAAATCTAATATTAGAAATTTTCCTAACTGGGTATTCTGAGTGACTGTGAACATATTTCTAACTTTTGCTTAATATCAACTCAATAAAGCCATTGAGGAGGGAGCCATGTAGACCTGGGGGAGTCACCATATTGCCCCTTAGGCTTACAAAGTGAGTTAATTGTTGTAAAAGAATGTAGTGATTTTTCTCTTGTTTAAAAAAAAAAGGTAGTAAAAAGGAGAGGGCCATGGAGCATGAAGATGCTCCATCCAAGAGCACCCTCTGCATCTAATTGGATTATACTAGGAAAGTATCTGTCAACAGAAGGAGCACTACCTTTGGTGGCAAAGGAATCAGTTCAAATTGTTTTATTTATTTTTTATTTTGTTTTACTTCCATTTATTTATTTATTTTTAATTTGTAGAATAAAATAAGCATAACTATTATTCTTATTTTATTTTTTGTTATTTTATTTATATATATTGTGTATACATATATATGTGCATATTATATATATATATAATCATTTATTTTATTTTATTATGCCATAGCATGGTATATATATAAAAAACCTCTCAATTCAAATTCTATTTTGCTATTTGTTGCCTTTGTGACTTAAAGTGTGCTGGTTAGTCTCCATGGAGCTCAATACCTTCAAACCCAAAATGGAGAGTGAGGAAAGAGAAATTTGATAGTCCTGACACCTCTTCCTTTTCTATATCTGTGATTTTAAAAAATTAACTTAGAATACTATTTTAATTGTCTTAATTTTAAGAGAACAGGAGAAAACAAGGCAAGAAAGGAAGAAGGAATGTTGGAGGGGATGTGGGAAAACTGGGACACTGATACATTCTTGGTGGAGTTGTGAAAGAATCCAGCCATTCTGGAGAGCAATTTGGAACTATGCCCAAAAAGTTGTCAAACTGTGCATACCCTTTGACCCAGCATTGCTGTTATTGGGATTATATCCCAAAGAAATACTAAAGAGTGGAAAGGGACCTGTATGTGCCAAAATGTTTGTGGCAGCTCTTTTTGTTGTAGCTAGAAACTGGAAGCTGAATGGATGTCCATCAATTGGAGAATGGTTGGGTAAATTGTGGTATCTGAAGGTTATGGAATATTATTGCTCTGTAAGAAATGACCAGCAGGAGGAATACAGAGAGGCTTGGATCAACTGTTGCTGAGTGAAATGAGCAGAACCAGAAGATCACTATACACTTCAACAACAATACTGTATGAGGATGTATTCTGATGGAAGTGGAAATCTTCAACATAAAGAAGATCCAACTCACTTCCAGTTGATCAATGATGGACAGAAATAACTACACCCAGAGAAGGAACACTGGGAAGTGAATGTAAATTGTTAGCACTACTGTCTATCTATCCAGGTTACTTATACCTTTGGAAGCTAATAATTAATGTGCAACAAGAAAATGGTATTTACATACATATTTTGTATCTAGGTTATATTGTAACACATGTAAAATGTATGGGATTACCTGCCATCGGGGGGAGGGAGTGGAGGGAGGGAGGGGATAATTTGGAAAAATGAATAAAAAAAAAAAAGAAAGGAAGAAGGAAATGAAGAGTTAAACATAGAAAAGTTGTTTTTCGAGGAGATGGCTTTTCTAATCACCCTCCTGCAGTCAGTGAATCACCTTCTCACTTAAGGCACTTTCTATTAAAGAAGCCAACCATTTATTTTGGTTGACCTCATCTATTCCTTTCAAAGTACTAATTAGTATTTGTAGCACAGTTTGAACATAAAAAAGAATTTACTGTACAAATGACAGTTTTAGTATTAATGCTCTAAGTAAATATTCTTTGTCCCTAATATAACAAACATAATACCAAGTAACGGTTTTTTTATGCATCAAACACAAGACTCCCAGTTCCATTAGATGTATGCATTAAAGGTACCCTTTAATTTTTTGGATAGATTTTAGATCCATCTAATCCACCTTTTCAGAAGGTTTGTTGTTTTCAAACAAACAGGGACTCTGCTATAAACTTTTATAATCTCTGATGTAAAAATAATAGTTACTAAATTTAATAACCATTTAATTATGGTTATTAATTAAGATATATAATTAGTAAATATTTTATGAATTTTAATGAACTGCAATATCCCCCTCTCCCTCCTTATATCCCAAATAAACAACCACCATAAACAACTTACTAGAGAGCTATTTAGATCTTTCACCTTAATCTTTAATTGAAATTATTATAGGCAATAGACTACAGGCACAGAGGGTTAGATCAGGAAGGGGAAGGTTAGATTATGTAGTCTAGACCTTTTATTTTAAAAATGCTTTTTTAAGCATGTAAGAGAACTTAAAGGGAACTGAGTCACAGAGAAATAAAGGAAATGACTCACTAAGGTCACACAGTATATAGCAGAAATGACATTAGCACCAAATTTTAATCTGATGAGTAAGGAATCACTGGGAAGGTCCTACATAGTTAAAATGGCCAATTTATTTCATTAAATACTCAGTAGTCACTATGACTTCTGTGCTAAATCTGTTTAGAGTTCCATAGCTGTTACCCCTGAAATACCAATTTGGAATTCTGGCACTACCTCTTTGAAAATTCCCAGTGATGCTTTTGTCAGTTCAAACTTTACAGCTTAAAAAACTATGCTTTGATAGCAGACCTATTGATGCTCCCTGGCTTGGCAACCAGCACACTTCTGTGCCAAGTGATGCAGATGCATTGTACTCAGCTGGCACAGCAGACAAAAGCTATATTTTTAACTACCTTATTTCTGTGCAATTTTAATGACTTTTCTTCCCAGCAATAAACAGCCTGGATTTTTGCTATTAGGTATAAAGTTAAATAATATTGAAAACTGATCTGTGTGTGTGTGTCTTTATCTTTCTGTCTCTCTCTGTCTTTCTGTCTGTCTGTCTCTCTCACACAACACACACACACACACACACACTTTTCCTCTCTCTCATTTTCAATCTTTCCCTATCTATTGGTTCCTTTTTCTTTATAAACAAATATACTCAAAGAAATTTTACATTAAAAACAAATGAATAAAAACAAATCATTTCCTCAATGGTGTTGCTCCTTTGAGTTATTTGTCAATCTCTTCTTTTCCCAACCAATATTCATGATAAAGTGATTTAAATAAAGGCAATTAAGCAAAACAGCATAATGTATTATACCCTCAAGGACCTTAACTACTGAGGGAAAGGATTCACTATTAGAAAAAAAAAACTGCTTGAAAAACAGAGGCAGAAATTAAGTGTAGACCATGATTTCACACTATATACCATAATGGTCTAAATCAGAGTTTGGGCTTTGCTAGGTTGGGGGAGTTTTGATTGTTTTTTTTTTGTTGTTGTTTTTGTTTTTGCCTTTTTGTATGCATCACAGATACTTGGGCACTCTGATGACGCCTAAGAACATTTTTCTTAGAATTATTGTTATAAATATAAAAGATAAATAGCAAAGGATTACAAAGGAAACCAGTTTTATTGAAATACATGAAGATGTCTTCCTGATTTCAAATCCAGCTAGGTAGTACAGTGGACAGAGCACTGGACCAGGAGTCATATGATTACAATCTGAAGGTATGAAAGATCATATCATAAACAAATAATGGTTTTAGAGAAGGAGATACTACTCACAACTTTGGATAAGAGAAGAATTCTTGACAAACAAAGGAGTGAAGGGAAACATAGGAGACTATAATTTTGATTATATAAAATTGAAAAGTTTTACATAAACAAAATCAATGGAGTCATAATTAGAAAGTAAGCAGTTATTTGGGGAAAGTATTAATAATATTTTTTTCCTGACAAAGATCTAAATTACAAAATATTTAGGGAATTGACACAAATATAATAGGACACAATTCATCCCCCCCAAAAAAATAAATGATTAAAAAATGAGTAAGTCTCTAAGAAAAAATGGCAAACTCTCAACAAGTTATATAAAAAATGTTCTATTCTACTAATAAAAAATAATTCAAATTAAAATAACTCCTAAGTTTCACCTTACACATTCGATTGACAAAGTTAACAAAAAAAGAAAAATGACAGTTTTTGGAAAGGCTGTCAAAGACAAGCTTAATTATTTATTGATAGAGTTGTAAAGTGTTTTAACTACTTTGGAAAGCAATTTGGAACTATATCCCTAAAGTCATTAAACTGTATGTGTCCTTTGATGTTACTATTAGAAATATACTCTAAAGGGAGTAAAAGGGGAAAAAAGAAAAGGCCCATAGTACCAAAATATTTATAATATTTTAATATTAATATTAGTAGTATAATATGCTATTAATAATGTTTAATTAATAATAATATTTATATAGAAGAACTGGAAACAAAACAGCAGTTATAGAAATGATTGAAAAAAGAATGTTATATAAATATAATGAATATTATTAAACTAAAAGAAGCAATAAAATATTGGATTTCAAGAAACCTAAGAAAATTGTATAAAATGATGCAGTGAGTTACAGAACTAGGAGAGCAATTTTTACCACTATGATACTGAAAAGGAGAAACAATTATGAAAGACTGAAATACTCTGATCAACACAATGCCAATTGTGACATTAGGAAAACAATCATGAAAAAGTCTTCCCTCTTCTTGGCAGATAAGTGATGGTATAGAGATGCAGACTAAGAGATACATTTTCAGATATAACTAGTGTATGGATTTGTTTTGCATGATTATATCTATACAAGGGGATATTTTATATGGCCATATAGAAGGATATTTAGTAGAGAAGGGAAGATTGTGATAGTGTTACTTTGAAAAGGGGGACAGTAAAAGAGTGTCTGTGAACTATTAATAATCAAAGGAGAAGAAAATTCAGAAGGGGGCAAAGATAAACAGATACTTTGAAACTTTCATCTCATGTATTCTGATGGAAGTGGATATCTTCAACATAAAGAAGATCCAACTCACTTCCAGTTGATCAATGATGGACAGAAACAACTACACCCAAAGAAGGAACACTGGGAAGTGAATGTAAATTGTTAGCACTACTGTCTATCTACCCAGGTTACTTATACCTTCGGAATCTAATACTTAATATGAAATAAGAAAATGGGATTTACACACATATATTGTATCTAGGTTATATTGTAACACATGTAAAATGTGTGGGATTGCCTGTCATCTAGGGGAGGGAGTAGAGGGAAGGAGGGAGGGAGGGAAGGAAGGAGGAAGGGGAAAATTTGGAAAAATGAATACAAGGGATAATGTTATTTTTTAAAAATTACTCATGCATATATACTGTCAAAAATTTATAATTATAAAAATTTTTTTAAAAAAATTTTCATCTTAAAATTTAATTTTTAAAAAAAATTATATGCAGGGGAGATTTAAATGTTACGTATTGGTTTTATTTTTCTTCTTCATGTAGGAAAATTTTCATATGTGTTGATAAATTCAAAAACTAAAAAGGAAAAATTAGAAAGAAAAAATACTATTTTCTTTCTTTTCTACTAGTTCTTTGGCAACACTATCATTAGCTATCACCTTCCTCTAATCCCCCTAATTTAAAAAAAAAATCTCCCTTTAAAGAAATAAATATAGTCAAGCAGAACATACCCACATATTGTCTATGGTTAACCATTTCTCTCTTATTCTGCACCTTGAATCTGTCACCTTTGCTTTGCTTTGCTTTGCTTCATGATTGGTTTTCTGGAGTTGATTGGTCCTTGCTTTGATCAGAACTCTTAAGTTTTTCAAGTTGCTTTCTTTTAAAACCTTGTAGTTTTGTTAATTAGTTCCCACCCGACACACACACACACACACACACAGACACACAGACACACACACACACACACACACACACACACACACACACACACTTCATTTTACTTCACTCTGCAGTAGTTTGTACGCCCATCCTAAGTTTCTCTGAATCCATCCCTTCATCATTTCTTATGGTACAATAATAAACCATTACAATCAAATACCATAGTCTATTCAACCATTCTCAAGCTGATTAATGCCCACTTAGTTTTCAGGCTTTTGATATAATAAAACATACTGCCATGAATGTTTTTGTAACTATGTGTCCTTTCCCTGAATATTTAATAGTGCTCCCTTATATGACAGCTACCAATATCACCAATCAATCAATAAACATTTGAGTCCTACTATGTGTCAAGCACTTTGCTAAGCCCTGATTACCAGGTCTAAAGTATGTATAGTGTTTTTAACTTTGGAGGGATAATTTTAAATTATTTTCCTGAATGGCTAGAGAAAGTCATAGCTCTTACTATGCATTAGTATTCTTGTCCTCCCATATCCTTCCAACAACTATCATTTCCTATTTTTCTCATTTCTGCCAGTCCGATGGCTAAGAATCTGCCTTGTGTCAACAAGATTCTGAAAATGCTCTCTCAAAGATTAATGATGTTTTTATCATAGATAAATTCAACTATCTTTTCTCAGTTCTCACTTGACTTCTATAACATTCATATTGCTAACAACTCTTACCATCTTGAAATGTGGATTTTATAACAGTGCAATCTGCTGACTTTCTTTCTTGTTGCTCCTTCTATTTTTTTCCTTAGCTATTCTTTCTCTCTCCTAAATGGTGGAATCCTTCAAAAAAATCTGTCCATAATATCTTCTCTCTTTACTTGATTTTACATGATGACTTTGTCCACATGTTTGCTTCAATTACCAACTCTATTCCCTGGATGAAATTTTCTCCCAAATCAATGCATTTCAATGAGTACTTATTACCAATAATGTTAAGGCACTGTGCTGACAATATAAAATTGTAACTCTCTTATTTTCACACAGAATTGTAATTTTGACATAAAAACAAGACACAGAAACAAGGACAGAATAGTTCAAGGTACTTACAATCTCCTGAGCATATGTGTAACACACAAAGGTAGGTAAATAAAGAATATATTTACAAATATATATGCAAAGTAATTATGAAAAAGAATAAGACTTATTGGGGAAGTTAGGGGAGGCTTTAGGTAAGAAGTAGCACCCAAGCTGAGATATGAAGAGACCTAGAGATTCAAGGTGGGGGGAGAGTAAATAATGGTAAGGAGGGAGAACATTCAGGTTCATTAAAAATCAAGGAGTTGAGAGGTAGGATATTACATATGGGGAAGAGCTAGTTGACCAGTTTAGTCATAGAATATAAAGTGTTACCAGGAAGGGTAATAAGAAATAAATATGGAAAGATTGAGTAGAGTCAAATTGTAAAGAGCTCTAAATGCTAAACAGAAATTCAAAATATGCCTTCCTCCCTTCTCTACAAAGTTCATGAATTTAGAACACTGCTTGTAATATTGGACTTAGTTAATATGTTTTTTAGTTTTATTGAACTGTATTTTATTCTTCTTTTTTAGTTCTGTATTATAAAGAATATCTCTTTCAGAGAGGAGGTAGGAAGCAATATATTGGGAAATGAAGACGGAAACAAGAAGTGTCATTAATATTAAAAAACAAATATTAAATTTTATGAAGTAATAAAAAATTCAACAGAATTACTGAAAGCCTGCCTAGTGTTTTCTAAACCCTCAGATTCATTAATAAAAGGATATTTAACTGAAATTTTTATTCGAAATGATCAAATGATATGATTCTAACAGAAAAGGTCAACCAGTAACAGGCTCCAAGCTGAGTTCTGACACTCACTTGGAGCAGACATATGCTATAGGGATAGGAAAGAAAGCTAATGATTGGTTGAAAAGATAAAATGACTCCCTGGTGATGATGAAGGCCTGTAATAGATATTGTGAAGCACATTTCCTTCCTATTTCAATGACAATGACTTCGTGTTGCTAGGTTTGAATGCATGCCATACATGGGATTAAAGAAATAGCATGATTTTCTAGCCATGGAGGAAATTTGAACAGTAGATGGAAGAGCAACACAACTCTTATGTTATAATAAAAAAGAGATTTTTAAAAGCATCTTTGGCAAAGTATTCTTGAAAGTCCTTGATCTTGGATATATGAAATAAACAAATGCATAGTAAGTGAGCTTAAGTTAGAGAAAGGGTAAATTTGATGGTTTTGGAAAAGAGCCAATTTTTTTTTCTGTCCTCAAGAAGTTTACATTCTATTCAGGACAACAATAATGTATATATTCCTGAATGTATGCTTATTGTTGTCCCAAATAGAATGTAAACTTCTTGAGGACAAAAACTATCTTTGTTGTTGTTAATATTTTTACTTTTTAAAGTCCTTTTGTATGTATTATTTTAATGAAGCATTACTTTATGAAATGAATAGAAGAGATATTTTAAATATTTTTAAGAAGAAAAGAAAATATCAGTTTTAGTGGAAGTTGGCATTCTCTTAGGGGAGACAATATACACATGTATAAGAACAAAACATATGCAAAATTATTTTAGCAACTGGAGTCATTTGGAATGGAGTCATAGAGAAGGTGGCACTTGAGCTGAGGTTTGAAGGAAAAAATGGATTCAATAAGGCAGAGATGAGAAGGCAGTGATGCAAGGCCTGGGCAAGAGTCAGTGGACAAACATGGCAGCAGAGAGATGAACTGTCACATATGAGTAATAGCAAGCAGCAAATTGCTGTTGACAAGTTAACTAGAAAAGTGGATCTTAGAGTACATGAAGAAATCACAGTCCAGAAGAAGGAACACAAGCATCCTTATGTCTTCTGTCTGTCCAAGCCAAATCTAGGATTTTGCATTTATTTCCAGGAGTCATCTTTTAGAAGTGACATTGGCCAAATGGAAGGAAAAGATCTAGGAAAGGGTGCTGAAAGTTATGAAAAGAACAGATATTAAGTCAAATGTGGATCTGTTGAAAGAATTAGGTATGTAAAGCCTGGACTGAAGAGAAAATATAGTGGGTATTCATCATTAAATACTTAAAGGTCTGGCATGGGGAAGAAATACTGGAATTACAGAGTAAATTCCTGCTTCAGGTAGCTGTTTCACCAGATGACATCTGAGGTCCCTTTCAACCTCAAGATTCCTAAGAGGCTAAATATTTTGCCCAAGGCCATGCAGCTAATTAGTGAAAAATCTAGGTCTCCAGATTCTGATTCTAGTACTCAGTGAGAGTTAATCACATTCCCTCCCAAACTATAAGGCATAAAGTCTACATGACTTTCCTAGAGTCAAAAAAGAAGAGCTGGGACTAAGTCCCAAAGTATTTAAAACTCTAATTTTGACAGCTGATTAAATTACATACCCTCAACCTTTGGCCTAATGTTTTTACTGCCTCCTTAGCTCAAATGAAATATATGAAGAAATAATTGTCTGATCTTGAGTTTATATTATATTTAAAACTCTATTTTGTCTTATTATTCATTTATTTTATTCATTCATTCAAGTCATTATAAAGAGCCTACTGTATGCTAAGCATGCTGTTAAATTGAAATAAAAATAAAATAGGCTCTACTTTCAAGAAGTTCTATTCTACTGAGGAATAGGACAGAAGAGTATGAACAACACATATAAAGACAATTAAATACAAAAGAGATGCAAAATAAGTTTGCCTGAACTATATTAGAGGTTTTAGTGGTAGAGGGCAATCAAGACAAGCTTTTCATAGGATATTGCACCTTAGTGGAGCCTTGACAGAATCCAAGATGTCTTGAGGTAAAAGTGAGGAGGTAGAGCATTCTGGGCACAGGAACAATGGAAGGAAAAATATATAAGGGTATCATCTACTTTCTGAGCTCTTCTAAATGTCTTGGCCATGGAACAAGGGTAGACTGGGAAGGGTGAGTTATATCTATTTAGCATTGCTGAAATCACTTTTAATTAAAAAGCTCAGGGGTTGTAATCACTGATAGAAAAATACATTAATATGAACTTTCATAGGAACAATGGGAACATTAATATGAACTTATTCATAGGAATAAATTTCAAGAGATTTGTTTTGTTTTGTTTTGTTTTCCTCCTCTTCACCTTTTTCTTTGGAAGAGTAACTACTTCAAAGATTTAGAACTGGAAGGGACTAGTACTAGTCCCCCATTTGACAAGTATAAAACTGAGTGTCTTGTCCTATTCAAGGTCATATGAGTAATAAGCAAAATGACTGAGATGTAAATACAGGTCTTTGGACTCCACACCCAGCCTCACCAACTCTATTTAGTTTGTCAGAATGTAGATGGCCTTGAACATTAGATCCATTTGTAACTTGTTTTACTCTGTTTCACCACAGCAGGAGAGGAGAAAGGAGCCTAATAGAGATCCAAGTTTCACAATGACCCACCCAAAATGCTTTCTGGGCATAGCCACAAGTTTATGATATGAAAATAAGTGAAGGACCAAGGATGGAAAGAATCTGGGACACGGCAGGAGTTTAAGGGCTAGAAGGGAAAATGGTTGTTATGAGAAAGTCTTTCTCTGTGTCTGGATCTTCCCTTGCTTTGAACTCCAGCATTCCAGTAGTGATGAAGAAGTGCAGATGATCAGTGGGAGTTCTGAACAAAAGAGCTGAGGAGTTTTTTGTTCTGAGAAGCAGCAAGACAATAAGATCAGTAGAAGCCTTGGCAAATGATAGAACAGAGATAGAGTGGGGAAAGGTAGAAGAGGAACCAGAGACCGAGTCCCATATTCTCCCAATTGACTGGATACTGACTATCTAGCAGGCTGTAAATAGAATCATATTGCACATTTGCTAGCTCACAGTGGGCTGTGGTGGAGAGGTCTGAGTCTAAGTCCTTGAACTGTTAATAATTCCTGGCTTAAGATATATCTATAAACTATTTAACAGTCTCCTGGGTCTAGAAGAAGCCATGGACATGCAGCCCACATGGTAGTTCTAATATTTTTGTTTTTGTTACTTTCGTTTCTTTGGGTATAACATTAAATCAGGTATGTGAAGGATTCCAGTATGTTCTGACAGTGTGATTGACTTGAAATATAGCACAAAAGAGATGGATTAGAGATAGTCAGATCTCTAAGAGCTCATTCCTTCCTCCAAGAGCTTTTGGTTATGGAGGGAGCCAATAATTCTTTAGGTAAATATGAGGTGGCCCGTTCTTGTATCTTATTAATGAAAAGGAACAGTAAAGTGGCCACCTGTGAGGATTAAAAACAAAACAAATCCAAGAATGAATTTACATGATGAATTCAAAAAATTCATTTATATTAATAATTGCTAGATATTTCATCATATGAACTACTTAACCTCAGAAGCAATGCATTCATTTTTGAAACCCAAGAGCCTATTTACAATAAGAATTTTTTTAAAATGGATTGATCATAAAGCCAAGGAAAAAAAATACACTTTCATGACCTAAGGTTTCAATTCAAAATATACTAAGATTATATGTATATACCTTGAACTATTAATACTAGTTATTCTGCCATCTATCAGCAAAATCCCTGAATTGCTCTCCACTTCTCCCTCTTCAAAGCATCTTTATCTTTCTATTCCATAATACATCACAGACCTGTGATTTCTTCATTCCTTCCACCTATGCAAACTGTAGGGACTCTGTAATACAGATATTATTTGAGAATTGCGTGGTCAAATATCCATCCTTCTACCTCAAAAAGTGCTAAATTATTTAAGCTAGCTAAGTTGGTTCCCAGGTAATAGATATATAATGCAGGCATTTTTATAGTTATGATGTCATAAACACATTCTATTATTCCTTTGACTATATAATCTGTCCCCCCTCATTCTCCTATTAGATTGTAAACCCCTTAAAGCAAGAGACTATGTCTAACATTTTTACCATTCATAACCTATACAGTCTGAACCAAATATAACTGATAATAATAACAATAATAATCATAATAGGTAACATTTGTATGCCATTTCAAAGTTTGAATAGCACTTTGCAAAATTCATCTCATTTTATCCACACAACATTACTATTACTATTATCATCCCCATTTTACAAATGAGGAAATTCAGTCTCAGAGAAGTTAAATGACTTGTTTAGTATCACACAACTAATAAATGTCTCATCTACATTTGAACCTAGATTTGGCTTTCACTAAAACTGAACACACTGAATATGCAAAAAGGACCTTTGGACTTTGGGTAATTATGGCTTTATAAGCATGTAACTATAATTAGTTATAATTAGTCTAGTAGTCTTAAGTTCCATTCTTGACAGCCAAGATATCAAATTCCCTTTGTCTTTATCTATTATATTTGTTGAAAATAATAACAACAACTTTGCTTTAAATTTAAAGTGCTTTACTTATATATTGTTAACAATTAGCATTTACATAATACTTTAAGGTGCCATGGATGGAACACCAGTTGGAAGGATCTGAATTCAAATCCAATTTCAGATACTAACTGTATCACTCTATGCAAGTCATTTAATCCCAATTGCCTCAGAAAATTAAAAGTCTGAATTGAGAGAGATAAGTTTTAGCATTTGAGAGGATTAACCAATTTTGTCTGATTTTCTTTTTGCCTAGCTCCTAATTGTGGCAAGTACATTATGATGAAACCACAGGATGAAACTGTTAGCTCTGTTCTTACTCTATGGGTCTTCAAAGAACTCCCACTGACCTCAAAAGGAGCATCATGCAAGTAATAGTCTGCAAAAAGAGAGGAAGATAGAGAGGAACATGCTTTTATTTCTCTGAATTCAGCTTGTGTAGAACATGGCAAGTTTCAGCCACAAGGATGTAAAATATGGCATATTACAGCATGAAGGAACCCTGAGGTCTTTTAGTCCAATCTCCTCATATTTCAGGTAACTGAGGTGAAGAAATGCTTGATATTCAGCAGATTTCTCCCTTCACTCTATGTCCTTGTTGCTACTTGACTTCTTACCTTATCTTTCCAAGACTTCTAAACATTGTCTTTTTTATTTGTAGTCTCCACCTAAAAGCACTGCGGTAGGGCACATAAAAGCATTAACTGCACACAGTTTCAGCTAACATGCCATATTAACTTGAAAAGCTAAGAGAAAAATCTGTAAAAAGCACATAAATAATTCATCATTACATTGAAGTTGTTTTTATTTTGGAGGAAAAAAAAATGTCTCCTATGGTGAAAAAAAAAAATACTGGTTCAGTAGACCTGTATTGAAATCTCTGCTACTTTCTAGCCAGATAGTCACTGTAACACTGAGTTTTCTCATACAGAAAATGAAGTGGTGCCTAAATTCTCTATTACATAGGACTAACATTACTTTGTAAATGTTAAAGGGTTATATGATTGTGAATTGCTGTTGTTATTTTAGTCACTTAAAGACTTGCTCCATTTCCTTCTTATTATTTTAATTTGTGTTTTAACTTCATTAGTTTTCTAAAATGTCTTCTCAGTGGGATATAATACATTACTTCTAATATAGCATTTTCTTGAATGGCAGACTTAAACTCATTATGGGAGTAACCAAATGAAAACAACATGATTTTGAAAATCTTTAGAAATCAGAATGAGAAAAGTGACTTTATGTTCACATATCTATCCCTCCTTCCCCTTCTATTTGCCCATAAAGTCACCATCTGAGTTCAGGCTCTCATCACCTCTCACTCTGGTAAATCACAATAGCTTACTAATTGATCCCACTGACTCTTTTCCCTCTCTGCAATCCATTCTTCACAGAGCCAAGATTTTAACTGGAGCCTAAATCTGACCATGTCATTTCTCTGCTCAAGAAACATCAGTGACTCTCTATTATTTATGTAATCAAATGTTAACATAGCTTCTTTTCAGCATTTAAAAATCTTTACAACATGGCCCCAATCTACCCATCTACAGTAGACAAACTAGCTTGCCATTCCTTTGCACAATATTCTTTTCATCTATTTCAGTGACTTTGCACAGGGGCACTCTCTACAATTCATAGAATTATACTCCCTTCAATTTTGGCTTCTTAAAATCCTGAGTTTCCTCCAAAACTCCATTTAAGCACCATCTTCAACCTGAAGCTTTTTTTTTTTTTAATCTCCTAAGTACTGTTGCTTTCCATATAATACATTTATATACAATTCATATAATGATGCACAAAGTATATAAAATTAAAACATATGCCTATTTTATCTCTACCACAGAATTTAAGTTCTTTATGTTTTTGTATCATGAATGCCTAGCACAGTGCCTGCTTCATAGCAAGTGCTTAATAAATGTTTGTTTATTGATTGAAAGGTACTATACATCATATTTCCTGTCTGGTTTTAAAAACCACCAAGGTTACCAGGGGAACATTGGTGGGGGAAGCGGGAGGGGGGGGGCGGAGGGAAATCCAGCCAATCTAGTGTCATATAGAGGAAAAATAAAATAAAATAAGCAAACAAAAATGTACCAGGTTGTGTGAGTTCAATCTAAAAACAATCCTCTGACCCCCATTAAACTGGCCAGCATGTACCAGGAAAGGATCACAAGATGACATAGGAGAACTATGAAGGATACAATGTGCTTTTACATTTGGAGAACACAGTACTTGCCATTTTCACTGAGTTTATTTTCTTGCTGGAACCAAATGCATAGCTCTTCTCATCAGTCTAAATATTCAGATCTCAGTCTTCCTTTTCTAAAAGAGCCAAGTTAAGAAATACTCATCCTTATCACAGGAATAAACAATTGCAGCCTCTCTCTTGCTCAAGGTCAGAATCTCCATGAAACACAAATACCAAGATGTGAGGGTTTACTGGATTCATTGGATCAGGGACTAACAGACTATCAGTCTCCGAAGACAAATTACCATACTTACTCCTATGCTATCTAGGCATAAATCTATATACTTCATCTTGATTCAGAATCAATAAAAGAGATTTTTTTAACTTGACAGATGTTTTTCTTAAAAGGGAGAATTGCTTAGTCTTAGAATTTGATAAGATCAGTATTCTTTTACAAAAATAGTTTGTCTGGAGCTTCTTGAATAAAGGAATTCACAGTGATTCTAAGAGCCATTCCTAAGATTGATACTGAAATCTGCTTATATTTTTAATCTACCTCTTTTTACCTGATCCTCTTAAATTCAACAATTCCTCTCTTAAGAACCTATTATCCCCAAATGCCAAAAATTGCTAAAATGTGCAAAATTTCTTTTTTGTTAATTTTTTCTTTTTATTTATCTCTGAGGCACAAAGCAATTCCACTTAGTTTTCTAATAATTTTCTCTAAAGTGAAAACAAGAAATGAAACATCATTATGGAAAGGTAGGAGTTTTTTAATAAAAAAATAATAAAGCAGCCTACGCTACAGTTTTAATTATAATTATGGAACTTAAATGTTAAAATATCTATCCTGGTAGATTATGTACTAACCAATGTCTCTTCAATCTCTCTGTCCAAAATAATATCTTTATGGTTCACAGAATCATTCTTAAGGGTCTTGTGTCCCTCTCCCAAACTTCAGAATCAGAGAATTTGGCGTTTAGAAGGGACCTCAGTGGTCATCTAGTCTAAACAACAGGATATTTGATATGTGGTTATCTGTCTCTTCCCAAAGTATGAACTCACTATCTATCTCTCTAGGTAGCCCATTTCATTGCTGATCAGTTCTAAGTGTTATTTCCTGACTTCTAGCCTAAAATGGATTTTGTGATACATTTGTCCATCTCACTCAATTCCCATCTCTGGGTTCAAACAGAACAGATATAAACCCATCTCCACATGATAGCTCTCCCATACTTTTCTGTAGGTAACTAAAAATTGGAATACATGGTTACAATTTGATAAAAATAAAGAGCTTAAATTTCTTGTTTTATTTATAGCAAGTAGAGTATGGAAGAATAGAAGATAAAGCAATAAGAGTAAATGAGTGCAAAATCTGAAAGCACAACTTTGTTTCAGGAGTTGCTTGAATAAAATGATCAGAAATGGCCTTGGAGAATCAGTGAATATCATTAAGCAGGGAGATAGAAACTCCAGCCCTTTTGCTGTAATATGCTTGAAGCCATCTATTATATCTCCCTTTAGCTCTTTCAGGCTAATGCATCATCAGCTTCTCCAAATAATCCTCAGAATAAATGGACTCAGGGCCCTTCACCATACCAATCATCCTACCTCTAAATACTCTTATTTATCAATGTCCCTCTTTAAACGTGGGACCCAAAACTGAATGCAATGCACCTGATGAGAGGTGAGGAGAGCAAAGCACAATGGGACTGTCATTCCTGAGAGGTATGCCTTCTTAATAAAATCTGAGAAAGCATTAGTTTTGTTTTGTTTTTTCACTTCCCCATCACACTGCTGACCCATGATGACTAACCATTCATTGAGGGCCAAATCCAGAATAAATTCTGCCATTGGATCCAGATGGCTCTCGAGGGGAAAAGGAGGCAGGTGACCTTGCACAGCCCTTCCTCACTTAAATATTATTCACCTGCATGTCATGGCATCATTTCCCTGAAGTGAAAGTCCTCTTTGAGAAGGAAAGACAAACAATAGGAATAACTATTCACATTTATATATTGTACAAAGCAATTTCTTCATTACACTACTGTGAAGCAAACAATGAAAGTAACTATTAACATAGTTTTATATGTGGAAAAACAAAAACCAAGACTCAGGTAAATAAAGTGTTTACAGTCCCTGAACTAAGAATCAGAACTGAGGTTTAAACTGACCTTCTAATGAGCCCAGTGCTCTGTCCAAGACAGTTCTCTTTTTAGTTCAGCCAATAACCCAAATGGGTTTTTACCCTCCAGAGAAATATCACTAGCAATATTATTCCAAAACCTGCTTCCCTTCTCTCAAGTAATCTCCTCAAGAAACAGAGATCTCATATTGTATTTACACTGCCATTAGATAAAATCTGTTATTCTATAAGAACATCATCATCATTATCATCATTCCTCATTCCACATTGATCTGTGAAGAGGAGTTAAGAAAATATCAGCAACTAGGTCACATATTCAATCTACTACCATACACATCCCATATCCCATAGTTATTAACCTAGGAAAAGGGCTCTCAACCCTTATTCATTGCATATCATAGCATAAAAGGCTTTCTATCTCACACTTACTGATGTTCCTTAATACATTGAGACCACTTCTGATCATTTTATTCAGGCTACTTCTGAAACAGCTTTGGAATTTCCAGATTCTGCACTCATTTACTCTTATTATTTCACCTTCCATGCTTCCACACTCATTAAACCTAGGCTGGCTTCCAATAATTTCACTGCTCTAAAAGACAGTGTTATGGCTACTTTTTGAAGAATCCAAGAAACTTCTGCCCGGCTTTCTAGCTTTACCAGATTTTAATAATTTTATCTCATTGTTAGCTACCTTCACAAAAGTGTGGGAGAAAATCTTCCTATTCAGATGTTTAGGAATGGAAAAAAAAGATCATGGAACAATGCTTTCCTACCCTCTATTCTTCACTAACCCCCAAGGAATATATATATATAAGAAGATCTATCAAAGACTTCAATGAAAATACGAGACAGTAGTATGTGATTTTACAGATCATTTTCTTTTGTTGTTCATTCTTCATTCTCAAAGAGAGCCAGTGACATTAGGAGGGTGAAATCCTGACTTGCAAGGGAATTGGATTTAAATAAGGCAGAGATGTGCAAAATCACCAGCTTCACTGGTCTCCAGAGTCTAGTAACAAGACATGGGTGAAGATAACTGGTAAGGGCTCCAGATGTAGTGAGGGATATTGGCTTTTTTAACTTATGTGTTGTTGTTGTTGTTGTTGTTGTTGTTGTTGTTGTTGTTTTTGTTGTTGTTGTTTGTTTTTGTTTTTGTTCTTTGTTTTTTTTTGTTTTGTGTGTGTGTGAGTGTGTGTGTGTGTGTGTGTGTGTGTGTGTGTGTTAATTTATCTGATCCAGTATCCATTCAGAAATTAAGGAAATTACTAGGCTAGATTTTTTATGCTTTTTTATGGTCACACAAAGGAGAATAGGAGTGATCTAGAGAAAATACAATACTGTTCTTTCTACTGTTTACAGATTTTTTTTTTTAAGTATTTGACTCTATAGATCAAAATACACTTCATTTGAAGGGCTTCCTCAAGACAAAGTGTTTACCATCGAAGTTCATATCAGAATAATAAAAGACTTTATGACATTTGCTATTATGGAAAAACTATTAAACTATTGACTATATATATTTATGTACATTCATATATAAAAATATAAGTGTGTATATATAATGTAAATGCTTGTGCACATGCTTATATATGTATAGAAATCCTCCTCTTGCCTGGGCAATCCTGTAAATTTTAACATTCAATTAATTCCCTAGGACTTATTGATTAGTCACAGATGGGAAATGAACTCTCTCAGTGATGGAAGTTCCCATAGTGAACATTCTATACACTGATGATAGCATAGCTACTTTATGAATTCATGTCTATATTCACCTAATGTATTTTTCCAGTCTTATGGATATCGTCCTATGCAAAGTCTAAATAAAAGAGGTTACCATAATTAAACAAGTTCTCCAAATGCAGATGGTATAGTAATTGAACTGATCCTTCTTACACATCACTGCCTATTCAGAAAAATTTAATAGATAATGTCTAATTATCTACATTGGAAAAATTAACTAGATGAAAATTATATAATTATATGTATTCCAGACCAGCAATTTTTTCCTTCTAGCTATAAATTTGTGATTCCATGGCATGTATGCATAAAAAGCTGGTTCCTATAGCCAAAATGAGAGATAAGAGATGAATAGCCCCATTGGTAGTCAGGTAGCCCAGAAATAAAGACTTCCTAATATATTCCATACACATTCCCACTGCCTATGAAGGTTTAAGGGAAATTACAGATAAAACATAGAACAAGAAGGGTAGAAGGGCTATTTCTGGGTCCCCATACTGATACCATCTCAGATGTACCTAAAAAAAAAATAAAACAAAATACATATTTCTATGACTAATAATGTTTCTTTAAAGATTTGAGAAGGGTGTGGTTGATGATATAGTGGTAAATGTATTGTTAAAAGATCTCCAATGTGATCAATAGGGGCTTAAGCTACTTGTTTTTCTTAAGTTAGATACTTTCTACCCCATTATCATGACTCCCTCTCCCATTCATAGGATCTGACAATTCACCATTAATGACTGTGTGATTTATAAGTGCAATACAACCTCTCTCCCCACACACTCACACATAAAGACAGTAAAACAATGCTTCAAAGAGCAGACTAGAACCTCTAGGCTGTTTTCACCCAGATATCTTTTGTTAAGAGTGAACCAATTTCCTTTATTACTGGAGAACCTCACTTGCCAAACTAATGGAGCTGAAAAGGGCTTTTGCAATATCTTGCATTTTACATATATATATATATATATATATATATATATATATATATATATATATATATATATATATATATATTCTTCCTATCTATTCATGAATTTAGGAAAAGCATTAATGGCATTGAGATCATTTACTTCTATCCAATCATAATTATAAGTGATCCAAATAACAGCAGGAAAATATCCATTGACTCACATAATAGCATTAAATAATGCTACTCCTAGGAAATTTGAATTTTTTGACATAAAATACTCATTTGCTTCATTAAATAAATTTGGCACACAAGACTTATGGTAAGTTTAGAAAATGTTATGAGGCAATGGACATTTTACTTTAAAATCTGTCTATCAGATGAACCAAATTGACTTAAGTGTATCCTTTAAATTCATCTTTTTCTTTTATTTTATTCAAATAAGTTTTTCTTTTTACGTTTTAATATTTTAAACTTAAAGCTCTTGGGAATAGCTATGACCTTTGAAAAACAATAAATTTCATCTTGAGTACCACAAGGAATTTTTTATTCAATTTTCAGAAATCACATGCTGAAATGGGAGTGGGTAAAAGGGTAGGCTGCTTTCATTGTGCCTCTTGACCACACCCATCTGAATCACATAGCTTACATTTTCAAAATGGAGATGTCAGCTGAATACACAACTGGATGAACAAAATAAAAACAAAATTTCATGAGTGAATATGTATGTATTCCACATACATTTAATAAAAATGAAAACTAAGGCAACTTTAATATATCATAGTTGTTTCTCCTCAGAAACAACAATTATCTATTTTACTTGAATAAAACACAAAGATAATTAATGCCAGTGATATTTTTATGTAATTCTCCAGAAGACTATATAGATTTTCCCATTGTATGTATTTAGTCATAATTGTTCAGTTTCCTCAAAGGAAAAGTCTAGTGTTCAGTTAAGTAATTACAGACAGAGCCTGACCCAGATATTCAAGCCAAAGAAAGCCCACTGCCTTTTTTTCCCACTTGCAAAGATTTGGGGGCATTTGAGGTGTGAGTTATCAATATTCACTCAACTTAGATTTTGTAAGTAAAGTCAGTTTCTTTCTTTATTACAGCTTTTTATTTATAAGATATATGCATGGGTAATTTTTCAGCATTGACCCTTGCAAAACCTTTTGTTTCAACTTTTCCCTTCCTTCTCTCTACTCCCTCCCCGAGATGACAGGTAGACCAATACATGTTAAATGTGTTAAAAACAATATACGTATATATGTCCATACAGTTATTTTGCTGTACAAGAAGATTTGGATTTTGAAATAATATAAAATTAACCTGTGAAGGAAATAAAAAATGCAAGCAGACAAAAACAGAGGGATTGGAAATGCAAGGTGGTGGTTCACACTCATTTTCCAGAGTTCTTTTGCTGGGTGTAGCTGGTTCTCTTCATTATTGAACAAATGGAAGTCAGTTTCTTTCTTAAAGGAAAAAGGAAAGGATGGGTATGTCTCATAGATAGGGAAAAAAAGTGAAAATGGGGCACTTGAAGCAATATGGTATGAACAATATTGCATTGTATGTAGAGTCAGCAAACATGAGGTATAATAACAACTATGTTACGTATCTGTAGGAGTATGTATGTATGTATATATGTATATGTATATATATATTTCTCTCTATATATATATATATAACAGCTATGTTACATATCAGTATATGTATATAATAATTATGTCACTGTCAGTGGACAGGTCATTTATCATATCTAGGTCTCAGTTTCTTGATCAATAAAATGAGGGGTAGGAATCAGTTTGAGGGTTCATACCAATTCTTAACCTTCAAACCTACAGTCCTTAAGGAGAGAACAGAGAACTTAGGGTTAACATGACATAAAAGGTCATTGAGAAGCCCAGTTCTCTCATATAAATTTAGTAAAGAGATACAAATGACCTAAAAAAAAAAAGACCAACAATAAATTTATACAAAAGAGTTAATTGTAAACACTTCCATCAAGTTTAGAACTACATGAAAAAGCAGCCAAAAGATGGCAGAGGCTAGTAGAAGGGTCACCTTTGGGAAGATATTCCAACTCAGAAAAAAATAGAAGCATCAGAAACCAGTAGAAAAAGGCTAAGGGTAGAACTAGTAATAAGTCCTTCAAAAAGACTTGATCCCAATCAGAACTCAACAGGCACATTACAATCAGTTCTTATAATAAGGTGCCTGAATCTAGATTCCATCAGGAAATACAACCATTTGAGTCTGATTGTTGGGGAATATGAACTAATCAAAACATTTGGGGTAGAGCATTTCCTGCACTCCAAGTGTGTAAAGGGCTCTGTAAGAGTCCTAAAATCAATGTGATCTCTAGCATTCTTCTGATTCTTACTGGTAATTCCATAGTAGTGAATGGAATAAACTCCTCAGTGAAGATTGTTTTTTACAGAGGGCCACCAGGAGGTTAAAGAAAAAGGCAGATATGAGTAGGCCCCAATATCAACTACCTCATACAAATTGGAAATTGCACATCTTTTTTGGTTTTCCCTATTTCTATTGCCGTTCCTTTGAGATTATCTTCAATTGATCCAATGCATATCTTGTCTCCCCTATTGGACTGGGAGCTCTTTGACTGAAGTCAAGGGCTGTTTTCTGTCTTTCTTTATATCTCTAAATAATTTAGATATAGTGTCTGGCTTTAATTAGGTACTTAATAAGTGGTTGCTGAGTTGATTAGGAAAATATAATAATAAGATACATAAGAAAACTTTCTATCTTTGAACATTAACATAAGAGGAAGAATAGATTAATGAAAAAGGAAGAAAACTCAAAAAATGCTAAAATATATAGAACTAGACAAAAAAATGGAAATTCTGATGATCAAAGAAAAACCAATCACAACCATTGAAATCATAAATAAAACCAGGAATTCTTTGAGGGGGTGGGAAAAGATTAATAGAATTCTTTGAGGGGTGGGAAGAGACTAATAAAATAGACGAATATTAACTAAACTGATAGAAGGGGAACCCAAATTGACAAATTAAAATATGGAAAAGAATAATTTGTAACCAAAATAATAAGAAATAAAGGAAACCATTAGAAACTATTTTTCCAATCATAGCAGCAAAAATTATAGCTTCAATGAAATGGATGAACATTTAATGAAAGCTATAAAATATCCAGATTATTAGAGCAAGAAAGAATACAAATAAACTAATTTCAGAAAAATAAATTAAGTAAGCTATAAATGAACTTCTAAAAGAAGGTGGGGAGAAAGTGGAACTCAGGGGAATGTAGATTTTCAGGTGAATTATATCAAATATTCAAAGGATAACTAACTTCAATTTTACTAAATTATTTGTTAGAAAAATAGGGGAAAATATCATTCAATCAAATTTGCATGTGACATATACATTCTTGAGACCTACTTGAGGGGAAAAGTAGTCAGAAAAATAAACCTTTACATTGATCTTTTTCTGAAATGGTAGCAATTGAGCTCCAGGCCTGGAGGCAGGAAGACATCTTCCTGAGTGCAAATCTACCTCAGACACTTCTTAGCTGTGTGACCTTGGACAAGTCACTTAATCCTGTGAACCCCAGTTTCCTTTATTATATAATAAATTAGACAAGAAAATAGCAAATCACTCTAATACCTTTGCAAGAAAATCCTAAATGGGGTCAAGAAGAGTTGGACATGATTGAAATAAGAAGTCTATGGAATATGAAAGCAAAATATCTAATAAAATATTAACAGAGTCAACAACATATTTAAAAAGTTTGTGTACTATGACCCGGTTAAGTTAATAACAAAAATGTAGGGTTGTCTCAGTATTAGGAAAATGTAGCAGCTAAATGGCATAGTAGATAGAGTATCAGCTCTTGAGTCAAGAGGACCTAAGTTCAAATCTGGTCTCAGATACTTAACACTTAATAGTTGTGTGACTCTGGTCAAGTTACTTAACCCAAAATGCCTTGTAAAAAATGACTTCAATATTAGGAAAACTAAAAAACAATAACATACTACATTAATAACAAAAGAGCAATAAAATGAGGTATAGAGAAAAGCTTTTGATGAAATATAATTTCATACAAAAATATCAAAAAGAACTGAAAAAAATACACTTTCCTCAATAGAGTAAATATCATTTATGTAAAAATAAGAGCAAAGCTCGAATTCAATGGAGAAACACTAAAGGTTTTTGCAATAAGATCAAGAGCAAGGAAAAGATATCCATCATTATCACTATTAGTTGTTATAATTTTAAAAAGGAATTTGTTACCAGGAGAGTATCTTTGTAGCAAATTTCTCTGGTAAACATCTATACAAAAGACAAATGACCAAAGGATATGAGCAGATAATTCTCAAAAAAGAAAAAATAAGAGGAAAATAAAAAAGATTTATTAAGAGAGGGAAAAAGAAAGAAAAATTTAATAGGGGAAAAACAAAAAATCAAAAAGAAAAAAAGATTTAATAGGGAAGGTAATATGCATTTATGTAGTATTTCTTACATGCCAAGCACTGTGCTAAGTATTTTTGTGAATATTATTATATTTGAGACTTACAATGACCCTGCAAAGAAGGTGCTATTATTATCATCCCCATTTTAGAGCTGAGGAAATTGAGGCAAACAAAAGTTAAGAAAAGAAAAGAAATCATATGAAAAAAATGCTTGAAAGGCAGGGCATCTAGATTGCACAGATAGAATGCCAGGCCTGGAAGTCAGTAAGACTCATCTTTCTGAGTTTGAATCTGATCTCAGACACTTACTTGACCTTGAGCAAGTAACTTAACCTTGTTTACCTCAGTCTCCTCATCTGTAACAAGAGCTGGAGAAGGAAATAACAAACTATTTTATTATCTTTGCCAAGAAAATCTTAAATGGAGTAATGAAGAGTTGGGAACAACTGAAACGACTGAACAAAAAAAAAATGAAATTCAGGATGGAGCTTCTACCTCATATTCATCAGATTTATAAAAATGATAAATAAGAAAAAGTTCAGTTTTTGGAGAGTATGTGGGAGGACAGACACCCAAATATATTCATGGTAGAGTGTTGTAATACAGGAGCCACCTGATAGTGGCTGCTGGAGATCTAACTCTAACCTGCAGAATGGATATCCTTATGTGAGAGGATGATACAAGGAGACTGAGAGGCAGTTGCTGTTCTCTGACCTCTCTGAGTGAGATGTCCTTGCATTGTCTGACCTCTCTCCTCTTCCCTCTGCCTCCAATTTATTTTATTCCCAGTCCACAAGACCTGTGTCAGCAAAGGCTGCCCTGCAACTCTTTCAGATGATATGGTCCACAGCTGTGTAGGCTCTTGGAGAATTGACCTGCCCCTTAACAGTAGAACTATGAAATAGTTCAACCTTCAAGGAACCCAATTTGGAATCATGTCCCCAAAATCAAATTATGGATACCCTTTGTCACTCAGCAATAACACTATCAAACCTATACTTTGAAAGAAATCAAAAGGGTAAGGAACCACAGGAAAAACCAGTCAGGCATACCCTAATAGGAATGACAGGCACAACACAAATTTGTTTTGCCTATCTGTATTTTCATTACAAGGGAGTGATTTATGTGGGGGCAGGATGGTTAGAAATGGGAGTAGTGATAGTTATGCAAAAGAAAAAACATGAAGGGATGGAAAATAATCTCTCCAAAACATTAAAAAATACTGGGAGGACACCAGACTAGGGTTCAAATGAATCGGGACAAGCAGGGCAATGTTATTTGATACTACCATGTTAAATTTAGTATTTTAAAAGGAACAAGAAGGGAATGAATTCACAATTTCATGGACATTTCTTTATTTCTTTTCTGCTTTCCTTGAGGAGATATTCAGATTTTTGGTGATCTTCCAGTTCATAATAAAGAAAATGAAAAAGAAAAAGGAAAGAGCAAATGTATCAATATAATTAATTTTGCTTAAATCCAAATCTCATAGTTTGCTTCTTTCTGGTCCAACATGCTTGCCACACACCCAACTATGGTCACTGTACTCTCCAAGTAACAGGCTCCCATCTGTCTGTTCAAAGATAACTGTCTCATGAAAAGCCCTTCATCCAATCAGAAATTGCTTCATTTAACCAAACTAGTCTCTGGTGCATTAAAGAGTGGTTTAATCAACTGTGCAATGGCAAGCATAGAAACAAATGTACTGAAATTACCAATTCTCTCTACCCCTCTTTTTAAAACCACCCAAACTTTTTCTTCAGGGTCAGTACAAATTATTCTGCCTATCTGTATTGAGATTATTAACATAGCATGTTTATTAAAAATATTATGGGAGGAAAACCAAAATGGAGCACATTCTTTAAGGAAGAGCTTTTAAATAGGACATTGTCTATTTTCCCCCTATCTCAAGTAGTTATACTTTGCTATTTTGTACAAATAAAAAAAAATTGCAGAATTCAGAATTTTGATAAGGAAATCCAGGCCATACATTACATTTGACTTATTTTCACATATTCATTTTTACTATTTTATACTTTATAATGTGATACCAATACCCTGTAAGGCAGTTTTAGGAGTAATGAACTGTCCATAATTTAAACCCTGATTTAATAGCTCTTTGGTATTGAACACAGCTAGTGGTGCAGTGAATAGAGTACGGGGTCTGGAGTTACAAAAATTCCAAGTTCAAATCTGGCCTCAAAAACTTAAAAGCTGTATGACCCTGGACAAATCATTTAACTGCTGTTTGCCTGAGTTTCCTCAACTGTAAAATGGAAATAATAATAGCAACTACTGCCCATGGTGGTTATGAACATCAAATGAGATAATATTTGTAAAGTGTTTAATATGGAGTGTGACAAATAGTAGGCAATATATAAATATTTTCTTTGTAGTTATTGTTATTAACTCATTTTAGTCATGTCTGATTCCATTTGGAGTTTTCTTGGCAAAGATACTGAATTGGTTTATTATTTCCTTCTCCAATACATTTTACAAATAAAAAACTGAGGCAAATAGGATTTGCCCAGGATCACACAGCTATTAAGTGTTTAAACTCATGGAGATTAATCTTCCTGACTCTAGGACTGCTACTCTATCCATTATAGCATCTAGTTTCTCCCAATTCCCTTTCCCCTCCTCTATTAAATCTTGATTGTGAGATGAACACGAGTATTTTTGTGCATATATGGAAATAGTCAGTTTTCAAGAAAAAGAATCAAGTAAAGAATCAACAAGCAAAACTGAATAAGAAGTGAACTTCCTTCTTTGAAAATATCAACTAAAAGGATGAAATGGAATTTGTTTTAAGTTCTCAGAATGGAGATAATTGCCATCTCTGCCTGCTTAGTAAGGACTGGACTTAATGAGTAAGGACTGAACTTAGTGAGTAAGGACAAATAGGTGACTGGAAAGAATCTATTAATAACAATGGATGTTGGTGCAGCTATTAGCTATGTCTTCTCCTAATGCATTCAATTGCTTTTTTCTCTTGGACACATGGATATGGAGGTGAGGTTGGAGGAGGAGAGGAGACGGAGCAGACATTAATTACTATACTTCTCACAAAGTAAGGCTAATAGTTTTTTTCACTACTCTTTCTCATCCTTAGCATAGCAACCAGACTCCATGATAAAGAGTAAAAGCATTCTTGCATTGTCAGAGTCATAAAACTACATATATTTTTGTGGGTCTCATAGGTAAGTAGAGATCTCTACTGACAGTTAAGGAAGGATACAATATTACATTCTTATGTTTTTATGTCTCACAAAGTAACTAGCCCATAAAATACTATTAGCAGAAGAGAGATCCATGATGAGCTTAGTAGCCAGTGACTTAGAAACAGTTTCCTAGCAGCCTGATGGAAGAGCTGATTTTATCATTTCTTTAAAAAGCAAAAATATTCCTAAATCCAGAAAGGCTGAATCATTCTTGTCTAAGTACAAACCAACTGGGAAATGGTGGCCTGGTGTCATCAGAGAGAATCAGGAAGCCCATGAGTCACTTTCTTGGTATATAGTAAGTGACACTAGAAGGCACAAATAACAGATGACGCAGAGCAAGCAGGAAGGACCACGCTGATCTTTCTTCTTTGGGAAACAGGAGATGATGGAAGAATGGGCAGTAGATTAGTAATTCTTCTATTTGGAACAATACAATTGTGATCTCAGGTCCCATTTGTACCTTTCCAGATTTTTATGCCATATGCCCCTAGAGCATTTTATGAGCCAGATACATTGGACTACTAGCTGCTGCTTGAACATGTCATACCACATTTTTGTGCCTGGGATGTCTGTCCCTTCACTTCTGCCTTCCATGGACTCCTTCAAGTTTTAACTCAAAGTCTATTTTCTCTAGGAGGACCTTTGCAAAATCTGTTTTAAATAGTGAGCTAATTCCTTCCCCTCACATTCCTTCCCATCTTTCTTTCATTTTTTTCTCTTCCTTTCTTCCTTCCTTCATTCCTTTTTTCCCTTCCTTCCTTCTTTCCTTCTTTCTTTTCTTCCTTACTTCTTTTTTCTTTCCTTCCTTCCTTTCATTCTTCTTTTCTTCCTTCCATCCCTCTTTCCTTCCATCCTTCCTTTTTTCTTTCCTTCCTTCCATCCTTCTTTTCTTCCTCCCTTCCATCCTTCCTTAATTCCTTCCTTCCATACTTCTTTCCTTCCTTCCTTCTTCCATTCCTTCTTTCCTTCTTTCCTTCCTTTCTTTTTTTCTTCCTCCTTTGAGGAACCACATAGTTTCTTATCTTGGAGTACATAAATTTGTTTTTTAAAATATTTGGAACATCTAGAAAAAGAAAACCCTTTCTTTCTCTCTTATATATATATTATATATATATATATATATATATATATATATGTGTGTGTGTATATATATATATATGTGTATATATATATATATATGCACATGCACATATATGTATATATAGAAAGTCATTTATATGTTTTCCTCTCTATGCATATGTTATGCATATATAAGAGACTCATTCACACATTCTTTTTCTCTCTTTATATATATATATGTGTGTGTGTGTGTGTGTGTATGTGAACATATATAAATAAAATAGAGAAAAGAGAGAGAAGAGAGCCATTCACATGTTGTCTCTCATATTAGAGTTTTCAGCACTTAGCTAGAATTTATATCATATTGTAAGACTTGCAAAGCACTTTACATATATTATCTCATTTGATTCACATAAAAACCATGTGAGATAGATATTATTATTGTTGTTGTTGTTGTTGTTGTTGTTGTTGTTGTTGTTGTTGTTGTTGTCCCCATTTCAAAGATCAGGAAATCATGACTGACAGAAGAGAAGTGATTTGCCCAAGTTCACACACAACTAGGAAGTCCCTGAGAAAGGAAAAGAACTCAGGTCTTCCTAAGTACAAGTTCAGCCCTATGCTTATTACACTAGTTGTCCTTTAGAATATATGTCTCTTGAGGGTAAAGATTGTAGTTTTACTTGTCCTTATATGGTCAATGATGAATATAGTGTAGGCAATATAAGTACTTAACAAATGCTCATTGATTGACAGATGTACAACTGAGCTGCAAAGAAGGAGCTATTAGAAGGCAATAAGCTTTTCTAGCAGAAAAGGGGGGTTGTTTAACTAAATTTATCCAATGCAATTAAATGAATTTGGCCTGGTGACGTGAAAAATGATCTAATTCTGAGAGCAATGGCCATCTCTTTTAAATTTTTTGAACAGCTCCAAATATGATATAAGGGAGCAATAATGAGATGAGTCTCCTCTGAGACTAGCTCACTTTGAACTGTTAAGTTAGAAGAACACTTAGCTCCTTTCATCACCCTTTTGGTATTGGCTATATCTTAGTGTGAATAATCTACTTGTGCTTCAAAAGAATTAGAAGCAGTTGGTGGTGCAATGGATAGAGCTCCCCACCTGGAATCAGGTAAACCTGCGTTCAAAATTTGACCTTAGATACTTACCAGCTTATAGACATTGGATAAATCACAATTTAACCTGTTTGCCTCTATTTCCTCAAAAGGGGATAAGGACAGCACCTGCATCACAATATTGTTAGGATAAAGTGAAATAACATTTGTAAAATGCTTAGCACAGTGCATGGAACATAGTAAATGCTCTATAAATGCTTGTTCTTTCCCCTGAAAAGGTTATTAATGTTAAAAAAGATGACCGTTTCATCAAGAAGAAGTTTAGGGTCAGTGGAAGCACTGTATAATTTCCCAAAGACATTCTAATCTTAATTTTTTAAAAAATGAGATTAATAAAAGAAAAATTGATCTTAATCACTAGGAAAAAAAACTTTTGGGTTATTGAGTAGAGGAGGAAGAGGAAGTTAATGTGATAGTTGCATCTAAATATTCAAAAAACTACCAATCATGTAGAAGAGAGTTTATATTTGTTCTCTTTATTCTTAGAAGGTAAAAATAGGAGCAGCATTTGAAAGTTACAGAAAAAAAGCAGGATTTGTTTTAATGCAAGGAGAAAACAAATAAACAACCCTTTGAACAACTAGAACTTGCTGGAAGTGGAAGTCAGTTTCTACTTCCCTGGAGGCAAAGGAAGTGTGGTATAGATAAGATGGCCTCTTTGTGCTATGAAATCCTGGGATTTTGTGACTACATAATGCTTTCCCATCCACTGAAATAAAAACAAAGCAAAAGAGTTCCTTTGAGGGCAACATTTTTGGAGTAAGTTAAAACACCAATAAAAAATGCTGTTAATAGGAATAATTTTTTAATTCAGTAGAATTTTATCTGCTGAAAACAAACAACTGGATTCAACTATTTTAGCACATCTAGATGAATGCTGAAAGTGTGTGAAAAACTTTTCCTACCACTTCCCACAGGTGCCTCATCCCTGCATTTTCCACAGCACTAGATTTTCTCTTTTAAATATTTCATAGAGATGGGAAATTTACAACCTAAGCTCTCTAATGTGTTTTATCATTTTAGAGTATTGTAAGCTCTACTTTTAATAGTTATTTTGTGTTGCCCTTATGCTTTTACACATGGTTTCTTACCCTGAAACACATGAACTTATTTTCTTTAAAAATTGGGATTACTGTATTTCAGCATACTTGGCTTCCTTTGTAATCCTAAACATTTTATTTTATGTAATTAGACATATGATTCTGAAAAAGGGGTCTGTAAGTGTAACAAGATTGCCAATGGGGACTAACCCAGAAAAGGGGCAAGAAACCTTCTCCTATTAGTTTAATATCTTCTTTTGGACAGAAATCTGTCTTTGCTAAACTGTTACCTTCCCCTACCACCCTATGCTGTACTTATTTGATAGTTATTTTATTGCAATGGTAGTGAAGAAGAATCAATATTTATTGTATATATAGAAAGTTGATCATTGTTTATCTCATGAGCATCATAACATGCACTAGAAAGTTTACAAAATCTATGAAAAAATGTAAAATTATTAATACAAATTATATTCAAATAATAAAAATCCATAATTCATCAAAATCCTCATATTTCTTTTTTTAATATTTATTTTCAAAATACATGTGAAGATAGTTTTCAGCATTTCCCCTTGCAAAACTTTGTTTTCCAATTTTTTCTCTCTACCCCCCACTCTCTCCCCAAGAAATCAAAGTCCAATATATGTTGACTGTGCAATTATTCTATACATATTTGCACAATTATTATTCTGTGCAAGAAAAATGATACTAAAAAGGAAAAAATGAGAAAGAAAACAAAAAGCAAGAAAACAACAACAAAAAAGATGAAAATACTATGTTGTTATCCACATTCAGTCTCCACAGTCCTCTTTCTGGATGCAGACCACAACTAAATCCTCATATTTCTAAGTTAGAAAACTTCAAATGATTCACTATAAGATTAAAAAGTCCACAGTGGTTAAAATAAACAAAGAAAAAATCTTTTCCATTAGCTACTTTAAAGCTAGAATCCTTTGGATAAATTATGTCTATGATATGAAATTTGGAATAATAAGGTCTAAGTGTGAATATCTAGCTCTGCCATATAGCACTTCATGATTTCCTAAATATGATTCAATCCCAAAACATAAATAAAGAGAGAGAGAGAGAGACAGAGAGAGACAGAGAGACAGAGACAGAGAGAGACAGAGAGAGACAGAGAGACAGAGAGAGAGACAGAGACACAGAGAGAGAGAGAGACAGAGAGAGACAGAGACAGAGAGAGAGAGAGAGACAGAAACAGAGAGAGACAGAGAGAGACACAGACACAGACACAAACAAAGAAACAGAGACTAGAAGTAGGAAAAGACAGAGAGAGATGAAAGATCTGTGTGACTTTCTGAAAGCCAGGACCCTTCTCTAGGTCAAAGTTTCTTCACTAGGAAAATGAAGGTGCCGCTCTTGAGGCTTTTATGAATATCTCAAGTGTCTCACCCTCTGCATTTTCCATAGCACTGAGATTTCGCTTTTAAATATTTCATATAAATGGGAAATTTACAACCCCATTTTTTTGTTAAACTGAGGCAATTGGGGTTAAATGACTGGCCCAGGGTCATATAGCTAGAAAGTATTAAGTGTTTGAGGTCAAATTTGAACTCAGGTCCTCCTGACTTCCCGGCCAGCACTCTATCCACTGCACCATAAACCCAAGCTCTTTAATGCATTTATCACTTTAGAGTTTTAGGGACTATGGGTTGTTTTTTTTTTTTTTTTTTTTTTTTTTTTTTTTTGGACTATGGTTATTGAAGCCTTGTTTTTAAATCTCTGTCCAAAAAACAACTGCTTCCTTTTCTCATTAGCTGGGATATTCTAGATATAAAATCCAAATCATTAAAAGAAATGATGGATTTACCTTCACATTCCAGAGTTATTTGGGGCCTATTATTACTCCCAGGGGGATTCCAGGTTAAAGTGAAGTTTGGAGAAGATGGTTTATGAAAATATCTCCAGAGTAATTAAAGATTTCACTCAATTTCATTATTCTTCAGAAATCTATCTGGAATATACGTTGAATTAGAAACTAGAGTGCTACCTTCTGCCCAGGAAAGTCTGGAATAAATAATTAACTTGAATGTATTTGTCTTGTCCAAAGAAACATAGTCATTTTAGTTAGGACACTTAAAGTACTCAATTGATGTTGGAGAAAATATTTTGTTTTCTTGAAGAAAGAGCTTTCTCTGTTAAAGAGAAATAAAGGAAAGTTGACTCAGGTGAGAAATGACCAAAAACTTGGCTTAGGCAAATAAAATTCCAGTGATACTGTGATAATCAACAAATATTTATTGAACATCAATTGTATAGATGGCCTTGTTCTAAGCAGCACATGAAAAAGTCAAAAAGATCTCTGGGAACTTATAAATCTTCTGTTTTACGATGATGCTCCTACTGGAAGTTTAAAATATGAATGTTTATCTAAATAATATATAAACTAAACACTGAAATCATAATATTAAAAGCTTCTTAAAGATTAGACCATATATAAAAATCAAGTCCTTTAGAATGATTATTTTTTTTTATTTGGGATTAGGTACTAGGTCTGCAATGAGGAAGACCCAAATTCAAATGTGGCCTCAGATCCTAGATAAACCATTTAACCTTTGCCTGACTCAGTTCTCCCTTCCTGTAAAAGAGGAATAATAACAGCATTACCTCCCCTAGTTTTTATGAGGATCGAATAAAATAACATTTGTAGAGTGCTTTCCATGATATTTAGTATATATTAGGCGCTTTACAATGCTTGCTTGCTTGTTCTTCCTTCCTCCCTCCCCCCACTTCCTTCAAATAGAAATGTTAATGGAAACATCCCATTGTTACATATCCAGGGATTTGAAAAATGTTTAAATAATTTTTTTAAAATTTCATGATCTATAATTGAGAGATTTGAACTGTTCCCTAAAAGTTTGTAAAGTTCAGTTCTAAAAGTTACATAAAAAATTGTGCTGCTGAGTGGAATCATCCAAAGTAAATCCCTGTGAGCTTTTCCTTATTGAACACTGAACAGATAATTCAGCAGAATCATATTAGTGCAGTCTAGCAAAAGGGCAGTAATGAACCAACATTGTGGCTGCATACATATTGGGGGTGGCAGTGCCAGCACATCATACCCTGTTGCCATTGGCTCTTCCTCTGAAGGTTTTGATTAAAAGAAAATCTTTACTAACTTTCATTTTCATGAAAACCCTCAGAGGGAGGGCCAATTCATACTCCAATATATACCAACATACTCAGGAACAGGAAAGAACAGGTCCTGTCCTCAGGGAGTTTATAATTTAATAGGGGAAGACAAAGTCCAAAAAGAAGTTGAAAGAGAGGAGGGGAGGAAGGTACCTCCAAAGGGAGAGATTCAAAAGAGAGCAGTTGGGTGGGAAATTAAGACATAACTGACCTGGGTACCCTCTTTAAATGGAGGTTTTGAGAGGAGCTATTCACTCCACTTTCAAATTAAAGAGGCAGAAGGTATTTATGAGATTTGAGTATCAAGATGATTCAGTCTTGCAAAAAGGAGGAGACATGATGGAAAAACCAGTGGGAAGAAGTCAGTGGAAAATGAAGGCAGTACTTGAATTGGGTACTACCGAGTTTGGCTCTCTATTATACTATGTTGCCTTTCTCCATTTTGATGAATCACTCTTGAATTTTTTAAAAAATTTATTAAGTAAGTAGTGCTGTCAGGGGAGGGCTTTGGTTGAAATAATTTGGCGTTTTAATTTTAGTTAGAGTAAATAACCCCAAAAGGAATCACCAAGCCAAAGGAACAATCATGAAAAAAAAGGTGAAATTAACAGGCTAAGATAAGAAATCCAGAGATTAGGAAGTAGGACCAACATAGAAATGCAGTGAACAGGATATGAGGTCAAGAAGATTAGGAGATCAATTGCTTCAAGTAGTCAAATTGACATTTTGCATCACTTTAGAGATTTCACTTGGCAAGACTAGAAGTCCAAAAAATTTCTTTCCCTTAAATATCTATGATTTAAGGAAGCTACCACTAGGTGAATGGTCCAGCCTTGGATTTAGAGGATGCTGAGAAGAGACTTTGCAATTTACCTGCATCTGTAGGAACTGTTTGATAGTTTCTTTCTAATAAGAAAATTTATCCTTCATATGACTCCTCTACTTCCAGGAACTGCTATTACTGATTAATAATTTATAACCACAGGAATAGGTTTCTTTTATTTTAAGCTTTTACTGTACACTTCTGGCTTATTTTCTTATTTCTCCAAAGGAATGGTTCCCCCCTTCTCCTCCCATACACATTTCCTCCCTCCATCACTGTACTCCCCTCAAGGCTTTTAAAATAAATTAAAATAAAACAGGGCTGGTTTTTAGTTTTTTAAATATGCCATTGTATGGAGAATGAGATCAGTATTAGAAATTTAGTAAAGAAGAATACAGTTTAATACAGCAAGTACACCAAAGGTCAAAGTCAGGAAGAGAAAAGAAAGCATCACCATACTTATTCATAGGCCATTTTCTGACAGGCAGAACACCAGAAGGGAAGAGAATAACTGACAGCTTGAATTGCTTGGTTCTACCAGGAAGGATTTCTTTACCCTCCACTTGACCTTAGCTTATGCTATTTTCTACTTGTAAGGATTGCTTGCTTTCTCAAAGGGTACTATGAGGAATTCTAGAATCCAATGAGAATTTGCTTAACATTTCATACTTTACTTGCAGTGTGGATCACACTACTTTCCCAGCATCTCCTTTAACACAAATGATACCTATATGATAGCTCCATCATTGTCTTTGGGTACCAACATCACATACAAAGCTACTTTGATTGCCTAGTAATCAATCTAAGTTTTGTTACTAATATTTTTATTGTTTATTATATGACTATGAGAATATGAAATGACTTGTGTATCAGAATTATTTGCAGAAAAAATATACAATGCTAACTTCCATCAGTAATTATTAAAATGGGTCAAAAAAGGGCTTTTATTCTCTCCTAACTTTAATTAGATGCTTCATTTACTCATAAATTTACTTTGTGATCAAAATGTCATTCAAGAACTATTTCTGGAAAACTTATGTCAGGCTTTCATATCTCATTTTCAGGCAACATGAAATAGAAAGAAATTTAGGCTAGCATTCTTCTTTTATTATAAACCAAACCAAACTAGTAAAATAAATTTACTAGTTATGAGTACAAAGAAGTCATTTAACCTTTCTTTCCTCATGAAATGAAAATAAGGATATCTTCTTCGAGGGCTTGTTGTGAGGATCAAATGAGACAATATATGTAAAGCACTTTGCAATTCTTCAAGTGTAATTCCAGTTATTATTCAAGTGTTCCAGTTATTATTATCACAATAAATCCATTCCTAGCTCATCTGAAAACCTGTAACTAAAACTAAGACTAGCCATTTAAAATCTGTAATATTCAAGTTATCCACTTATGAAGGCTATATATTACAATCTGATTGCTGTATTCTAGGCATAGTTTTGGCATCAGGTATTGACAAGTATTAAAGATGAATTTGTCTTTTTACTATCTATTGATTTTTCCTTTGAAATTGCAGTTTCATGTATAATTCTTAATATATCTGATTTACTAATTATAAAAAAATCAGCTGTCAATTTATCTTGTTTCTGTCTGCTTTTCTAACTAAATTCCTTTTCTTTTTCAAGAATAATATTAAAGTTCTCTTGCAATGTGTCACAAACCACCTCACTTTATTAAACAAGTTATATATTGAGTAAGCTTTAATCAGAAATGAGAATTGGAACTACTGGTTCCAGCTTTTAATTAAAAAAATCACTCCTATTATTTCCCAGTGGAATAAATACAACCTCTGGGTCATATTATAACCTTAAGTAGAATAACAACAGTATGTTCTATCATACAACATATTCACATTATGATTTAGTTTTTATAATAGCCACTGATAGTAAAGGGCTCAATATAACTCATAAAGAGTCTGTGAACAAATTCCCTTTTCTTTCCTCAGGGAAAATAAAGTGATACCGTAGCTATATTTTATAGGATATAACATTAGAGATTATTACAGATTGCATCATTTGCAACATTTTTGACTGCAAAAAGAAATTACAAAAGGGACACCATTGAAAAATACCTCTCCTCCACTTTCTTCCCATCAATATTTGTAAAAACCAACAAGAAGGAATACAAAAATAAGAGCATTTGATAAGCTGACATCTTACATCCTTTTCCAAGGGCTTTTGAATAGAATGCTGGACTTCAAAGTCAGAAGACCTGAGTTCAAATAGAGCTTCAGACATTTTCTAGCTGTGAGATATTGGACATATCATTTAATCTCATTCTCAGTTTCCACATATGTAAAATGGGGATAATAACAATACCTAACTCTCAAAGTTGTTGTAAGGATAAAAATATAATATTTGTAAAGTCCTTTGTAAACCTTAAAGTGGTATATAAATGCTAGCTATTATTATCATTGTCGCTATTATTCAGAGTAGTAATAGTGATGGTAATGGTAGTAGTAGTAGTAGTAGTAGTAGTAGTAGTAGTAGTAGTAGTAGTAGTAGTGGTGGTGGTAGTGGTGGTGGTGGTAGTAGTAGTAGTACTAATACTAATACTAGTAATGAGAACAAATCATTATAATCAGAGCATTTTCCATTATGGTTAGCAGCAAAATCACCAGAAGGAAAAACATATTAGGCGAAAGAATAATACAAACATCAGGATAAAGACCACATTGGGTTTTTCATTTGTTTGCTTTTAAAATCTTGAGTCAACATTACTTTTCCTAGATGTGTAATTTAAATGGGTGAAAGAAAACATAAAATTGAAGAGAAAAAATACGATCAAGCTGAATTAAATGTTAATGATTTTCAAGTCATGTTTACCTAAGACTGTCACTCTTTATTTCTATTATCAAGCTCTGACATATCACATAGTAGGCAGCAAGACTATCACTATTAATGGTGATGTCAGCAGTGAGATACCTGAATTAATAGTGGCAAACTGGGACAACCTAGTTTTTCAGTATGGCATGATTCACTCATAATTCAACAGACCCAGTTTCAATGCCATTTATAGTTTTTTGAATATGGTCTTCTCACAGTGCAGCCTAATTTTCTAGTTCTGGACTAACTCAAAGTCCAGTTTATTCTCAACTATACAAAGGAACTTCTCTTATCCCTCTACCAAGATATAATGCTTGTTTAACACTATGATAATGGTGAAAAGGTTCCAGTGGGAAGAAAAGGAGAAATGTTTTCCAATGTGGTCCTTCATAATCTCTTTTTCTAGTCAAAAATATTATAAATGATGCAATCTGTAATACTCTTTAATGTAGCATATAGTTTATATAGTACTATATCTCCTTCAGTCAATTAATTTTCATTAATCCTTGTCCTTCCTGAGTTTGATTTCTCACTTGGGTTTCTTCATCTATAAAATGAGAGAACAGCATTAGATTATCCATCAAGTCTCTTCTATCCCTAAGATTTTATGTTGTACTTTTACACTTCAATTTATTCTATAAATTAGCATATATCAAAACTATTTGGCACTGGTTAAAAATAGAAATATGTGTAGAATACACTAGAGGGGGGAAATTAAAACAATCAAATTTAATAACTCAGTGTTCCACCAATCTCCAAACCTAAAGCACTTGGTAAAGAATTTCCTATTTGATAAGAACTATAAGAAAAATTTGAAAGCAATTTCATCAAAACTGATTATATTAAGTTAACTATGTATTGAACATGTTAAACATAAATGTACTACAATAAGCTCAAAATGAATTTTCAACCTAAATATTAGTGTCCATGCCAAAATAAAGTTTTGAAAAAGATTTAAATAAGTACTTTTCACTGTTATGGAAAAAAAAGAAGTATTCTTGAATAAATAAAGGAGATAGGTAATAACAAAAAATAACAATAAAAAAATAACAACAACAACAAAAAAAAACCCAAAAGATGAAGTGAGAAACTTTTGAATGAAGAAAAGCAGTGTAACTAGTATAAAAGAGAAATTACCATTTGGGAAAAAATATTGTATCAAATATCTCTGATAAGTCTAATATTCAGAATATAGGGGATTAATAAGCATATAAGTACACACATATACTCTGTAAACATTTATGTATGTATATATGTGCATGTGTGTGCATGTATGCACATATACATATATTTTTATATATGACCAAAGTCATCCCCTGATGGATGAGTGACTAAAGTATAGAAACACTTCTTAAAAGATGAATTGCAAAGTATTAAGGGCCTTATGAAATTGTTCCAAATCACAATAGAAGAAGTACAAGTAAAATCAATTCTAAGATTTCATTTTATTTCTATTAAATTGTCAAAGATGACAAAAAATTCCAAAAAAGTCAATGTTAAATGAATCAAAGAAAAACAGATATATTAGTATCTTGCAGGCATAGTTGTGAAGTGATCCAACCATTTCAAAAAACTGTATGGGGGGATGATTTTAAAAAGTGATTAAAATTTTCCTGTCTGAGATCTTATGGCTTAAGTATAATTCCCATAGAGATAAAATAAAGAAATGTCCCATATGCACCAAAAACTTTTTTTAGAAATGCTCCTTCTAATAGCAAAGAACTAGGGAAAGAAAGTCAATATACCTTGATTGGGGATTGGATCAACAAATGAAACAAAATATTTGATTTGATTATTTTTTAAATCTGATAAAGGAATTTAGATGGCTATATATTCTAGATCATGGCTAGTCCTGATTAGCATACAATATTAAAAACACTATTTTAAAGTACTGAAGATCAATAAATGGGGAAAATTTTTTTTAAAAAAGAAATAAAAAATTTCCGGATTCTATTCTACCTAAGTGAGACTTGAATTTTTCTAACCAATTCTCAGGATTCAGTAGGAATGATGGTTCCTATCTCCAACCAGGTACAGAAACTGAGTTCATGACATTCAAAGAAGATGATGAATAGCAATCCCCCCCCAAAAAAATGTGACCAGATTGGACAGGCTTCCTTAGATATAAGTAGTTAACATACATAAAGCTTATGAATTGTGATATGAAGGTTCACCCTCAATTTTGAACAAGTTGAGAAGCATTACTCTTTGCCTCTTTTTGTTATTACTAAGCCACAATCCTTGTAATTTTACTGTCCAGGGGACCTTCTCATATGCTCCCATGACTGGTTCTATGTTTTCTATTCATATTCTAATTGTATACAGTCAAGGGAAAAATAAATAGTTGCCTATCTAAGAAAAAAAATTTGTTTCTTATACTTTCTGGTAATCTGGTAAAATGTTGGAAATTCCCTTTATAAGAATTATATCATTGTATTATATTAATTATATCATACTATACCATACTATATAATATTATTATATCATATCATATTACATATTATATATAATATAAGAATTTGAAAGAATTATTCCTTTGGATTAATAGTCACTTTTTTAAAAAATTATTAAATACATAGATTGTTCAATCATTTCCATCATATCCAATTCTTCATGACTTCATTTGAGGTTTTCTTGGCAAAGATACTGGAATGGAATGTACTGTTGGTGGAGTTGTAAACTGATCCAATCATTTTAAAGAGTAAATTGGAACTATGTCCAAAGGGTTATAAAATTGTGTATGCCCTTTGGTCCAGCAATATCACTACTAAGTCTGTATCCCAAAGAGATTTTTAAAAGTGTGGAAGTGGGCAACTAGGTGGTGCAGTGGATAGAGCACCAACCTTGAAGTCAGAAGGACCTGAGTTCAAATCTGGTATCAGACACATCACTTTTTAGCTGTATGACTCTGGGTAAATCACTTAATCCCAATTGCCTCAAAAAAAAAGTGTGGAGTAAGGGAGAGGAACTATTTGTACAAAAATATTTATAGCAGCTTTTTTTGTGGTGGCTAACACTTGGAAATCCAAGGGATACTCATCAATTGGGAAATGGTTAAACAGGCTATGTTATATGGTTTTAATAGATTATTATTGTGTGAAATGACAAGCAGGATGATTTCAGGAAAAAAAAAACCTGAAAAGATTTATATAAACTAATGCATAGCAAAGTGAACAGAACCAAGAGAATGTTATACATAGCAGCAGCAATATTGTTCAAAAAAGAACTGTGAATGACTGTTGTCAGCAGTTGTCAGCTATTGTTAACAATATAATGATCTAAGACAATCTAAAGGACTAATGATAAAACACACTGTCTCCAGAGAAAAAGAACTGATATTTTTCAAATACAGACTGAAGTTATTACTTTTCATTTTCTTTTTTTATTTTATTCAAATCTTTTTGTACAAAATGACTAATATAGAAATGTTTTACATAATTCACAAGTATAACCTATATGTGATTTTTTTACTATCTCAAGAAAGGGAGAGGGAAAGGAGGAAGAGATAGAATTTAAATAAAAATGTTTTTTTTTAAATGGTAAAAAAATATATATATATACTGGAGTAGTTTGCCATTTCCTTTTCTAGTTTATTTAACAAATGAGGAAACTGAGGCAAATGGGATTAAATGACACAGCTAGTGTCTGAGGTCAACTTTGAACTCATGAAGATGTCTTCTGGACTCCAGGCCCTGAGTTCTATTTACTGAACCACCTAGTTGTCCCCAATTACCCAAGTACAAAAATATAAACATAAATAATAGTCTGCCAATATAACCTTGATTAAGTTTAAGTAAAGAAAAATAACTTCTATTTATTACCTTTGCTAGAAGAAGGCAGGGGCCTAATGGAATCAGAGAATAGATAAGAGTTTAATGATTAGGTACAGGAACCAGATAGGTTCTCTGATTTGGGGGATGTGGGTGATTAAGAAGAAGATGACAGAACTATAGATTAATACTTAGAAGGGAATTCAAAATCATCTAGTTTAATTTCTTCACTTTAAAAATGAGGAAAATAAGCCCCTAAAGTAAATCTTCTTGACCAGATAGTTTAGAGAGTGCAGACTCTGTGATCATGGTGTAAGCCTATGTGAGACACAAATCAGTGCAAATGACATTGAAGAAGGGGTATTATCATCTGCTTTGCATCTGTATCTTAATTACCATGAGACTTTTCTATCTGATTTGCAGCTAAAACCTTCCTTTTGTGTTTTTATCACCATTAGAAGTGAATTTCCTGAAATTAGGGACTATCTGAATTTTCTATATGTATATTTTCCACAGTGCTTAATAGAGTACTTTGCACATAGTGCTTCCAGCATGCTTCATTTACTCATTTAAATGGGATGTCCTAGACAGCTGAGGCACTGAGTGCTTGGAAGAGATGAAGTTACAAAAAGAAGTTGGAAGGAGCAAGATGTGATGGAGAAAAATATCAAGGAAACATCACTTCTGTCATAGTTTTGCTCAGAGTCCTCTGAGGTCAGCACCTGGGAGCACAATAAATGGGCTAGTTCCTGCAAACCTGGGTGCTTTCATTTAGTGCTTTCATCAACCAGCAAGACAAACCATTGGTCATGATAATAATAAATGGAAGACAGATCCAATTAGGAAACTGAAGGGATAGTTTTCCCATGCTGCCCTTTGGTACCTTCTATTACATAATATTAAAGAGTTCAGAGTCAGCTTAAGAGAATCATAATCAAAGGCTCTATCACTCACTTATATCATATGGGCAGTTAGGTGACCAGTGAATAGAGTACTAGGCTTGGAATCAGAAAGACTCATCTTCATGAGTTCATATCCAGCTTCAGACACTTACTAACTGTGTGATCCTGATCAAGTTATTTAACTTTGTTTGCCTCCTTTCCTTATCTCTAAAATGAGCTGGAAAACAACTAGACTGACTATTGTCCGTTATGATTACCAGTTCTTGGGTCAAAACTTTAAAGTTCTCATGGCAGCTAGGTGTTACAATGAGCATTTGATTTGACAATAGGAAAATAAATTCAAATCCAGTCCCAGTCACTTACCAGCTAAGGGAGCTTGGGTAAGTCATTTAATCTCATTTTGCCTCAATATTCTTATCTGCAAACTGAGTATAATAGGATCCTTCTTTACAGTTGCTTTGAGTAACAAATGAGATAACATATCAAACACTTTGTAAATCTTAAAGCTCATTTCTTCTAGCTCCATTTCTTTGCTTCCCACCTCTCCATATACATGTATAAGTTATTATTATATGCTATATTATTATATGCTGTTATTATTATTGTTTCTATAATAGGAATGGTGAGTATGATATAATTGGAGCCACCATTCTTTAGCAGCTAAAGATCTGAAGGATATTCTTCCCCCCCCCCAAAAAAAAAAAAAACTTACCATTTTCAGAAGATATAAAGAAAAATCACTTAAGTTAATATAAAGAAAAGTCAACATTTGCAATGATAAAATTCTACTACATGGGACAGGATTTTCAGAATTGAAGTATTTCAGCCATTTCCTGACCAAAAGCATGATTCCTTGTTCAACATTGTGTCATATATTTAGCTAATAAAGGATGCCTTTCAGCAGTGCCATAAGAATATCTGAGAGCAAATGATGTTATGTTGAATTCAGGTTCTAAAAATGTTATAAAGTTGCTGATTTTTTGCCATTTTTAAATTTATTTTTTAAATTATATTTTGTTATTTATAATTATTTATATAATTATAAAAATTTATTTTATTTATAATTTTTATTTATTTATAATTATTTATATAATATATATATATATATATAAAATTATAATGTTTTTAATTATATTTTGACATTGAAAGGCAGCATAATATCATAGATAAAAAATCAGATCAAGAGTTAAGAAGACCTGAGTTCAAATCCTACTTTTGACACACTGGCTATAGGAAACCATGGGAAATCATTCAAAACCCCATTAACACAGACAACTCTCTAAGTCTATAAATGAAAAAGTGGTTGGTAATAGTGGAAGAATTTTTTTTTGTCTGGAGTGCCCTCTATTAATCTAATCACAAGTCCTGTACAAAAATTATTATGAAATTACATATGATCTCAACCCTCGGCTTTAATAGTAAGCATAAAATGTCCCTCTCTTTAATGGACAATATAGCTCTAGAGATCATTAATCTTTAAAGTCAGTGCTGTTCAGTTCGGGTCACTCTTACATTTCATCCAGGGTCATCTCCAGCCATCTTGATCTATCTCTTGCTGTTACAGGACCCAGTTGCTTCTGGAGGGGAAAGTGACATAACTTTGCCCAGTCCTTCATCACTTAACTATAATTCACTTTCATGTCATGGCATCACCTTCCTGATGTCATGGTCCTCTTTGAGAACAAAGGACAAATAGCAACGTTTATTGAAAACTTTTTAACTTTTGACGCATGCTACCTACTTTTTCTTCACTGCAATCCTGACATTTGGAGGTTTCATAGATGTTGTTTTCCGGGTTTGCCCAAGGAAATAGAGGCACACAGAAGTTTTAAGTGACTTATGTCAGAAAGAGCAGCTGCTTAGGAAATGGAAGACATTGCTCTAGTGCTAGGTATGATAGGGCAGCTAGGTGACACAATAGACAGAGCATCAGGTCTGGAGTCAAATGTGGCCTTTACATGCTGTAAGATTCTGGGCAAGTCACTTAACCCTGTTTCCTCAGTTTCCTCAATTATAAAATGAACTGGAGAAGAAATTACAAACTACCCCCACATAGCTGCCAAGAAAACCCCAAATGGGGTTTGGACATGATTGAAATGACTGGACAATAACAACAACCTAGTTACGCTATGACCCTGCTGTATGACCTTGGGGGAAAAATCACTTAACGGTTTTTGATCTACTTTCTACATCTGTAAAAAGACAGGTTTTGGCTACATGCTATCTAACACTTTGAAAACAAGGCCACATAGCTATAATTAGAAGACCCAGGACTTCCCACTTGCATTCTAATACTTTCTGTTGGATCACATTATTCTCCTAGCCTTGACCTTGAGTGTCTTGAGGATTGGTCACTTTCTCTCCACATCTCATTTGCATATAACTCCCAAGACTGTTGAACAATAACAAATAAAGAGAATAGAAAGCACATTCTAAGTGGAAAGATTCCTGTGAATGAATTTTTTAAAGGCTTCTATTTCTGGTAAAAAAAAAAATTGCTCCAAGCTTCTGAATTTATTTTCCATCATTATTTTTAAGTCTATGCACAGGACTACATGGCTCTCTTAGGAACATGAAGCAGAACCCATGGTTTGATTTGCCCAGTGGGCGTTCACACTCATTGGCATGAAACAGAAATGGGAATAATGAAAGTGACAGCTTGTCCCTGACAATGGGTGTTTCTCTGACCTAAAAAGCTCCATTTTGAAGATTTTTTTTTAGTTAACTATTCCAAACCAGCTCAGGAAATACTCACAACTATGACTTAGCTAATGCCTCTGTGCCTGAAGCCTTGAAAGAAATGCAGGTATAGTCTAGGGGAAAAAACGAATACAAACCCAAGTAAAGAGGACCATTGTTCTTTGACTATTGATTTCCTTTGAATTACCAGGTAAATGAGAATTTGCGTTTCTCATATACACACTGGAGGGTCAGTGAGCAATGCTGGACAAAATGACAAAAGAAAAAGGACCTCTCAGGATCATGTTGTCTCTTGCTGTTCCCTGATTATCCAGAGATCTCCATTGTGAAACCCACTCCTTGATACAACTGATAGTGCCTCATCTCCAAAATCACTTCAGAACCTCAAAGTCCTTCAGGGAACTTGATCTTTAGTTGTTAGAAAAAGAGTAGCTGGATTAAATTAATTCGCATCAAAGTGTGAATGACTGATAGTCTTCAGTTTTATTTCTCCAGAGGGATTTCTAATTTGGAAAAATAGCTTACTGATATGTATAGAACTAGCTGTGTAAATATGGATTACACACACACACACACACACACACACACACACACACACACACACACACACACCTCCTTTCCCTTTTTTAGAGCTGTCATGTCATTTGTATATCTTTTCTGTACTGCTCATAGTTGATAGCGTCAATGGCTTTGGAGGGCTGGGTTCAAATCTGACACCTCCTACAGGACCTTGGATGAATTACTACATTTCCCTGGGAAATACTTTTCTCTTCTATAAAATGAAAAGCTTGGATTCTATGGCCTCTTTTGGTTCTATAGCTGTGATTCTATGTTTATATCATAGTTGCTGGTGTTTTATATTCTCTAGTTAAGTTCAAGCTCTTTGAGAATAAGGACCATATGTTACTCATCTTTATACTGCCCTCAACCTTTAAGAAAAAATACTGTTTGTGGAATACAATCAGAAGACATTTGTCATTAGAATTAAAAGAACATAGAAAATGCTCTTTCTACAAACTGTGGATGCATTCATATAAAGCAGCTCCTTTTCTGTCTTTGGAGGGGTCATGCTGATGCTTGGCTTGCAGAATGGATGGAGCACAGTACAAATTCTGTGAGAAAATGGGCCATCTGGAAGCCATACGTCATTCAAAATCCCTCAGAAGGAGTCTGGGAGGCTAGCATAGCAGTGCAGGTTACCTCCAATCAGGTGATTTCTATTATTCAGATGGTGGCAAACTTGGATCCCATGATTAGGACCACTTGTCAGTGACCCAAAGTCTTAAGGAGATTGTGATATTTGCAATGTAGACTTCAATAATTTAAAAAATACTAATTTTATTAGTATGCTCACTCCTTCCATTAATACAGATCAAACCCTGGGAATCACTTAATACAGTAAATCTTTGCTTTTTTTGTGTCATGGATTCTTTTGGCACTCTGGATACAGATGCCTCTCAGAATGACATTTTTAAATGAACAATTTTTTTAAAAAGAAAGCAATTATAATTAATATTTTAACTTAGTATTAGTTAAATTAATAATAATATTAAATAGTACTTATTAAAATGTTTTTAAAAATTATAGACCTCAGGTTAAGAATCTCTTCATAAGGTTCTTTTGAGGAGTAACTTTTACTCCTTCCTCATCCCTCAAATTATCATCATTACTCTGAATGTAATTAGAATGGTTTTGGTTGAAGAACATACAATTCATAGCCAAGTTCATACCTGAAGATTTTTATCCTGGTAGGACCCAGTTAGAGCTCTAGTCTTTGAAAACTGGAGCATTCTAGCATTCGAGAATAAGGCATCAGAAGAGAATGTCATAGAACGAGTTACAACCATAACTGTAAGATTTGGGAGTCAGTATCCTACAAGGGAAAGATTATTTTTATAATAATATCTTTTCTAAATCACTATTAATTAGATAAATGAAAATTAAGACAACTCTGAGGTACCATTACACATGTGGTTAAACTGGGGCACTAACACATTGGTGGAGTTGTGATCTGATTCAACCATTCTGGAGAGTAATTTGGAACTATGCCCAAAGAATTGTCAAACTATGCATACCCTTTGATCCAGCAGTGTCTCTACTGAGTCTGTATCCCAAGAAATAATAAAGAGGAAAAAGGACCCACATGTACAAAAATGTTTGTAGCAGCTTTTTTTTTTGAGGTGGCAAGGAATTAGAAACTGAATAGATGTCTATCCCTTGGAAAATGGTTGAATAAGTTATGGTATATGATTGTTATAGAATATTATTGTTCTATAAGAAATGATCAGCAGATAATTTTAGAGAGGACTGGAAAGACTTACATGAACTAATGCTAAGTGAAGTGAGTAAAATCAAGAGAATATTGTACACAGCAACAAAATCATATGATGATCAACTGTAATAGACTTGGTTCCTTTCAACTATGAGGTGATTCAGACCAGTTCCAATAGACTTGTGATGGAGAGAGCCACCTGCAACCAGGGAAAGGACTATGGGAACTGAATGTGGATCACAATATAGTATTTTCAACTTTTTTTGTTGTTGTTTGCTTGATTTTTATTTTTTCTCATTTTTTACCTTTTTGATCTGATTTTTCTTTTACTACATGATAAATGTGGAAATATGTTTAAAAGAATTGCACATTTAATCTATTTTGGATGATTTACCATCCAGGAGAGGGATTGGGGGCAAGGGAGGGAGAAGAATTTGGAACATAGGGTTTTGCAGAGATGAATGTTGAAAACTATCTTTGCATATATTTTGACAATAAAAATCTATTATTAAAATAAATAAATAAAAGAACCACATAAAATATAATAATCGTTTTTTTTTTAATTTTTAAAAACACATGCAGAGATAGTTTTCAACATTCACCTCTGCAAAAACCTATATTTCAAATTCTTCTCCCTCTTTCTTCCCCTTCTCCCTCCCTTAGACTAGAGGAAAGATGAGTCCCAACAATTGAGTGTGAATTTGGGCTCCCTTATTTATTATTTATACAATATTTGCAAATCATTACTTTCTGGGCTTTAATTTCCTTATCTACTAAATTAGATAATTGGACAGAATGGTTCTGAAGTTCTCTATTAGCCTAAAAAATGGATATTAATGCAAGTCACTTTTAATTAAGATCCTTCAAGTGCTATATACTAACATATTGTATATGTGCATATTATATTATATATTAGTATTTTCTTTATATAGCATGTGAGTAGTATTGGTATAGTAATAATTAGTTAAGATAATCTTAATCAGAAAGATTCACAAAGGCTTCATGGAAGACCTGTCACTGTAGTGAATTAAAGAAAAGAAGAATCTACAAAAATATCTTGAGACTGGTTATAAAATAACGTTTCATAGTTTTATTGCTGTTTAATCTTTTTGAATTAGAGCCAAGAAGGCTGACAACCATCTCTATCAAATCTAAATAACTAATTTGTTTTTAAAAGCTTCTGCTGTCTGATAGTAAATTCAAAAATAAGGGTGGTGTTGTTTTAATTTGAATTCAGGAAGAAAGGTTAAGCAAAGATTCTCAAGTTTAACACATTTTTATTTCAGAAAATATAATAAGTACTCAGGCTATCATTATTTTTCCCCAATGGTTTCGCACAGTGACTTGGAATATTTGAATTCATTCTTTTTAGACAGATGATTGTTAAGCTTTTAAAGACTAACAAGAAAATGACAATCTAGTGAAATGTCAAAATTATTTAGCTAATTTTACCAATCACCTGATGGGGTTTTATGACATACAGTTTCTTTTCAGTTGCTGTAAATATGTTCAGACTCACTTGAGACTAAAACATGCATCTAATGATACTTCTTAGCTGGGAGAGGGGTCAAGATACTTCCTCTGAATCAGATACTCTAATCTTTTTGTCTGCCATATTCTTAGATCATTGCCTTTAAAGTATGGAGTATTAACTAATATCAACTTTTTTCCTGATTTTAGCTACCTACTTGGAAGGGTTTGGAACATTTATATACTGACTACTATGTGCCAGGTATTATGCTAAGTACTTCATAAATATTATCTCATTTTATCTTCACAACAACTCTATGAATTAGGTGTTGTTATTATACCCATTTTACAGTTGTGAAAACCAAAGCAAACAGGTTAAATGAGTCATAGTAGTACTCAGATCTTCCTAACATTAAGCCCAACACTCTATCCATGGTACCACCTAGCTACTTTATTAATAATACCTATAAATGATAAAAGTCAGAATGAGAATTGACATTAACGTTATCAATATGCAATTAAACATTTATTGTGCTAAGTGCTAGAGATGAAAGAAAATACAGTGCATTACTCTAAAAATCTTACAGACTAGGAAGAGGAAATAAACCATGTACTCACATAACAATAATAATGCCCACTTAATTAGTACTTTGATATTTAAAAAGTACTTTTTTCAAACGTTATGATTCAACAACTGTCAGAAAAGATATCATTTTTACTAAGGGAAAACATCTGAACCTTGATGCTTGGAAAAAGTAAAGGCAAAAGAAAAAGGGGGTGACAGAGGATGAGATGGATAGATAGTGTCATGGAACCAATGGACATGAGTTTGAACAGACTTCAAGAAATAGTGTGGGAAAGAAGAGCCTGACATACAGTGGTTCATGGTATCATGAAAAATCTAAAATTAATGAACACATAAACAACAACAAAAAAATTTTAGCTCCCCCACGATCCACCAAAACAGGGATCTCTGACGGTTGGGAATTTCAAGAGCCCAAATCAAACCAGGGTCATGAAAGTGTAGTGTACTAGGTCCTACATTTGAAATCAAAGAATCTAGAGAAATTCTGTAAACATGATGATAAAATGGCACCTAGTGAAATCCAGAGTCCCTATAAATATCTCATTAAATTTCTATTAAAATGCTTCAGAAGGAAAAGTGATAAACCATTAAAAAACCAAAAAGAGAAATAGACATAAATTTCTCCATCTAGTTTAAGATATCACCGATAGTAAGAATCTTGTGGAAGCAGTAAACATAACCAGCCTGATTCTACCCTCCAAATCATGCATTTTCCCCTGGCCTCCATTTTCCAACATTGAACCTCTTTTATACTTCTTGTCAAGAGCTAGATTTCTCCTTCAGCCTCCTTTCTGGAATAATGGAACTGACTTTTAAAGCTCACCCAGAGCCGTGGTCTCTTCCTCTTCCTGTTAAAGTTTCATTTTTCTCCTGACTCATGCAAGGGACTTGTTTCAATCTCATGAAGGGATCACCTGGCATGACTGCAATTTTACACTTAGTTTAACATTTCATTATTGGGCACTTTTTTCTGTGAGTAGCTCTACGGGAAAAAAAAAAAAAACAAAGCAACAACTCCTTTATATATATATACATATATGTATATATATATATATGTATATATATATATATATATATATATATATATATCTTTACATATTATTACATATATATATATATCTTTACATATTATTACATATATCTATATATCTATTTTTAATATTGGGTTCCTAGAATTGGGTGCTCCTGCAATTGCTGAAGTGATGTTTTACAACAATAAACATTGAAGGCTTCCTTGTCCCTTGTCCTTTTATGACTATCCAAACCAATGAAGGTTTGCTCCTAATGTGCTTCCTCAGGACATTCACAGAAGTGTTAATTTTGAAAACAGCCTAGGTTAACTAAAGTTCCCTAAGGCAAATAGGAAATTAAGAGCCTTGGATAATCTTTAAAGAGTGGATTGTCATTAGTATATCTGAAATGGAATTCAATCTTACAGGTAAAAGGGCTACCAATATCTATGACACAAATACTACAAAACTCCTTTGACAATCAAAGTATTATCACTCAAACAAATAAATTGAATCCTTTAGGAATAGATTGAGGTTTCAAACTCAAACAATTTAGAAACTTACTAATTAACTCCAAAGTAGTCATATCTCCATCTAGTTAGATTACAGTAATCAGATGGAATCAGTCATTTATCTTACATGAATATTAATAGAGCAATTTATGGGCTGTGAACCCAACTATAAGCCATCAACAATCATACTAACTTCTGCTCGTTATTGGACTTTGATGTCTTTAGAAGAGAGCAAGCAAATGACTTTGTACAGCTTTGCCTCACTTAAATCCAATTCAGGTACAAGTCAAGACATCAATCACACTGTGATGTCATTGGTCTATGAAAATGAAGGATGAACAACAAATTGTGTCAATGCGACCTATGTACCATACATTTGAAATCTTCAATATTTGTAGCAATCTATCTAGTGCAAAGGTGGCTGCACAGTCAGGGATGATAAGTGGAAATCAGGAAGATGGAAGGGGTAGGGTAGCAGGACTTTAAAAATAATATATTTGATAATGACAACAAATGGGGAGAAGAAAAGGAGGAATAGCAAAAGGTAAGAGCAAAGGATCTTTATTCACAGAAACAGTAACAGTAGGAAATTATTGCTGATGATCCAAGATATTTATTTTCACATTAAGCAATCTTTTTAAAATTAGAAATTGTTTTTTAATTGAGAGTTAGAATGGAAATTTAAAAAATTTAAAATAAATGGAAGAGCCAAAGGGCAATAAATATCCAAAGGATACTGATTGGTGAGAAAAGGTCTAAATAAAGAGGCATTTGCTCTTCTCTATTTCCTTTCCTTGGCTTCCTGTGACGTTTTGTTTGTCTTTCTAATTTAGAACATCATCTTGCTAAATAGACTATCTAATTCCAAGCATTTTTATGTTGTCTAGCACATTATAAGGCTCCAGCAAATGTTTTAAAATACTAGCAATGACTTTAAGCCAGCTTCATAACTTCAGCATCATCCTTGACTCCTCTTCTCTCATTCTTCCATATCCCATCAGAATAAACGACAACCTTCACACCCAATTATGTTCTAACTTGTATACCACTACATTTTTTGTATTTATCATCTTTTTCTACTTACTGTCTAGATGATTGTGATAAGTGTCTAATAATGTCCTCTCTGCCTCATGCTTTTATCCCTCTCTACTTCATAGACATAACACAGTTACCAAAGTGACATTCCTAAAAGCAAGCCTGACTATGTCACTCTCCTGCTCAGGAAGTTTTCATGGCTCCTTATTGCTTCTATATAAAATTCCAAATTCTTTTTGGATTTGGAAGGACATTTGATGTCCTTCACCCTATGATCCCAGCCTTTCTATATTGACTCTAATTTATTCACCTGCCATATCTTTTCTTCATAGAATATAAACTATTTGAGGGCACGGACTATTTCATTTTTGTCTTCATATTCCCAGAGTTTAGTGAAAAGTGTTAAGTGTTGAATAAATATAAGAAAGTTAAATAAGAAAGTTATCAAATATTAACAGTGACTATAACTTTTCATTTACCTTTTATCTCTTATTTGAGAAAATTAAGGGATGAGCCCAAAGAAAGGGAAATCTCTCTTAGATAAGCAATCAACAAACAGCCCCTTCTCTGTGCCAGATGCTGTGTGAGATTTTATGGATATTAATACAAAAGTCTGAACCAATCTCTACTCTCAAGAAGCTTAGAAGCAATATGTATAAGTATAGGAGACAAAACAGCTTTTCTTATTCCTAGAATTTTGCAGCTAAGAACAAATCTTTCTTTTTCAATGATGCTTTCTCTCCAGAGAATTCACTCTTTTGTTGGGAACATCCCAGGAAATACAAACTGAATGTGTCTCCAGAGAGAAATCATTGTAATGCTGGGAAATTATTTTAAGGAATCTGATGTAAGAGAATTTTGGTGGGTGGGGGGAAATGGTATCATAGTTAATGGGTTAGATGTATTCAGACACAAATGTGATTTTAGAAAAAGTAGGCATTGGATAGCTTTGAAAATTTCAGTCCTGTCACAATCAAAAAGCCAAGTCTGACACTTTAATTCATGTTTGTAACTCACTCCAAATTTTCTGAACACTTGAAATGGAAATCTGGAACAGAGGAAAACTAACTGCAGATTACCAACTGTGTTCTATTCAGTTCCTATAATCTTAAATCTCCTAACCACATGAAGTTGGTCCAGGTCATGCAAAGTGCTTGGATGGTCTGGTTCAGGGTAAGAGCTAAACAAGAGTTCAAACAATTTCCCTTTTAACAACAAAAACTAACTTTGATGTAGCATAACCCTATGAATTGGACATACAGTGGTAGACTTACTATTTCTTTGTATTTTTGATTATTTGTCTAACAACAATAGGCATCTGTAGTTATCTGAGAAGCTCAAGGAAATAATTATTTGCCTTCTCCCCCAAACTTATCACATCTCATAAGTGTTTTTCTATTAAATTATCAAAGTTTTAGATTATGTTAAAGATATACGAACCACCAAAGAACAGTGGGTGTCTGATGCTACCTTAGGGGCTTTTCCATACCTCTGTGTATGTTAAAATAAGAACCCCTGCCTCAAGTCCCCAGTGGGTAGCTCTCTTTCCCACTCCATCCAATGCTGCCTAATCTCAATTTTTTTTCCTTACTGTTAGCACCCAAAGGTCTGTAAAAGACTCATTTGGGAAGGGAGAAGGGGATAAAAGGGGAGTTCTTTAAAAAGTTTCCCCCTTGATTCTGGACTTTTTTTGCCACTCATTCTCAATAAATCGGGTACTATCTTTCCCATCCCCCATTCCACTCAACTATATCCTCTGCAGTTGAGCAGACAGATGGTTTTAGTGAATAATTAAACTTTACTACAGGGTGTGGTTAGTTTAGGTTTTCTAAGGGAGTGAGAGATGGAAGTGATGTGAAAGATCAAGGTTGGGAAGCTCCTACCTAAAATTATACACTATTAGAAACCTTATCTATCACCTAGTCACCTCATTCAAGGCTGTTTGTTCAAGGATCCATTTGGAGTAGGGCTGGGCTGAAATAGGAAGAACTCTATGGACCTGGATTTCTAGAGAATCAACTTTTTTGGAAAGCAGAAGCTATAGTTCCAGCTGTTAAAGTCAGTCAATGGCAGTAACAAGGGCAATAAATTAATCAAGTAACCAGCATTTTTACTGTTCAGTTGTGTCCAATTCTTCATGACTCCAAAATACTTGAGTGGTAAATGAGGAAACTGAGGCAAATAGGTTTAAGTGACTTGTCTAGGGCCAAAAAGTTATCTTTTTGTTTGTTTTGTGAGTCATAGATTATATTTCCTACCAGGGCTGGTCTAGTGACAAACTAATAAATGTATGAGATAAGAGATGAACTCAGGAAAATGTCTGCCTGACACTATCCACTAGGTTAATTAGCTGCTTAATGAGGCCCTGCATGGTATTTATATTTAATCCTAAAGGTAAGAGAAAGCCTTGGAGTATATTGAATAGGAAAGTGACATAGTCAGACCTATGATTTGGAAAAATCATCTCATTGGCTATGTGGTAGATAAATTGGAGCTGTCTGAAACTTGAGGCAAGGAGATCCAGTAAGAGGCTATTGAAATATTCCAGAAAAGAAGCAGGAATTAGAATGGTGGTTGTATGAGTAGAGATGGATATTGAGGACATGGTGGAGGTAGAAACAAGTTTCAATAACTGTTTACATAATGATGAGATTATTTACCTGAATAACTAGAAGGATGGCAATACCCTCAGTAGAAATAAAAAAATTCAGTGAAGAATTGTTTTTTTTGGAAAAGATAATGTGATCTCTTTTGACTATATCAAGTTTGGGATGTCCTATGGGAATCCAGTTTACAATCCATTAAGCAGTTGGAAATTCTCAACTGGACTTCAAGGGAGAGATTGGAATTAAACAAGACATATACATCTAGGGACAGACTGGATTTAAACAGGATATATGAATCTAAGAATCATTTGCAAGAAGATGATCATTAAACCTGTGAGATCTGATGAGGCCTTCAACTTAGTGGAGAGGGAGAGGGCCTCGGAGTACAACCAGTTTGGAGGCTGATACGGATAACAACAAAGGGGAATGGTTAGGTAATAGGAGAGAACAGTTCGTAAAAATCCATAGACAAAGTTTTCCAGAGGAGAGGGTGGTTAGAAATACCATCCATCAGAAAGGTGAAGAAGTAGAAGCATTTAGCAAAGTCTATCCATTTCAGTAATTTAAAAATCATTTGATAACTTTGAGGAGAGTTATTTCAATGGAATGATGAGGTCAGAAACTATATTGTAGATATCGCTGTAAAGTAGACAATCTTGCTTTTTAGTTTTCCTGAGAAACGAAAGACTATCTCTATTATTGTCTCTATTAGGCACATTTATAGGCAACAGGGGACATTCAAGTAAATAATAATTGAAGATTAGGGAGAAGAGAAATTAGTATAGGAGCAGGCTGCTGAAAAAGATGGAAAGGATGAGATCAAGATCACACCAAACACACGACAGTGCTTCCACAGGTATAGGATAATAGCTCTAATTCAATGGAGTAGGAGAGAAGAAGAGACATCATAAGTGTGGTAAGGAGCCATTGTCTCAATATGGGCTGTTGGTTAAATTAAATGTTCATAAGTAGAGGATATCCTGAATACAACACCACCAACTGATATTTTAAAATAGTCAATTATAGTCCTGTTTGGGAGATAACCATTCAAATCTATAAACACTTTTGGAAGTGCAAGAGACATAGGACTCCAAAAAAAGCTTCCACTGAGAAAATAAAATTGGATTAACAAAGTCTTAATCTTTTTGTTTGTTTATTTGTTTGTTTTATGAGTCACAAATTATATTTCCTATCAGGGCTAGCCTAAGCAATCATGAAAGGACTTTATAGATTGCTCTTTCTGAGTTCTTTTTGCCTTGGCAATAATTCATTCTTTTCTTCTATTATCCCTTTTTTGTTTTCTCCTTCTTCTTAATTAATGAACATATTACAGTAATCCCTTCCACATCAAGATTTTCCCTATTGTGGTTTTGAAACATCATAGGTTGACATAAGAAAATAAGAATTTAGGGGGTTGTCTTGCAGAAGCTGCAGACAATATGAAGGCATGACAATGGAAAGCCAACTGGTGACACAGAAGAAATTTAGAAACTCAGAAATATATCAACTATATGCATAGTATTATATAATATAGCCTGAGGCCAAATGCTTAACCCAAATTTTATAAGTTGGTATAAAAACCCCACAAAAGAAAAAAAAATTCATACTTCCCCTCCAGAAGAAGGGAGGGCCAAAAAAATTTACCCAGGTTTTCCAGATAAAGAGGTTGCTGTATTCCTAATCTTTGTGATGCAAAAAGTATAACTATAATGCCTTCTTCATCTTGTCTAGGCCCCTTATTAGAAAGGGGACCAATAGAAAGTGCACCTTTCCTAGTTGGAAGATGGGACTGAAGGATTTTGAGAAGCAAAAAGCCATGTGGGCTAGGAGAGCTCAGAAATTTTGGAACTCCAGGGTGACAGAGCACAGAACATAACTGAACAACAATTACAAAGGAAGGGTACTGGTACCCCGACCAAAAATGTAATCAGAAGCAATTAAAGTCTTATATCTCACAGATCTGTTTGGATAGAATTGAGTACCTCACTGAGACCTGATGAATTTATCCATCCTCCTCTATCTCAACACTGTCTCCTGATCCAGCAACCATTATCCTTGGTAATTACCTGTCCTCTTTAAATCTTGTTCACTTGCTGTACTTTTATAATGGATTTTGCCTCCAAATAAAGATTTCTACTATATTCTGAGTGTTTGCAATAAACAAGTGGACTACACTTTGGGAAAGAAAGAAGAAAAACAGAACTGAGAATCATAGCCAAGCCTTAACCAAGAGCCTCTATCAAAGCATTTATCTCTCTTTCTCTCTTTCTCTCTTCTCTCTCTCTCTCTCTCTCTCTCTCTCTCTCTCTCTCTCTCTCTCTCTCTCTCTCTCTCCTTCTCTCTCTCTTTTTCTCTCTCTCTCTCTCTGTCTGTCTGTCTCTCTCTCTCTCTCTCTCTCTCTCTCTCTCTGTCTCTCTTTCTTTCTGTCTCTGTCTCTCTCTCTTTTTGTTTTTCTATGTCTGTTTGTCTCTCTGTGGATGTTACTTTGTCTTTTAGTCTATCTGTCAGTCTATTGGACTGTCTGTCTCTTTCTTTTCCTCTCCTCTCCCCTCTTCTCTCCTTTCTTTTCCTCTCCTCCTCCCCCTTCTGTCTCTGTCTCTGTTTCTCTCTGCGTCTCTCTTTTTTTTCTCTCTCTTTGACTCTCTCTTACTCAAAAAAGAACTTTATCTTCAATTCACTGATTTGTTTGACTTAACTACAGACATATATGAATACATATACATACGTAGACATATACACATTTTTTTCCTTTAACAAAGAGAAAATCCTTAGTGTGATCATAGAAATGGAGATAGTACTGGTTTTGGAGTTGGAAATAATTGGGATCAAATCCCACTCCTGATACCATTCCAGTCATGTAGTCTTGGCCAAGTCACTTATATTTCAATGCTCTAGATAAGTCTTTAAGAGCATAGTAAGTTACAGAAAGAGTGATAAGCTAGATTCTTTTCTCTCATCAAGGAGTTCTCTATCCCTTTCCTCTTGAAATGACAAAATAGAAAAGAAAAAAAAAAGAAAGAAAGATGGAAAAGAGTAGCAATAAGACATTTTAAAAATACAAAACAAAATTAATGTAGAAAAAGATGTGAATAGGGAATTTGCTAAATTTACAATGCATTTTTGAAAAATAAAATTTTTATTGAAGTTGCCTATAGAAAATGTAATTTTTTATATATTGGAATGTTTTTGTTTACTGATATTTATAAAGTTCATAATTTTTTAAAAAGAGAGAAAAAATGTTTTATAAAATCTACCTCAAAGGAATAAACTTACTCCTATTTTAATTCTTCAGTGGGTCAATGTTTTCACTAATGATATAGAAAATATGTGGGCTAATTCTCTGCAGTTCTCTCTCACCTGTTTTCTCCTATAAATCCTTCCTGGAGGACCTTCCTGTGTGCTGGAGACCTTGCTCTGGATCATTTCCTTTCATTGGGGTACCAGTTAAATACTTGGGGGTCTTCATTTGTTAGCTTTTCTCTCTTGCTGCATTTCTGGCTCAGTTCCTGGTTCACCTCTCTCTTAGATCGTACATTTCCTGTATCCTACTTTCTGTAGCACTTTCTTGCATGTAAATTACTTTTCACAACATGCTGCTACCTCTGCTCACCATCCATCTTTCCATTGCTCTTTGAGGGAAACAGCTGTCAGTATGGCACATAGAATATTGGACTTGGAGGAAGGAAGAGAGTTCAAATCTAGCCTCAGACACTGTTAGAAATGTGACTCTGGGCAAGTCACTTAACCTGTTATTGCTCCAGTTTTTTCAACTGTAAAGTGGGTATAACTTATCTTTCAAGATTGTTGCGAGGATCAAATGAGATAATATTTGTAAATTGCTTACATAATGCCTGGCACATAATAATAGCATATGATAATAATGATTTCTTTCATTCTTTTGATCACCTGCAAATTTAATTCCTTGGGAAGTTTTTAAATCAATGATCTACAGTCTTATGTTCCTAGGATAAAACAATAGTCTTAAAGAAATTGATTTTTGTGTTAAAAGCAGCCTAAAATTGTTAAAGGCTCTATGTAATTTCTCTAATGTACCTAAAACTTTTTTTTTTATTCTTGTTCACTCTTTAAACTGGCTTACTAACTATTTACAGGTCTTGTCCAGGATATATGCACAATTAAGCTTTCCTATAGAGGCAATATGGATTGGTGAGTGTAGCTCTGGAATCAAGAAGAGATGAGTTCAAATACTAACTCAAATGTTAACTAGATGTGTGGCCCTGAACAAGTCACCTCATCTTTATGTATGCCAGTTTCTTAATCATAAAATAAGAGGATCTAACTCATTCCCTCTAAGGTCCCTTCCAGATCTGAAATCTATTCATGATCCAATGAGGCAGTGAGGTGGCACAATGGATAGAGCACAGGACTGAAGTCAGAAAGATCTGATCTTAAATCTGTCTGAGACTCTAATATCTATAAGACCCTGGGTCAGTCACTCAACCCAGTTTGCCTCAGTTTCCTCATCTGTAAAATGAGCTAGAGAAGGAAATGACAAACTACTCCAGTTTCTGCAAGGAAAACCCCAAATGGGGTCACAAAAAATCAGACATGACTGAACAACAACAGATGCACTCAATCATTATAAATGTTTCTTTCTAACTATACCTTCTTCTTCCTCTAGAATCCATCCATTCTGGAGAGCAATCTGGAACTATGCCCAAAAAGTTATCAAACTGTGCATACCCTTTGATCCAGCAGTGCTACTACTGGGCTTATATCCCAAGGAGATACTAAAGAGGGGAAAGAGACCTGTATGTGCCAAAATGTTTGTGGCAGCCCTTTTTGTAGTGGCTAGAAACTGGAAAATGAATGGTTGTCCATCAATTGGAGAATGGTTGGGTAAATTATGGTTTATGAATGTTATGGAATATTATTTTTCTGTAAGAAATGACCAGCAGGAGGAATACAGAGAGGCCTGGAGAGACTTACATGAACTGATTCTGAGTGAAATAAGCAGAACTAGGGGATCATTATACACTTCAACAATGATACTGTATGGGGATGTATTCTGATGGAAGTGGATATTTTCAACATAGAGAAGAGCTAATCCAATTCCAATTGATCGATGATGGACAGAATCAGCTACATCCAGAAAAGGAACACTGGGAAATGAGTGTAAACTGTTAGCATTTTTTGCTTTTCTCCCCAGGTTATTTTTATCTTCCGAATCCAATTCTTCCTTTGCAACAACAACAACAACAAAATTCGGTTGTGCACATATATATTGTACTAGGATATACTATAACATATTTAACATGTATGGGAATGCCTGCCATCTAGGGGAGGGGGTGGAGGGAAGGAGGGGAAAAATTCGGAACAGAAGGGAGTACAAGGAATAATGTTGTGAAAAATTACCTATGCATATGTACTGTCAAAAAATGTTATAATTATAAAATTAATTTTTAAAAATTGCTTACCATTTCAGTGAGGAGGGAGGAGAAAGAAGGAGGGAGAGAATTTGGAACTCAAAAAAATTTTTTTAAATGAATATTAAAAGCTTTTTTTACATGTAATTGGGAAAAATAAAAAACTGTTTAGGAAAAAAATTAAAAGTGCTTAGAAGAATTGTACATGTTTAATATATATTGGATTACTTGCTTCTAAGGGAAGGGATGGGGGAAGGAAGGGAGAAAAATTTGGAGCACAAGGTTTTGCAAGGGTGAATGTTGAAAACTATCTGCATGTATTTTGAAAATTTTAAAAAAAGCTATTTAAAAAAAAAGATTTCCGGGGCAGCTAGATGATGCAGTGGATAGAGCCCTAGCCCTGAAGTCAGGAAGTCTGAGTCTTTCTCAAGGTAAAATGTTACAATAGTGCTCTGAGTGGAGAAGGGCTAGTTTCTTCTCCTACCATGAGGTCCCATTCCATGTCCAGAGTTTGGAGGCTTACTCAGCCTGCCCTTTATGAGAGGAGGCTGAGTAATGGCCTAAGGCCAAAAACAGGCCACTATTTATTATTTGTTTATTTTTAATCATTCAACATTTATAAAGGTGTGCTACCATTTTTATTAGGCTCCTGTCCTTTGTGTGTGTATTACTGAGGGAGTTTTTTAGCATTATTCCTTTAACCCCATTTTATGTATAAGTCTGTGATTTTTATTATGTAATGTAATTTTATATAACACAGTATTTGGGGGAAATATTTCCTATTATAACATAACTGTCCAGGCACATATACGTATAGGTGTTTGCATATTATGTAGAGATATAAAATATATACACATATGGAAATCATATATAGTTAAAACATAATATATTGATATCTATCTGTAGATATGTTTTATATATACATAATATCTGTAGATATGCTACATATCTATAATAATATAAATATATACAATATATCTGGATTTATATATGCATATTTATCTTACACATATATCAATAGATAAATAAATGTAAATATATAAATATCTATTATAAATATGTTATATATAATTATATGAATATACACCATATATAACAGGAATATATATAATTATGATAAAATATAATCTATAGATATGAACTATATCCATAGATTGGTATTGTATATATTTTATTTATTATTCTATAGGTAAATAGATATGGTATATATTTATACGTGATCTATCTATAGATATTCGTAATATATTTTATAGAGAGATAAGATAGATGATAGATAGATTTGGATATGGATATAGGTAGATATATGCTGCCCTTCCTATGTTCTTGTGGGGTGATAAGAGAGAGGTAGCAAAGACTAAATGTTTTAAGGTCAAAGACATAAGAGGAAGACCAAAGTTGGAATGGTAGCAAAGTTCCCTTGTTGGGATCTGTTAGGTATGGTGATTGGAGAGCTATAGGGTATGGAATAGAAAAACACCATCATAGGAGTTTCCATTTGAATCAGATCCCAGATCCATATATTTTGCTTAGAGAAGTTTCAAATCTATAGTGACTGGCTCTATCTGGATAAGTGATATATTGGTTTTGAACTATATAGCATTATCTGCACTTAATTTGCTTATTCAGATAAGAAGCAAATATAGGATCTGAGCAAACTGAACTGTGCATTTTCTAGAATTCTTGGGTCAGAGTTTCCTATCTATTGTTTCAGGGCTAGGTCAAGTATAAGCTGTGGACTGCAAGTCATAAGGTGGTTATTTTATTATTTATTGTTTTGATGCTTTTATTGATGCCCAAAACAAAATACTGTATACAAACTCTGCATAGCACCAGTATTATGTCAAGGTTACATACATGGTTAGAAATCAGTGAGATGTAATAAGTTCTAGGAGGAGGTAGATTTGGCCAGAGGTAGGACTGGAAAGTTCCTTGTAGGGCAAATCTCCACTAAGCCATACCCACCACAAAGTGAATTATGATAGTCCTCTAGAGACATGGAGATGGAGACAAAACTGTTCTCTGTTTAGAAACTAAAGAGAGCTTGGTAAATCTCTGGTACAACTGCTCATTAGGTAATCAGGGTGAGAGGGAACCCAAGTTAATCCCTGATTCCTTCTAGTGGCTATCAATGCCAGCTTCTTATTAAATAAAAAAAAAGTAAAAATTCAACTGTGCAACTGAAATATTTGATTGATAATCTTTCTGAAGCTTTCATATCATAAAATTAGAAATTCAGAGTCACAGTCCCAGGATCATATCATGGGAAAAAATGACAACTGATAATAGAAAATAGCAACATCCTCATGTGGTACTTAGTAACAGCGGTAATGCACACACTGAAAAGATACCTACACCTTTAATTTTGCTTGTTCCACTTCAGGCCTTTTCCTAATATGTTGAGGTAAGCACATCCAGAATCTATGAATTCAGACTTCTTAAATAAAAGGTGAACTAATATAGCCCCAAATTAAAGAAGCAACATCACTGTAATTATTATTTATAATTATCTCTTTAGTATTTTGGTCCATAAATTTTTATGGAATCATTTTAGTGAAATAGTAATTGCCAACCTTGCTGGCCTTTTGGATGTTTTTGGGTTTTGTTTTGTTTTTTTTTGTTTTTTGTCTGCAGAGAGATGCTGAAGTTTGAGATCATTTCATAGTCCATCTGCCTCTGTTGACACCCTCTATCCTACAAAGGACAAAGAAGAATTGGAAACTCTGGCATTCTGATCTCTGTTGAGGTCATTATCAACTCCTGTGCAGGAAAATAGGTTGCCAGCAGCTGGAAGCTCATTCTTCCCCAGAGCTTAAGTCATAAATCTGACTTCTATGAGAGAATTCAAGAAGTATTCATTCAAGAAGCTTGCATTATGTGTCTAGCACCCAGATAGGGAGTATAGATACCAAGTCAAAAAGAAAACAAAATCCTTGCCCTTGGAATTTACATGGTATTTGTGGTCTCTTCCTTCCTCCACCCTCATTTCACATTTACCAGAGCTTTTTGTTTCTCTTTTTAAGAAAAATCTGTATTCATTAAGGGCTGTCCCCTATTTTAAGGAAATAGAATTTATGCAATGTGACCTTTCATTTTTGTGATTATATATCTAGCAATTGTCCCAGTTTCTGGCACATAGTTGGCATTTTATAAGTGCTTGTTGATTGAGTGGTTGATTGACCTTGAAAAAGAGATAGAAGATGGTTGACATGTAGAAAGGATTTGCTTCACAGTTCCTTTAAATAGAGTTTTCATTTTCATTTTGCATATAAACACTCATTTAATAATTAACTACTTGAGCCAAGAGCCTGAGGAAAGAGAAAAACAAAGAGCTCAATATTAGCACCACTGCCAACTGAAGTGCCATCAGAAAAAAAAAAACACAACAGAATATTTGTAGTTATAATGTAGGTCTTTAGAAAAATAGGATTCATTGCCTCAAATCCGAATCCCACATATTTTTTAATATGACTGCTATGTATCACTAAAGCCAGAAGTTGCTCAATTGTTCAGTTTCTCAGGCCTATCTGACTCTTTGTGATCCCATTTGAGGTTTTTCTTGCCAGAGACACTGGAGTAGCCATTTCCTTTTCCAGTTCATTTTAAAGATGAGGAAATTGAAGCAGACAGGATGAAGTGATTTGCCCAGAATCACAAAGTTAAGTGTCTGAGACTGAATTGGAACTCAGGATGAGAAGTCACCCTGATCCAGATCTGATATACTATCTATTGTTTCTACCATTTACTATTAGAGTGACCTTATCAAGTCACTTAAATATTCCATGCTCCAGTTCCTTCATCTATAAAATTCATTTTGAGCTATTCAACTTCCAGATCTCTTTTAGCTCAAAATCTAGCATCATGTAATTCATTGTATATACATGAAAAAATGCCTTAAAATAATACAATAATCAAATGACACCCACCTGCATATTTAAAGTGTTATGGACTCCTTTGGTTCTTCTCCTTTCCCATTTTGAACTTCAGATCTATGCTCCTCTATTATTTTATAGTCAAGGCTCAGCTGGCTAGCCCAGAAAAGCCAAGAACTGGGAACCTACATAATTTTTTTGGATTGGGCAAAGAACTAGTATTAGAGAATAAGGAGAAAATTTGAGAAGAGGAATTAGTCATTTCAAATATAAAGGAGGGATGAATGTGAATATAAAAACTGAGCCAAAGGTATACAAAGATTCTACAGGGAAGAAAAGCAGATATAACAAAAGAACCAAAGCCCAAATCAATCTGAATCCAAGATCCTGGATATGTGTTCCAAAAATAAGGAGAGGATGAGATATCCCAGCACTTACTAGACAAGTGTGGTGAGATTTACTTCTCTGTTCAAACACTTTCAGTGACTCCTTATTGCTTAGAGAATAAAATTAAATTTTATTAAATTTAAATTAATTAAAATTAAATTAAAGGTCAATCTTTTGCATAGTCTGTCCACTTCCTTGAATTCCTTGTCTGGGAAATATGGTCTCCTACATCTCTGTTTGTTCTTGGAATTCTCCTTTTCCTTCAAGGTTCAGTTCAGGTATCACCTCTTCCATAAAGCCATTCAGATTTCCCCCATTGAGAACATTCGTTCCATTTTTTGTGTCCATCTTACAACTAGAGCTAGAAAGGGACTTCAGAAACCACCTAATCCAACCTTCTTCCCCATTTTAGAGATGAAAAAACTGAGACTTAAGTGACTTGACCAAGATCACACAAACATTAAGAATCAGAGGCAAGATTTGAAACTCGATGCTCTAACTCCAGACCTTGAGAGCAGGAACTAGATTATCTTTCCATCTTTGAATCCACAATACCTAGTAGGCTGCTTTGTTCAGTTGTGTTTAATAAATTTTTATTAGATTGAATTAAATTTCCCCATTATCTTTAATCTGTTGAAATCTAATCAATTCTAAACCCAAAGAATTCTGTCTTCCATTTAAATTAATAACAGAGTCATGAATTTCAATAGCCATAATTGAATGATTTGCTTATCTAGCTGATTCACTCAAAACCATGTCACTAATTTGCTTCTCAAGCCCCACCTGTGTCCACTTTCCATCCTTTCTGCTGCCTCACTCAGTCACCCCAGACTGTGATTCTCACATTCCCTTTCAGTTCCTGCGCTTTATTGGTGCTTTCCTTCACTATATATTAGTAAAATGTAGTGAAGGCTCTAGGCTGAGAACTCTGGCAAATGATGAGTGATCATGGCAAGGGGAAGAGAAGCAAGAAAATTCTATTATGAATGCTGACAAGTACTTATGCAATATATCCAAAAGACTGGGAAACTCCTCCACCACCCCATGAGGTCTATCTAAATTTGATTTCCCAAAAGTGGGAAAAGTGGGAGAGGTGAAGTGTTCTTTGGGATGGCTTTAGAAGATAGAGCCTCCCCAATGTGTCCTGTTTCCAAGGACACATCTACTAAATGATCTCTGTCTGAATAAAGGAATTTAAAACTAAAATAACAGTAACAATAATAACCACCACCCCACTGGGGTAAGTTTCGTCCTGAACAAAATTGCTATCTACAGCATATACAACAATTGACCATCTACTATTAGCTTGAAGTCTTCTTGTGTAAAAGAATTCCAGTGATTTCTGGGTAGCCTATTCCAATTTAATAATTTGTTAACCATAGTCTTGGCAGGAGCAGCTAGGTGATGCAGTAGATAGAGCAGCAGGTTGGAGTCAGATCTCAGTTCAAATCCTACTCAGACACTATTGGTGGAACCCTAGTTGTAACCCCATTACCTCCAAATAAATCAAAAAACCCCAACTATAGTCTTGGCAGAATGGAGATTCAAGGTGCCATATGCAAAAGACAAAATTATCTAAGGAATTACAGTTCGGGGCCATTTAACTCTTGCTTATCTGTGTTTTCCTCTGGCTTAGTGATCCATATGCCTCTGAGGGGTACAAATCTCATCTTGTAACTCACCAGAAAGGAAAGGGGTCCCACTGGCAAGAAGAAGTAATGTTAATTAGTCCAAGTTAATCAGGTTCTTCATTGTAGTGGCAAATGAGAAATGGTACAAAATTCTCATCCTATGCTCTGTATGTTTCTGAATCTGTCTTCTCCTCTCCCTTCACCCCATCCCTAAGAGTGATTTGTTTGAAGATTTACTAGGACAGAAACTATTCACACATCTAGAGTCACATACCAAATGAATTACCTTCCTCTATCAATGGATGCTTTCTCTAAAACTTCTAGTCTTACAGAATTGGTAGAACAATAAAAGGTTAAGTGACTTTCCAGCTGTCACAATATTAGTATAAATCAGAAGCCAAATTTGAACACAGATTTCCTGGCTCTGAGGCTTATTCTCGCTCTACTATACCATGGAGATATGTTTCTCATAATAACATAAATGATCAATAACAAAGAAACTTGACATGCATAACAATTCACACAAATGACTATAGTTGATATTCTTTTTGTGTAAGACAAGAAAAGTTTGTACTTTTTATTATTCTTGCTTTAAATTGCAAACATCCACAAGTAGCATAAATGGTTAATATTTTTTTCTTGACACTAAATACAAATTAGACCATATCATTCTTTCTCTCCCTTTCTTCCTCTCTCTCTCTCTCTCTCTCTCTCTCTCTCTCTCTCTCTCTCTCTCTCTATATATATATATATATATATATAGATATAGATATAGATATAGATATAGATATAGATATAGATAGATATAGATAGATATAGATAGATAGATATAGAGATAGAGATAGAGATAGAATATAGATATGAATATCATGAATATATATATATATATATTTATACATAAAAGAAAATTTAGGTTTCCTCCTTATTTCTTCCTTGGACTAATGCTCTTTCCTTTCTCATCTATGCTGTCTAACTCTCAGGATACTCTCACTAGTCCCTGAACACTTTCTTCCTTGTCACTACCTAGAATGGGCTACCTTTCTAGAGGACTGCTGGACTCTAGAGAGCTTCAGACAATAGAAACTCTGAAGCTATCGGAATATAAGGGAGATAGTTGCTCTATAACTATCCCCAAGCTTGTGCATAAGAGCACTCAAGGGAGACAAAGAACTGAAAGGATAGTGAGGCATGAGTGAAAGGGTGGAAAGGTACAGTGAGAATGAACTCTGGACCCTTAAAGGCTCCTGAGACTCTTGGGACAGAGGGAAGGTAAGGATCAGATTAATCTGTGTTAGGCAAGGAAAGAAGAGGGGAAAAGAACACTAGACTAGAATAGGAAAGTCCAAAGAACAGGTTCAGTTCTAGTACTACACAAGGAGAACTTTTGTTAGATGATTATCAAAGGTCATTGGTTCCTTCACCCTGTTTAACTCTTTGAAAGAAACTTTTGGCATAGAAAGATATATTTAGAGCTGGAATTGATGTTATAAGTCAATTAGTCTAATCTTACTTTACAAAAGTGAAAACTGAGGTTCAGAGAGGTTGTGACTTGTTCAAGATTACACAGTCTGGAAATGGCAAAATCAAGAGTCAAACCCAGATTTTTCCCCTCCAAATCCAGTGTTCTTTCCATGGCACCACAATGCAGGCAAAGTAAAGGGAATTCCAGTCTGCTAACTGGCTCCATAAGTGAATGAGACTGCTTAAATGGATAGGGACCACCACGGTCCCTTTGGACCCAAACTACTTCCTCCCCAAGGTGCTATAAGATGATTAAAATCAGTTTACTTGAAACAGGGCAAGAATAAACAGAAGCTGTGGGGGGCGGGATATTCAGGTGATATGTGATTGTACATGCAGAAGCCATTTAGAGAGAACATCTATCCTGTGGTTAGATCATTAGCCCAGGCAGCTTCTCCAGAGAGGCAATGATGTCGAGAAATCCATGGGGGATAATACTGTTCATCTGGAGCTCTGCCTGAATACAGAGAGCTCTGTTGTTATCATCACATTAATTTTTCTCTGAGTTTATTCCCATCTGCAGATGTAGCACTTTGTCTGTAAGAAGTTTCTTGTTTCTTTTCTCTATGTATTGTTAACAAGACCAGGATTAAAGGTCTCTGCTGGACTCAATGCACCTTTGCTTTTTGCTATCGGTTGCTATTCTATTACTAAACTCAATTTAGTATTTAACTCTCTGAATCAAGCCTCCTGACCTTGCTTAGAACAAACCCTAAAGAAATGCGAGGGACAACGTTTCTATTTCCCATCTCTTGTTTCCAATCATCTGCAAATTGTGAAAAATTAAGCATTAAAGATGAAACTGTTTGAGATTTGACTTGACCCAAAGGTTAATTGTTTTGGAAACTTTTCAGAGACTGTACTTTGCTTTCATGAAAATGGAGCTCAGATGTATTGGGTAAAGTAAAATAAAATAATCTTCTGGGCTATTCTCCCCTTCATGTTATATCATGTTATGTTATATAATAATAATGAGCTTAGAGTAGGAAGACTTGGGATCTGTTTTGTCTGTCACTGACTAGCTATGTGTCCTTGGACAAGACATTTAGCGTTCCAAACATTTGGGCTGAAAGAATACACTATGCTATCCAAATCTGATCTTCTGACCACCAGCCTTGTTTTATAGGAAAGGAAACGGAAGCTCAAAGAAGAAAAATGTTGTTAAAAAAAAGTTGTATGTGATCAATCACTGACTCTTTTCACTCTTTCCTCAAATTTCTGACCTTATCATTCAATTAAAACAGTTCTTTTCTAAGTTACTAATGGGCTTTTAACTGCCAAATCTGATGTTATTTCCTCAGTCCTAATTCTTTTCCATTTATCTGCTATATTTAATACTGTTCACCACCTTTTCCTCCTGAACACTCCTTTTTGTGGTTTCATGACATCATCTCTCCTGGTTGTCCTTTGTTGGATATCACATCCCCTGACTAATGATACTCACGTTTGTCCTGGACCCTTTTTATTATGCTCTCTGAGTAACAAAAGCAGTTCCTAGAGGTGGTTCTTGGTTTTAAATATTTAGATCTAAAATGTCCCCCTTGATCCCCAGATCTGCCTCACAAATTACTTATTAGACATTTTAAACAGGATTCCTGGACACATAACAAACTCAACATATATAAAATTGAACTCATTTTCATTCGCCCTGCCCATTCTGCTCCCCAAACTTCCATATGTCTAACAAAGCATCATTATTTTTCCAATGTTCCAGATTCATAATCTCAACCCTTGGCTTTTATTCATTCCACGTTACTAATCAGTTTTAACTTCTACAACATTTCTTAAATTGATTCACACAAGAACCATTTTAGTCACCTACTTTCTGGGTTATTATAGTGACTTCCTAATTGGTCTCTTTCTTCAAATCTTTTCACCTTTTTAAGTTCATCCTTCCCACTATTGCCAAAATGATTTTCTTCAAGCATGAATCTAACCATGTCATTCCCCATCTCAGTCTTGGCTCCTTTTTGACTCTAGAGAAATGTAAATTTGTGTTAAATCTTAAAATCCCTTTCTAATCTGTCCCCAACTTATCTTTCCAGACTTAATAAACATTTTACTCTTTCTCACACTCATCTGAGCAGCCATTTGGATTTCTCTCTGTCCATTATATATATTCTCCATCTCTAGAAATTCCATCTTCTTTCTCAGTGCCTTTGAAAAGGCTATCTCCCATGCCTAGAATAGACAATATCAATCTATGCTTCAGAAGATTCCCTCAAGAGGCATCTCAAGCAATACCTCAAGTAATACTGTCTTTTCTGACCAATCCAACTACTAAGTTCCCTTCCACCTAAACTATTTTGCAGTTAACTTTTATTTATTTCTTTTTATATTTATTCTATATATGCTTACTTAAGTACTTCTCATCCCTATTAGAATAAAAACTCTGTGCAAGTGGGAATTGTTGCATTTATTGTGTTTATTTCCCTAGAACCTAGGATAGCGCCTGGCTCATAATATGAACTTATAAATGCTTGTTGACTGGTTGATTGATAGCCCCATTTCTAGGCAGTGTAGAGTAGAATGAAGATGAAAACTCATGTTTTCTAACTCCTATTTCAGTGATCTTGTTGCCATGCTATTCTAAGTCTCAGTATCTACATTAGTAAAGTGAAGTAAGGGATAAGGAAAGAAGGGCAGTTTCCAAGGTCCTTTCTAGCTAAAAGCTTCTATGATTCTAGGAAGGTACCAATAGTAAATAATCATTGGAATATTTCAAGGAAGATCATACTGTCCTTCCACCCTAATTCGGATAGATTCCTATCATTAGGTATTATTTCTTTAGAATACGTTTAAACACTCTTGATGCACTAAATTATCAGACCATCACACACACACACACAAACACGACAGCACACATATAAAATCTTGGTGTACATTAGCTTAGACAGATGCTCTCGATTCAAATTGGATAGCATCAACTTTCCTAAGAGGATGGGAGATTTGAAAGGATAGGAGGAAGAGTAATTATAAATCCCCATTGAGCAGAGAAAGGCCTAGGTAATCTATGGTAGCAAGAAGATATCAGGTCAATGGATCTTAAAATGCTTTTTGCTCGAAGCACAAAATTTTTATTTTCTAAGAAATACCAGCACTTCCTCAGGAAATCTGTGCAAGCCGATGGCAAATATAAGTTCTAGACATATTTCTAATACAGATAAGATATTCCAAGCACCCCATTTGAAAAATACTGTGCTGAATGGTCAAGCAGTAGTATGAAGACACAGGCACCTAAGATACTAAACAGGAGAAGTTAGAGGGTATTAGCAACTAACTTGACCTATTTCATAATTCTGTTTATGAAATGGGGAATAAAAGAACTCCTTGGAATCCTTTATATTTTCCCTTTGTCCTTCATGGAAAAAGGAAAGTCAATGATTATTTTTAGCTTGAAAGGACTCAAGAGATCACCTAGAGATCACTTAGTTAAAGATTTCTTAATCTTGATCCATGATTTTTAGAAAGAATATTTGTTGTGCCAAGGAACTGGAAATTGAGTAGATACCCCTCAGTTATGATATATTAATATATTGGAATATTATTATTCTATAAGAAATGATGGCAGCTGGTTTCAAAACTGCCTAGAAACACTTACATAAGCTGATGCTGAGAGAAGTGAGCAGAACCAGAAAAAATAGTGTGCACAGGAAATAGTGTGATGATCAACTGTGATGGACTTAGTTCTTCTCAATAATGGGGTAATTCAATGCAATTCCAATAGACTTAGGATGGAAAATGCCATCTGCATCCAGAGAGAGAACTATGGAGACTGAATGTGGATCAAAGCATATTGTTTTTACCTTTTATGTTTGTTTTTTTTTCTTTCTTATGTAGTTTTCCCCTTTTGATCTATTTTTTTTTCTTGGCACAACATAACTATGGAAATATGTTTAAAAGGACTGCATATATTTAACCTGTACCACATTGCTTGTTGTTTTGGGGAGCAGGGACGTAAGGAAGGGAGAAAAATTTGAAACACAAATTCTTACAAAAATAAATGTTGAATGAGGTGATTTAGGCCAATCTAATAGATTTATGTTGGAGAGAGCCATCTGCAAAGAGGACCAAGGGGACTGAATGTGGATCACAACATAGCATTTTCACTTTTTTTGTTGTTTACTTGCTTGCCTTTTTTTTTCTTTCTCATTTTTTCCTTTTTGCTCTGATTTTTCTTGTGCAGCATGATAAATGTTTAGAAAAATTACACATATTTAACCTATTTGCTTTCCAGAGTAGGGGAATAGGGAGAAGAGAAAAAGAAAAAAATGGAACACAAGGTTTTGCAATATTGGATGTTGAAAACCATTTTTGCATGTATTTTGAAAATAAAAAGCTATTATTAAAAATTAATATTGAAAACTTTACATATATTTGAAAAAATTGAATACTATTGAGAAAAAAGAACATTTGTTAATTCAATGTAATTGGTCTCCTTTGTAATACTATGGATTTTGTTTAATGAATTTAAAAACATTATTCTGGGAAGAATGTCATAAGCTTTACACATTAATAACATCACCTGGCAATATGGTATATAGCAAGTGCTTAATAAATTAGTTGGCTGAATAATTCCTTTCCTTCTAGAAGTTTTTCATTTTTGCTACTTTGGCAGCACATTGACTTTTTTTTTGTACCTGTCAATGTCAATAAATTGCAGGTTATTTTAACTTTTCTCGGAAGATGTTCAGACTTTTCACCTAACTGCTTTTTTCTCTCTGTTGAGAGTTAACATGACATACAGGAAACTTGTTTTGATGCTGTAAGTCCTGGTTTTGGCAGTAGTTATGTGGCACTGAGCAAATCAGTTATCATGTCTGAGTCTCATTTTCCTAATCTTTTAAATGGGAATAATAATAATAATACTTGTTTTCCTGCAATTCACTTCTACTCTGATGTCGCCTTGTGGCATAGTGGTTTTTACAGGTTAAGGCAGGAGACCACAGTCCTTTCAACCGAACAGCTTCAAGTTTGGCCAATGGCTGAAATCTGAAGTTCAAGGGCAAGCTCAATAAATTAAGTTTGAAGAAGCTTTTCACTAGCTTATCACCAGGTCAGCCAGAGAATGATATATTTTTCAGCAGTAATACTTCTCAAATAGCTTTAGTTAAGTTACAGAAGGATTGCATAGATAGACTCCATAATGGAAAAATTACAAATCCTAGACATTTTGAAATAACATGTTCACTAGCAACCTTACAGAATTGTTTGGAGGAAAGTATTTTGTTAGCTTAAAGTGTAGTTATCATCAAAAAATGTTTTTTTCATTTAGTAAAGATCAGCAGAGGGCCAGAGCAGGAATTCAGAAACCAGGTTCTTCTCTGCCTTGATGGTCACTCACTTGATCCATGCATTCAGTAGGAATTGATTGTGTTCCAGGTGCCAAGAAAACAAAACAAAATAACAATAAAACAGCCTTGTCCTTACATATTCTATTAGTGCAGAGATTCTAAACAAGGGGCCTGTTCACTTATTTTGAAAAATATTTTTGTACTCTATTTCCATGGAATTGGTTTCTTTAGTCAATCTTCTGTATTTTATTTTATGCACTTAAAAAACATTACTTTGAGAAAGGATCTATAGCTTCACCAGCTTGATACATAACACACCCAAAAAGGTTAAGAGCCTATGAACTAAAAGAAAATAACAGGTACACAAATCCTTAAATACAAAACACCATAAACAAAACAAATAAAGGAATTTCGATGTGTGGGGCATAAGTATCAGGGATACTTACAAGTGGGAATCATGGAAAGCTTCTTATAGGATGTGGCACTTGAACTGAGTCTTTTTGGAAGCTAAGGTCTTGGGCAAAGAAGCCTAATAGTTCCACAATATATTTGTTGGAGATTATATATTATATATATATATATATATATATATATGTTGGAGATATATATATATATATATATATATATATATATATATAAAATAAGATGGGGAGCAAGAAGGCAGAGACGGCATTACATAGTAGTCATTTTTTTCCCTACCTGCCAGGATTGAATAAACCTACTTGGCTTGTGAGCCACATTAGTCCATCTGGTCAAGGTTTTCAGTTTATCCTTCAACATGCTCTGCATTTGAAAATTCTGCTTTTGTAAGAGATTACTAGCTATTATGTGGACGTGTTCCCTCAGGTATTCAACAAACATTATTCAACACTGGTGATAAATAGTGCCCTTTAGGTCACAAGCTACTGTTTGAAGATTATTTTATTATTTGCCTTGGAAATCAATCCCAAATCCTGGCTTCCAGTAGTCACTCAATGACATGCCCTCCTTAACCTGAATGCTTTGCTTGTAACATTATTTTCCTCATAGTTCACAGTCATGTAGCCTCTTTGAATAGTTATACTATACCTATGTCTGTACCTGTATCTAGTGCCCATCTTCAGGGTACTTCAAGCTACAATATACATACAAAGACAGTCCAGTGAAGATTCCAACAGAGAAATCTACTCAATAGCCAGAGATTTTGGTCAGCAATAGAAAGCAGAAATCTGGGCCTGAATTCCAAACCTATTTAGCCTATTAGCTTTCTTAGACCTCTCTGACTGAATTGTCTAGTACCATCATATTGGGAAGGCTTTTTAAGCATTTATCATTTTCTTCTTCCTTCAGAATTGTAATAGTCAGGAATTGCCTCAAGCCCATCAACAAATAACAGAAAGAGATAAACTAGAATAGAAAGAATACTAAAGCATTTAGCTAAAGTAAATACTGTCCCCTTTTCTCCATGTAGAAAAGATTATTTTCTCCATATAGAAAAGTTTGATTAATAAGCAGGGAATGATGGTGCCTCCTGTGAACTTCAAGAATTTCTCAAATCTGATTTCAACTCCACTCCCTGTGGGATGAGCTTTTTATAACTTTAAGCAATCAGGAAGCCAAGTTCATCATGACAAGGAAGATGCAACAAAGAATGTTTGCCTTAAGTCTTGGGCTGATCAAATCCAGGAGACTTAATACAATGATAGAATAAGGACTGGAAATTCTGGTTGATATTGCTTAGGATCCTATTGCTAGAGCACACTGCCGTCAATCAACTTGTCATTTTATGAACTAAGTGACCTAGGTTCCTCATTCTTTATAAGCAAATGCTTGATCTGTTTTTCCATGTATAAATCAATTTGCTGTAATATTGATCAGAGTTCTTAAGTCTTTCAAATTTGTCTATTTTCACAACATTATTAGAACATATTTTTCTCTGGGTTCTGCTCATTTCACTTTGTATTAGTTCATACAAGTTTTCCAGACATTTTTGAGACTGTCATTTTTGTCATTTCTCCCAGCACAATACTATAACATTATGTTCATATAAAATAGTTTGATATAATCAGTGTGAAAGTTTTTGTTCTACCATTCATATTTGTTAACAAAGGTTTTTTTTCTTTTCTTTTCTCAAAGTGAAAAAGGATATAGAAGAAAAAATAAATTAATTGAAAAAAAACAAAATTTAATTTAAAGTAAATTTTTTCTAAAAAGTCATCTATATTCAGTCAGAATGAAGTCATAAGCATATACAATGATTTTGATTCTAATAAGAAGATGGGATGTTATAGGGTAGAGAAGTGCAAAAAGAGAAATAACCTGTCCTAGAGGAGAAACAGTGGTCTACAGCACCACAGGGTGTCTTAAGAGCTTCAGGAAATAATTTCAAAGTTGCTGTCAATCAACTGGGAAGCTGAAAGGCAGTGATGGAAAAAAAAGTAAAGGAAAACTAAGGATTATTGTAAAAATAGTTCATGTTGCATGTTATACTGAGTCTGAGGTTGAAAAAATAGTATGTTGAGTGAGTTCTTAAATGATACACAGGTATTTAAGAGACTGAGTCAGTGCATGTGAGGGCAAGTAGTGGGACTTCAGAATTTTACCACTAAATGATTACTGAGGGAGACTGCTTCCAACTCCATTATTCAATGAGATCAGAATATGTGTGTACGTATGTGATTGCTGTTCAGCTGTTTTCAGTTGTGTCCAATTCTGCATAGCCCCATTTGAGGTTTTCTTGGCAAAGATACTGGAGTGGTTTGCCATTTCCCTTTCCAACTCCTTTTACAAATGAAGAAATAAGATTAAGTAACATGTTCAGGTTCACATATCTAGTAATTATCTGAGGCCAGATTTGAGCTCAAAAAAATGACTTTTCCTTATTCCAGGGCTAGCACTCTATCCAATGCTTTCCTATGTATATCTAGCTTTCCTATGTATATGTGTGTATGTACACAATACACTATATATGTATATGCAACACAAATTATCATGCATAGTATATGTATATATACATATATGTGTGTATACATATGTATGTATTTATACATACACACATATGCCAATGTGTAATGTATATGTCTATAACTTATAGTATGGGTATAGACACTTATATACATACATGTATATTACATATATATATATATATATATATAAGCTACAGAGTGAGCACATATATGTGCTATATATTTGTGTATATATAGCATAGGATAATTAAATCATGTGTTTATTTCAGTTCTTCCATTTTTTTTTCGGGAAGAGAATATCCCAGTGGAGTCAGAGCATTTTCATAGTAGTATGACAATTTTAGATAAAATAAATGGGAATTTAGGGAAGGGAGAAGGAAGAATGTATCGTGATAATTGAGTTAAAGGGAAAGGCATGAGAAGTGTGGCAAGCAGAAGGATCCAGATTAAACTTTCTGGACAATTAGCAAATCTCTATTTCACTTTATATTGGGTAAACAAATTGAGAAAAGTAATGCACTCAGTGACAAGCAGGAACTCTTGAATCCTGTTAAACAGCTAAAATGTGTGGCAAATGCGTCTGGAGAACTTCAGTGGCATTTAGGTGACCTCTTTTTGAGAATGTCATAGAGGACAGTTAAAATACAGGGAAATTTAGCTTTAAATGAACTTTCCTTGGCTTTTTTTGGGGGGAGGAGGAGCAGAAGTCTATGATTCAGAGAAGGAGTTGGATGTGAAAAAAAGAAAATCAAGCTATTTCTAATTGTACTTGCATATTATAGAAATGACAGCAAAAATGATCATTTCAAACTCATTGAAAGGTTTTGTCCTTGGGCTCTTGTCTTTGATCTGACCAATGTTACTTTTTTGGGGGAAGCCCTCCTTTATTAAATCTGTCCATAATCTTATCACTTCTTGTCAATTATTTATATAAATTCAGTCATGAACATAGATTATTGAATTTATATTTTGTTAGGTTATATCTCTTCCTGCTTGTTCTCAGATTGCATCATTTGCTTAGCACAGATTTCTGCTCATCACAAATATTCTAAATATTAGCCAACTTACTATGTCATTTTTCCTTGCTTTTATGACTGAACTACTATAAGAATAATTTTTGAATATATATGCCATTAGAAAGAAGTGTGGAATTTGGTCATAGAAATACTTTAAAAATCTGATTAAACCAACTGTAGTGTGGTATCATGGGAAAAACAATAACAACAACAACAGAGATATGGATTCTAGCCCTATTTGTGCAACTTTCTCCCAATGGGATCTAGGAAAATCTCCCTAAATTCTCTAGGCCTCAGTCTCTCTTTCTGTTAAATAAGAGGTTAGATTAGATAATCTAAAAGTTCCTTCCAGTTTTAACATTATATCATCTTGTTTAATTAGGCTAGAAAAATTTGTAATGGGGTTGGGAAAAAGGAGAGGAGCTGCCATAGGAAGAAACTCTAAAAGGTTGTTTGGTACCATACACATGATGCCAAAGTCTTATATCAGAAGCTGTCAGGCTTGTCATGCCCAACAATATCCTGGGGAAATTATAACTCAGTGTTTTAATAATCACTCTCCATGGATTCAATGATTTATAATTTTCTGTTCCAGGGCAGAGCATAAATTTTATTATCATGCAATAAGCAAGCTGTATGGTTTTTTTCCTTCCCTGGGCAATGGATGGCTCCCTCTATTAAAATGCACAGATGGTTCAAATGACATGAAAAAAATTCTGGTGACACAGCTGACTGCACTTGAGGACTTCTCCAAATATTGAGCAATTTCTGTTTAATAAATGTGTTGCTAATGTGTGCTCCAGTGCCCTTTAGATATTTTACCTCATTAATATGCTGTAAACATTTCAGTATTGCATCAGGACATAGAAAAACAAAGTTCTCTATTGAAATGTCTGTCTACCCTGACCCAAGCCATAGAGAACCTGGGAATTCAGTTGGCCATCCCCAGGATGATACAGGGGCTAAGGTAGAGACGAGTATAATAGGAAGGACCTAAGGTGTTTGAGCATGTCAGATTTGGAGTTCGAGTCAAAAAAGAGTGATGACAGGGGGAATATTTGAAGTAAGTCTCAAAATGTTTTGGCAGCTCAAGTTGCTTTTATTGGTGAATTTTATAGGTAGAAAAATGTAGTGATACATCACTTATTTAGGCATCCCTATCCAGAAGGGCCTCCTACATAAAACCTAAAAGGTCTCTGGGCAGACAAAAGAGACATTACAAAGATGTTGTGCTAAAAGACATTTTTTTTAACTTTGCATATGTTCCTGCTGTCATTATCATTTTTTTTACTTTTTTCTTTCTCATGTTGTGCTAATTTTTCTTACACAACATGGAGATATGTTTAAAAGTATATATCTATAACCTATATTAGATTGTTTGTTATGTTGAGGAAGGGGAAGATGAAGGAGGGAGGGAGAAAACATTTGGAACACAAAATCTTACAATGTTGAAAACTATCTTTATATGTATTTGAAAAATAAAATGTTGAGAAAAAACACATAGCACTTTCTTCGCTTTCTCTTTGTACAAAATTCTAACAAGTTTGGTTATTTGATTTTTTTAGCTTACAATATATCAGATGCATGGTGAGTTTACCACGAATAATCAGTGATTTCAGCAGGAAGTGACAGAAAACACCAATAGAGGAAAATAGAAGACACAGTTGTGAAGGGAATATAGCTCTATGTAACATTTCAAACTTTATGTGATAAATTTTAGTGAAACTGCTGTTTTCTCACTTATATTGAGGAAGGGAGAACAGACTACTGATGGAGTCATTTTCATCTGCTTTTTAGGAATATGAAATGTTAGAGCTGAGAGAAGGCTCATCTTGTTCACCTATTTTCAGACACCCAAGAAAACCCAGGCCCCCAAAAGTAAAGGAATTTCCACAAAGTAACATGGAGAATTTACAATCTCCTATCCTGGAAATTTGGTTTCCTTTGAGCTCACCTGTATGGCAATCCTGGACAATTGTGATTTGCAGTGTTTACAACCATTGTAAATCCAGTGAATATTCCCCTACTCAAGGGCATACAGATCAAGTCTCCCTCAATAGAATGAATAAATAGGAATGATGTAAAGATCTTGGAAACAAATCAAAAGGGAAAAAAATCTGTTTACATTTTATACAGTCATTTTTGTGATTGGACCCCCTGGACATGAAGACCCTATTTCTCTGAAAGCTATTAAATACTTACTATGTAACTGAAACTTGCAAGAATGTTGATTTAATTTAGAATGACTGTCTAGAAAAAGCAATATTGGCTTTTAGCAACTACATTATATAGACAATATCTGTATTAAAAAGAAGCTTCAAAATTTGCTTATTCCAACAAAATTCATACCCTTCTTTCTAAGATGCTCTTTACCTCCAAAAATGCAGTCTGGCATATCCTCAGTACTTGTAGGTATATTCTACATTGCTTTATTGGTTTCTACAGATATAAATAGGTTTTATGAAATAGATCAATCCCAGAAAAAATAGACCTTGAAGAAAAATTCCATATGTTGAACCCTTTTGAAAATGGGGAGAGGTGTTTGTGTGGGATACTTCGTGTCCCAGTGGACCACAACCTTTGGGTTCACTTCTTCTACATAACCAATGGCATATAGAGCAATGATGAATGGGCCCTTCTAGCAGATCAGAATTGATGAGACTGTGTTCTCTAGGGCCCTTGCACACTCAGTCTTTCTTTTCCCTGTTATGCTATAAGCTACTTGATAGTAGGAACTGTCATTTGTCTTTCTTTGTGTCCCAAGCGCTTAGCACATTTCCTGGCAAATTGTAGGAATTTAATAAGTGCTTGTGGAGAGCTAGGTGGTACAGTAGATAGAATACCTTATTGGGAATCAGAAAGATTCATTTGCTTAAGTTCAAATCTAACCTTAGACACTTACTAGCTATGTGACTCTGGCTAAGTTCCTTAATCCTATATGCTTTAGTTTCCTCATCTATAAAATGAACTAGAAGAGGAAATGATAATATCTTTACCAAGAAAACCCAAATGAAATAACATTGTCTAACATTTCTGAAAAACACTTCAACAACCAAAATAACTGTTTATTGACTAATTGACTAACTGACTGCTGAGTAGCTTCAATACCAGAATTTAAGGTAGGGAGCCTGGAAGTATAGCTGGAAGTATAGATTTGCAAATCTAATGGCAAATTCTTTAAGTTTAAAAATCTTTAGATTGCATCTCTGTTTATTAGGATATACTACACACGTTTATATGTTTCCTTTGTATGTTCTTTTTATTCCTTTTTTCTGTTTGTATTTGTTGCTCTTCCTCATTAGACATCAAGACTAGGATTGACACCAGTGCCTAGAATAATGATCTGAGCCCAGTGGGTGATGACTGACAGAGCTGAGTATTTTCATTTGTCTTGACATTTCACACATGATATCAGCTTGCTCTCAGCAACAGAAGTAAGTCTGCTTTTCTCAATCTCTCAAGAGAAAACTGCTGCCAAGACAGAAGAAATGGCAGAAATATCAAGAGAGCATTCACATGATCACATCAAAAAGGGTTTACATGGCCACCTGTTCTTTGGGTGGGTCTCTTAAAGAAGAAGTCTGGGATGTAAATGAGGGTTTCTTCATTTGGAGCAGGAAGGATTTTAGGGTCTGAATAAAGACAGTAGGCAAAAGGGATACTAAATGCAAAGAAGAATCCAGGAAATTATGAGACATCTTTCTTTCATGGGATATACTCATCTTTTTAGAATCTTGCATATTTATCTGAACTTTTCTATCCCATGGAAATTAATCTTTTCCAAATATTTATGAAGCACTTAGCTGGATTAGTGAGGGTCCCTGCCATCTCACATATCAGCACAACAGACACTATATAAATTACTCATGGGGTTGGAGAAGAATGCATATGTAAAACAGCCAAATCCCTTCACAGGTAGAAGTATTTTCTTGAAACAAGAAAGAAGGGAAAATAAAAGTGAGAAAACAATTCTAAAAAGCAATGAAGAAAATACCTCATCCATGAACTATGCTAAGACTGGGTGATTGTAGCTAAATGAGCTACTGCTGAAGGGAACATAAGTCATAACCACTTCTCACCAAGCTCTAATAATAGCTTCTTAGAACTTGAAGGATTTTAGATAAGCCATTTAATATTCCTAGACCTCAGTTCCCTCTTCTGCTAAAAAAAAAATCAAGGTTGTGGGGAGAGAGCAAATAGCATCTAAGGTCCCTTCTAGTTTTAAAATTATGAACTGCTTTCCCCTGTCCAGATCTTCTAGACCTTCACCTGATTGAACATTACATCCTATTCCCTATTTTTCAACTCAGGGAGGCTTCAAGATAGGAAAGAGCTATGGAGTTGAAAAGTAAAGAATAGAATAATACTGTTGCAAAGCTTTCTCCATGGCATTAAAGTCAGAATAAATATTAAAATAAGAGTATTTTATTCCTTTCCAACTTTCTCATTTTAACTCTCTAATAAAGTTTAGGCTAGAAAATAATTCCCTTTCTACTAATTAAAGCCTAATTTGACTCTAATTTGTCTAGAGTTTAATTTGGCATTAGACTATGTCTATCCTGGATCTGTCGATTTTCTGACTTGAGAAAAGTGAATAGCCCACACAGAGAGAAAAAATTTGGAAGGTGACTCATGACAAATGGGATGCTTGATCAATCCATTGACCTCCCATAAAAACCTGACAAGAGGCCACAGACAGGATTGGATGGGTCATGATTTGTACCATTAGAAGGAATACACTCTTTAATGTATTAAAGATCCATCAATGTCTTAAAATAAATATTTCAGTTTCTGATTTGATGCTAGATGGTATCTGCTATTTTATTTACTTGTTTAGTAGACCTATATCTGGGATACTTGCTTGCTTGCCCTGTTAATTATATCTCCTAAATATATTCCATATACATATATGTATGTATGTATATATATATATATATATATATATATATATATATATATATATATATATATATGTAAATTATATCTCCGAGAAGGCTTTGGAACAAAGAATACGTGAATCCTAAAATGACTTCCTAGGGATAGTATGAATATAATTGTGCAAATGGCCTTTGAAGGCAAAAGCGAAAGAGAGTTTTGCATTAAGCACATGAACTTCTATTTCTTTCATCCTGTGGTAGGAGTAGTTGAAAAAGTAGTCATTGAAAGGGAGGTTTTACTTTGCCACCCCCAACATGCACATTTCTGTCGCATTTTTTAATACTTTGCTCAAATTGCTTGCTAAGGTAATCAACCTTGAAAAAAGGTTTTGATTTTCACATTTGAAGAAGAAAGAAAAAGAATGACTTACCAAATTATGATGTGAATTATTAACTGAACGATTCTTAACATCTGGATAAGAATAATTTAAGATAGAGATAGCAGTATGAAAGGAGGTGAGTTGTTGACTGACAATGATCCTCCATTCAGAGGGAAGACCACACAGATGCAGAGGTATAGGGGACCATACAAATACAGTGCTATTATACACTATTATATCTAATTATTTTTGTTGATAACATTTTTATGCATATAATAAAAATAATTTTAAAACTATAAAGCAAATAGTAATTTGGAACATAAGGGACATTTTAGGATGGAAATTATGTGCTTTACATCCCATTAGGACCAGATAATAGAAAAAACTGCTCTTCACTTAATTTTACATAAATCGAACCTAAATTAAGAATTTAAGGTTAATCCAGATATTAGACATAAACAAAATGTAGAATCTAGAGTGAGAAATGATCTTATAAAATATGGAGTTAAATAGCTTTCCTTTATGGAGAAAAAAGTCTAATGATTTACATAGAAAATAAATAACAGAGCAAGCAGGAATTTCACTTGTATACTATTTTCTCAAAACTATATTGTTTCTTTTGTAAGTAAAAAGAAAGTTTGAGAAAATCCAAACTAAAACATGTGTCTATATTTGAAAATTTTAAAATATTGGATTTTCCATCAATTGATTCACATTGCAAAAATGCATGGATAGAAAACTCATTTATAGTCTCTTTAACTTGGGGATTAAAGACCATAAAAATACAATGAGAATGTAATAACAAGCCAGAAAATTTAGTGAAAAGTAGACAGGCCCATGAATATATTAAGAAAAATGGTAACCAAGCACCAAAGGAAAGATACATTTCTGATTGAAATAATTCTGAGGCAATTATATGTATATATAGCGGGTAGAATATAGCCAGGAGGAGACTTTCATTTTCCTAATGACCTTATATATATTTTTAAATTGTGGCTTTAGGTTCTTCTAGGGAAGATGAAAAATGGATTATTATATTATCATTACCCATCATTTTTGCTTATTAAAGTCAGGAAGGAAGTCATCAGTAGAACAAGTTACTCTCCATAAAAAATTTGCCAATAGAGGAAAATTTCTTGACCTATTCCACTATATTATATCTCCTAATTGATTAGAGTTTTGCCTTTTGTAACACAAGCCTTTATATCTCAAAATACCAGATTCACCTTAATTGTCAGGATGTAGTACCAATGATGTAATTGTTCCAAGGTTAGTGGGGGATGCATTAGAATCTCCCCTTTCAAAGATGGACTTTCTATCTCCAAGGTTCCTTACTTCTGTATTCTATTCTTTCCCCCCCTTTACCTTACCGAACAGTGGGAGTAGTAGAAAAGGAACATTGCTGCATTCATGTCCATCCTCTATATCACTCCATACCTTAATTCAAACTAAAAGTGATTTCCTCCTTCGTTTTTCCATCTCCCTTTGTTCATAATTCTCTCATTTCACTTTCACATACTCTCTTATATTATAGTTATATGAGAGCTTGTCTTATCTCTACTACTACACTGTAAGCTCTGTGAAGGCAGGGACTTAAATTTATTCTTCATCAGAGATCCCACAGTCCTTTGCATATAGTAGATGTTTAATAAATATTATTGAATGAATAAACTTGCAAACTTTAAATAAATCACTAGAAATATGGATACTTATTACTACTATTAACAAGTCAACTGTCTTAGAATACATGTGGGCTGGGTAAAGGGATTTCTTTGGGAAAAATGTTCCATTTCTATGTAGTTGTTGCTGCTTCAAATTTTGGTTTCAACCTATCTTTGAATTCACTCTTTCATGAACTCTCTGGTCCAGCCAAACTGATCTTCTTAATGTACCTCCCACACAAATTTCCATCTTCTATCTCTGTGTGTTTGCAAGGCTGTTTTCCACTCCTGGAAGGAAATGGCTACTCACCTCTACCTCTTAGAATCTTTACTTTTCTTCCAGGCTCAGTTTAAGCACCTAAATAACACATTTCCTAATTTCCCCTAACTTCTATGCTAATGTCTTCTCTTCCTTACCTCTCTCCACCCCAATTCTTGGTATCTGCTTGTATATATTTTAATAGTCACATAAATATGCAGGCTGTTTTTCCTCAATATAAATAAGCTCCTTGAGAGCAGAGGCTGTTTGATTTTTGACTTTGAATCTCCTGCAGCTAGCATAGTACTTAGTACATAACAGGCTTTGATAAGTATCTGTTGGTGATGAATGATTATGTAGGATGTAAAACTAATAATCCTGGTCTCCTACCTCACAGCCAGGAGCTTAGTACTTTCTATTACTCCTTTCCTACCAAAGATGAAAACACCTATGGAGAACAGTATAGCACTGTAGAGAGGGAATTGATTCTGAAGTTAGAAGAGTCAGATTTGAATCCTACCTCTGACTTTTGCTACTTGCCACTTTGGCTAAGTCCCTTTACCTCAATAGGGCTCAGTTTTCATATCTGTAAAATGAAGAAGTTAAACTAACTAGGTTGTAATCTGTTACCTTTAGCTTTAAAGTAAAGAATTAGAATTTAACTAATGATAGAAGTCCTACTCTAAGTCACAAGAACACATTTTCTTAACCAATTTTTATTTGGGGAAATGGATTTTTCTTGAAGCTAACATCTTCATACAAGTGAATAAGAGCTAGGAAAAATGATGGGTCAAGTGTGAAATGGCCTGCTTTAATATGGCAAGCAATTTTTAGTATCCTTGCCAAGAATGATTTCACCAGCTGCTATTTCTATTCTTCACCTTGCCCCTCAGGGTTGGCACAAGACACAGTCATACTCTGTCCACACTTCTCCTTAAAGTGACTCTTTGATGAAGAGGCAGTGGTCAAATCAACCATAGGTTGATCTCTGACTTTAGGAAAATTTTATTGAGAGCATACAATTGATTAAGTAATGAGAGCCCCTCAAATTTGTAAAAATGAAATGAAAGGCATCACCTAATCTCAAATGACATTACAAATGGCATCATGTTTAAAGGGGGTTCTTAATTCAATTCAATTCCACAGACATCTTGTACTAAGGACTTATTATGGGCAAGGTACAATGTTAGGCGATGGAGTTTTTAAAAAATACAGTTTCTTAATTTAAAAAACATAAATTCTGGAAAGATAAATAAGAATCTAAACAGATAGACATAACACATTCTAGTATATGAAGAAGATAAAGGAGAGATCCAGAAAAGATGTTCCAGGAAAAATTGATAATACTAACACTTTCACCAGCATCAGGGAATGAGTCATAGAGAAATGAGCACCTGAGTTGAACCTTGATGGAAAATAAGAATTCTGAAAAGTAAAAAAAAAAAAAAAAAAAAAAAAAAAAAAAAAAGTTGGGGGTAGGGGGAATAGGTTAGTGAGAGCAGGCTGAAAGCAAGAAAGAATACAGGGAAAATAGAATACATAAGAGAGAATACTATGAAATAAGGCTTGAAAGATAGGAGCCAGATTTTAGAGGGACACAAAAGTCAAAATAAAAAATTTCAATTTTATCCAAGAGACAAGTTGATGCTTTTCAAGGACTTTGAGCAGAGGAGTAAGACAGATAGACAGAGTATTATTTTTCAGTGCAAGAAAATGTCACCACTACCAGAAATGTCACGAAGATATGAACAAAAAGGAAAACCATTACCTGGTATCTTGTGAAGGGTTCTGAGAAATATTTTCTACCATCCTCTACATATTTTTCTTGATCAAAAGTATCCTCTTAATAGGACTGTTTGCTGAAGTCTATAATTATATGATTAGATAGCAATTCCTTTTGATTAAAATGACTATATGGCTTATCTATTTTATTCATTTGACATACTTTACATAATTAGTTATCCAGTCCCTATATGTCCATCATCAGAGATCCTAATCTTATACTTACAGTTTTCTCATCTGTTAAATGAAATCCTGAAATTTTCCATCCTGAAATTTCTGAATATATATTTTATCTTTAAAATATTTTTTCTGAAAAAGCACCTTTGTTACTACATTCTCTTTAACAATTGATATAAAGATACATCTTTTCTTAATGAATTATTTCATCATTAGGAGGAAATCAATAAAATATTGCTAAGAAAATGGAACAAAAATTAACAGCTTGGTTTATCAGAGTATAATGAGATGACATCTATATGAATTGCTGTGTAATTTCTATCAATTCCAAAAATGCTATCAAATGAATGAGGCATCATAATCATTAAGCATTATGCAGCTAACACAAATAAATAATCTTATCAGAGCTGATTAAATCAGTAAAGCAAAGAACCATGGAATCATCAAATGAGTACCAAGATCAAGGTACAACCTTTTCTTTATCTTTCTCATCTTTATCTAGATTCTTCCTTTGGAATATTTAAATAAGACTTGTTCAAATCAGTTAAATTTATCAGGCTTTTATTTCTGAAAATGGAAAATAGATGTTGAGTTTACATAAACAAAAAGTACCCTCAGTTCAATTACAATTTATTAGAGGAGGACAACAACAACAACAACAACAACAACAACAACAACAACAACAAAACTCTACAAGGTAAGTAAATAGCAAATCTATATAATGTAAATAATAATTACTGGAGAGAGCAGTAACATAATAACTAAAGGTAATCAAGAAAGATTTGTATATGAGTTGGTACTTGAACTCAACCTTGATAAGATCAAATGGGTTAGTTAGACATGTAAGGAACAGAACTTTCTAGGTATAAGGGTGGTGCAAAAGCAGGAAGTTAATGGATGGATAGTCACAAATGGAGAAGAGTAAACAGTCCACTAATGGAACATAGGGTATTTGAGGACGAATAATAGGCAAATAGCTAGAAAGTCAAATTAGATCCAAATAGTGAAAGACTGAAATATTTCACCAAATGGTGAAAGGTGAATATACTCAACTAGAAAATTCTGTATTTTATCCTATAGTTTAAAGAGAGAACCATTGAAGCTTCTAGAGCAAGTGGCAATATGCTTATACCTATATTTTAGGAATGTCAATGAAATTCTTAATATGGATGGTAAATGGAGGAGGCAAGGATTCTTGAGATGTGAGCAGAGAAAAGGGGAAAGTGAAAATAGAATCAGCAAACCTTAGCAACTGAACAGATATGAGGGGTGGTGAGGAAGAGTGAAGTGTTAAAGATGACTCTAGTGATACTGAGAGCACTAATGATTACAAGGATGACAATGTCTTGGACAGAAATAGGGAACTTGGGACAGGTATATATTTAAGATGAAATGTGATGTTAGTTTGGAATATGTTACTTTTGTGATACTGATGGGTCATTCAAGCAAAGATATTCATTAGGACTAAATCTAAGATGAGAGATGAAGTCTGAATATGTAAATTTGTGAATAATTTTCATAGAGATGATAGTTGAACCCAGAGAATGATGACCAAGAGAACAGAGAAAGAAAGGAACCCATAACAGAGTGTACATCAATATTTATAGAATGGAGTATGGATGATAACCCTCCCAAAGAGACTAATAAAAAGCAGGAGAAGTATTCTGGAAATCCATGAAAACTATCCCTAGTCTCCTTTACTTGATTTCCATCCATGGAACTTCCACCAACTGAAGATGTCCTATATAGGATCCTGAATCCTCTTTTCTTCCTTTGTACTGCTTCACTTGGTGAACTCATCAGGTCCCATGGATTTAATTATCCTTCCTATACTGGCAATTCTCAAATATACCAATTAATTCCTAACTTCTCCACTGACCATTAGTCTTATATCTCCTGACACATTAGACTGGATTCCAATAATGTCTTTAACTCAACATGTCTATAATAAAACATTATCTTTTTCTCTAAACCCCTTTCCCTTCCAAACTTGATGACAATGACGACTGACGGTCTCACCATTAAGACTCTTGTCAACCAGATCTTACCAGAAATTTCCACATTACTTACCCATATCTGAAGCTTGATTCTCTTTTCATTTTTGAAGACGGTTTTTACTTTGAAGTCAATGCCAACAGTGCTGACGAATGCAGATGTGAATGAATCATCTGCATAACGAAAGAGGAAGGAAGTTTTCCCCACACTGCTGTTCCCAATGATGAGCAGCTTGAACATGTAATCAAAGTTCTGGTCCGAGGTGTCCTTCTGTCCATACCTGGAGTCCTGGGCCGAGGCCATCTGTGATTTAAAACAAAAGAGGCTGTGAATGGTCTCTTACAGGACAAGAAACACAATAGTAAAGTCTTTATTGACCTCCACTGCAACAGAGAGCTGACTACTCAGAAGGCAGACCAAGAGGGACCCTATATCTCAAAGATGCTGGTCTCCATGGTGATAATCCCTTGGTGTATAAGAAAACAGCAAAACTTCAAGATTTCTTTTTTTTTTTTTGCAGCTGTGCTGGTTGCTTTTGTTATCATTTCCTGTTTAGTATATGGAAATTATCAGTCACCAAAGTCATGCCTACCCAGATCACATGAAAAGCAGAAATTTTCCATTGCATATTAAGCATGTAGACAAATAATCCAGATAATTTAACCTCCCAAACTTTTATATCGGTATGTGAATTGAATTAATTGGATAATAACTTGCACTCATTCTTCATTTTGCTTTCTTAACCAAAAGCATATTTATGTAATTAACACAACAGTTACATTAAAACAGAGTCATCAAAGTAGAACTAGAAGAAATCTTTGAAGTCAATGGATCCAAGTCTCCAAGTTACTTTACAAGTGAGGAAACTGAGGGCTAGACAAGTAACTTGCCCAAAACCACTTATGAAGCACATGTCAGAAAATAAGATTTGAAGCTAGGTCATTTCATTTCATACTAAATCTTCTATACTGAAATCTTGAGCATAATTGTGTATAGACAGATCTGTCACTATATGGCGTGAATGGAAGGAAATAATAGGAGATAAACTGTTAAAGGCCTCAATTTACATGTAAAGGAATTGGAATATTATTCAGTAGCCATTAATGAGACAGTGAAGATTTTTTGTGGGGAAAGTAGCATAATGGTGGTTCTTACCACACCAGTGCATAAAGAAGACTAATTCCATACTCTATGTCCTGTTATATACTCTACTTTGATCATGTGATGAATCTGTGATCTAACTTTGGACAATTCCTTTCCAAGACCTTCTAGAAATCTTTCAATGGAGCATCATACAAGATTCTGTTGTTAAATGTTTCAGAGAATCATAAATAAATCTCTTCTCCTTTGCACTTCTTAGAATACTTAATTCCTTTAAGACTTATCTAGAATGCCCAAGAAGACTTTCCTGGTCCCACCCTCAGCTTCTAGAATTTCCTCTCACCCCTACCATTTTTCAATTGTCTTGTATCTATTTTGTATCTTTTATAAATATATCTATACATGTACATATTTTTCTCTCTAAAGAGATTAAAAGCTCCTTAAGGGCAGAGATTGTTTTACTTTTGTTTTTGTATCCCCAGCAACTAGCACAGACTCAAATAGAAATAGAGCTACTGTATAAAAGGATACCTGTGCCATAAAGTGACTCAAAACCCCCCCCAAAAAACAAAACAAAACAAACAAACAAACAAAAAAAAAACAACAAAGGTGTGTGAGCATTATCTATGTTTTGTGTTTTTGTTAAATATTTTTCAATTACATTTTAACCTGGTTTAAAATGCAGGGTCCCCACCATCCAGTATGCTTTCCATCCTTGATGTCCCTGTTATAAAATGTAAGAGGCTATTAATATTCATTAAATGACTGAAGACATATATATGCATTGAAGATACCTTGTCATACTTTATTCCTAAACCTGGTTTGCATAACACTGGAATGTAATTCTTCAGTAGATGCATGTATGCTTATTATTTTTCCTTTCTAAGGATCCTTACTTTAGGAATATATAGTCAATATTTGGGTAACCAACGGAGGCAACTCAACCAAAACTATAGCTTTATTTGAAAACAAGAACAAGTTCATATTAATGGAATAAAGGCTGGTCCACAAGTAACCTAAAAGCATTAGAGAAGAAGGTAGCTCTAATTTCTCAGCTCTAATTTATATCAGGGATATAAAATGAAGAAATTTAACAGCATTGCATTTCAAAGGAGCTTGTAAACAATATCTCTGTAATTTGACTGACAACTCTATAGTTCAAAAAAAGGTCCAAAGCTTAAGTTAATCCTTCATATAAACATAAAGTTTTCAAAACCACCTGTAAAAACAAACATGTTTCCAAATTAAATTTTAAGATAAATTATTTCCATAATTTAATTATAAAATATTTAATAATATATATATAATAAATAAATATAAATCATAATTATTACTGAAACAGCAAAAGTAGTTTTATTGATGTGGCAGTAAGTATAATGGAAAGCTAATTAAAATTAGGAAAAGGACAAAATTTTGGGAAAGAGAAAAGATCATATTTCAGTGATAAAAGTGACATTAAAGCTCTCATTTAATGAAGAGTATGACATGACTAAAATGACGAACAATCACAAAAACAAAAACAAAATTAATCCCTTCATTTTATAGATAAGGAAACTGAAGTGTATAAATGTCAGTGGGTAGAACTGATTTTTGAATCCAGATTTTTCCAGAGCACTTTTTACTCTAACTTTCTAAACCTGGAGTTAAGACTGAGTCCAATGTCTAAATATCATATCTGATGTATTTATTAGCTGTGTGACATCAGACCTTTCTAAAGCTGTTTTGGTCTCTTCCTTCTATTAATATAATCTAAGACTGATTTTCTTTGATTAGTAGCTGCCTCACACCAATGGTCCATATTGAATTTATAGTCAATTATAAATTCCAATTTTTGATACAATTGCTTTAAGCTCAATCTCTTTTATCTTCTTTTCAAATAATTTTTTTCAATCCAAGTGTCTTTACATTTAGTTACATTCATTTTACCTTGTTGGATTCAGTCCATTTCCCCCACCTGTTCACCATTTTGAATGTTGATTTTTGTCACTTCGTCTCTTTCAGCTTTGTGTCCTATACAGATTTGAAAAGCAGCTCTATTTTGAAAATCTTGCTAAAATTTTGAATGGTGTAAAGACAATTTGCATAGTAGGCATTGAATTTACAAAACGTATTGCTCAAAAGAATTGTTTAAATAAATCTGTATCGGGTTGATTAACTTGTCATAATAACTTATTAAAGAAACCAGAATGTTTCAGAGCACATGTTCACTTTTGAGGTCATGAAAGACTCATAAAGGATGCCACTATTAGAGAGAGAATAGTTGTTAACCTCAATCACTGGTATCATTCATTATGACCATATTTAGTTTCTCACATTCTCAATTACTCAAATATCCTAGATAACTACAACCTGCTTATTTTTGTACCCAAAATCTTATATGAATAAACATTTTTCTCTTTCCATAGAAATGGGCAAACTTATCTTCAAACTTTTACCTTGATATCTAGAAACATTAAACTAGATTACAATGTAAATCTGGAATCAGAAGAATCCATAAAGAAGTTAATAGACATTTATGTTCTTGCTCCTAATAATGCAGCCTGATAGGCTGATAAATTACAAAGAGAACAACAACAATTAAAAAATACATTGCATTTATTCCTCAGAATCAGAAAAGTGATGAAGAGGATAGGAAAACAATTATTGAGAAGGCAAAGAATACACACAATAGTTTTAAGATATTAACTATTGAGTTAGTTAATAAGCAGACCCAAAGAAAACTCATTCAGACCTCCCAGGCAAAAGTGATATTTTTAACACAAATGAAAATACTAGTGCCTGGCATTTTCAAGCAGCTGCCAAATGGTGTCACATTGACTCCAGGCTGTGTTTCCCTCTTGTGAATAAACCTTTTATAAAAAAAAATTTTTGTATGGGGCAGTATTTTTGCTATTTTGCTATTTGTTCTTCTCAGTCTCTGGCTAGAGATTCAGATCGAAGTGTGTGTTTTTGGCTAGGAGCTAGCTCTTGAAATCCTTAGTAAAGTTTATGACCATTCATGTGCCACTTATAGAAACATCTCTAGTATCCCCCCCACCCACCTTCTTCAATATTGAATTTAATTCCTACCGGGAGGTAAAGCAGGAAGTTGGAGCCATAGACTATTCTGCTCTCCTAAGAGAGAGAGAGGATACTGGGATAGAATTATATCTATCTGTTCCCTTACACATTTGTAGCCTGGGAGATGTAGTTTTCAGGTTGAAGCTTAACCTCCTGATTACTATTTCTTTTTTATAGCTTTTTATTTACAAGATATATGCATGGGTAATTTTTCAGCATTGACCCTTGCAAAACTTTTTGTTCCAACTTTTCCCCTCCTTCCCCCCAGCCCCTCCCCCAGATGGCAGGTAGACCAATACATGTTAAATATGTTAAAGTATATGTTAAATACAATATTTTTATACATATCCATAAATTATTTTGCTGTACAAGAAAAGTCGGACTTAGAAATAAGGTAAAATTAACCTGAGAATGAAATAAAAAATGCAAGTGGACAAAAACAGAGGGATTGGAAATGCTATGTAATGGTTCACACTCCTTTCCTAGAGTTCTTTTGCTGGGTGTAGCTGGTTCTCTTCATTATTGAACAAATGGAACTGATTTGATTCATCCCGTTGTGGAAGAAAGCCACATCCTTCAGAATTGATCTTCATATAGTATTGTTGTTGAAGTATATAATGATCTCCTGGTCCTGCTCATTTCACTCAGCATCAGTTCATGTAAGTCTCTCCAGGCCTTTCTGAAATCATCCTGTTGGTCATTTCTTACAGAATCAACTGACTGCTGTTTCTTAAGATGGAAAGCAGGCATTAAACTCTATATACAAGATTTGACTTACCACTCACTAAGTACTAGTTACACAATGAAAACACAAAGTAATATCAAAGAAATCCATTTATTCAATATAGTAAAACAGAAATCAGAGATAATATGTGTTTATCTATGCACACATATACATATACAAATAAGCATATTTATATATGTATGCTTGTACATGAAAATACATACCAGACAATATAAACTGAAGGGACTCTCCCAATAGGAGTGAAATATCTCAACTCAACCAACAGAAAGAATTTGTCTCAGATCTCAACAAAATCTCTAGTGCAGCAAGCTAGAAATGGGGACAGGATTCAAGTTTTACATGCTAACCTCTTCTAGAATATTTCTCTTTTCAGCCACCTGAAGGAGAGTTGACATTATCCATCTTATTTTTCAAAGCTGGTAGCCAGAAGTGTCCTATGATACTATGGATTTCTCTTGCTCTCTCCTGTTACTCATGCAAGAATAAAACATTGATCTACATCAATAAAAAGAGAGTTACATACCAATGGGCCCTGGATCTTAGATTACAAAATGTTACCACCTGAACATGATGGCATGTGGGTCCATGATTTTATGAGAGCCTTAGAAGATCAAAGTTCTAATCACTTTTGTATTCATTTATTTAACATGTATTCAGTGGGGAAAAGAACCCACAGAAGTAAAAATGTTTGTAGCAGTTTTTTTTTTTTGTAGTGGCAAAGAACTGGAAATTAGGATTGAGGAATGGCTGAATAAATTATGTTAAATTTATGTAATGAAACTTTATACTTTTATAAGAAATGATGAGCAGGCTGATTTCAGAAAAACCTGAAAAGATTTACATGAACTGATGCTGAGTGAGGTGAGTAGAACCAAGAGAACATTGTACATAGTAACAACAAGATTATGTGATGAACAGCTGTAATAGACTTGGCTATTTTCAAAGATGAGATGATCCAGGACAATTCCATCAGATTTGTTATGGAACATGCTATCCACATCCAGAGAAAAGACAGGGAATGAAAATCAAAGCATAGTATTTGCACCTTGTTGTTCTTTGCTTGCTTGCTTGTTTTTTTTTCTTGTTTTTTCCCTTCTGATCTGATTTTTTCTTGTACAACATAATGAATATGGAAATATGTTTAGAAAAATTACACATGTTTAACCTATATTAGATTGCTTGCTGTCTTGGAAAAGGGGGAAGGAAAAATTTGTAACACAAGGTTTTGCAAAGGTGATTATTGAAAACTATCTTTGCATGTATTTGAAAAAAATAAAACACTATTCAAAAACCTGTACCCTGTGCTAGGCACTTTGTCATTATTGGAGATATAAAGGCAAAATCAAAATAGTACCTGACCTCAAAGTGCTAATATTCTATTAGAGGAGCTTTTTCACAACAACAGCAAATAGCAACATACATTTATTCAGAGCTGATTCCATACCAGACATGATGTTTGGTACTGTGGATTCAAAGACAAGAAAGAGATATACCATTAGGTTTGAAAAGAATACTAGTTTCCTTTAAAATTCAGCTCAAGTCCTTTTTTGCTCACTTTCCCTCAAAAATGCTAGGATCTCATTCTTGCTTATTGACTGTTTGGTTGATAGGATCTAGAAGTCATCCAGTTCATCTCCTTCATTTTACAGAAGAAGAAACTGATTCCCATAGAGGCAAAATGATTTGCCCGAGCACACCCAGAAGATCTATGGTGAAGCTCAGATCTACTGGCTCTCAGCCCAGTGTTTTTTTCTTACTCATCACTGTTACTGACTTGGAATTTTCACAAAACCATGAAAATCCCTTTTTTCCCTTTTCTATTATCATTCAAAGTATAATCACTACCTCACAGGATTATTGTAAGAATAAATGTGACCATGTGTGGAAAAATATGGAAAAAACTCCTCAGAAACAAGGAACTATATATAGACTTAAAGCAAGATATTAGTCACATCAATTTTCTTCCTGCATCTCCCCCTAGTTATCTCCTCCCCCAGGGAAGGAACAGGAATCTTCTCTACCTTCCCTGTTCTTTTCTGGGTTCCCCGGGGAAGCAATGATTCCTTAGCCTAAGGGTATCACTCCAAGCAATTTGAAGACTCTCCAGGGTGTGGTTAGAGTCACCCTGATCTTTGCTCCCCTCTGTGGATGCGTTGGCCCATCACTATGCAAATCAGATGTGTCCTGGGAGATTTTTTCCTCTGAAGGGCAACTAGTTCATTTTAGCTATAAACTCAGAGCTAAAACAAATGGGAACCTATGGAAAGAGATTAGGGCTCCTTCTTTTCCCTCCAGGGATAGATATGCCCTTGATTTAAGAAAAGTCAATTGCAACATGTCTATGTCAGTTATTAGATTTTTTTACTGTCATTTTAAAATATTATAGTCTTTAATTTTTTTCATATAAGAGGTAGCATAAATGACCTTATTAAAGCATGAATCACTGAATGGAGAAATATGTGGGCTGGCCATGTAGTAAGAGGGAAGGGTGACAGATGGACAGCCTGAGTATTTCAATGGTATCCAAGAAAATCCACAAGAACTAGAAAGAGGCTCCAACACAGTGAATGGATCTCTTATAAAATGTTTACTGAAAAAATATGAACAAGAATTACAAAAAATGGGAAGGCTTGCATAGGGTATGGAGAAAGCACCTATACTCGTGCCATCATGGATCCTCTAAAGTATGGAAGGAAATTTTTAAATGTATATTTGACTGAACAAAATAATATCAGAGAAAAAAGATACAGAGAAAGACAGAGAAATGAAATGCTAACAAAAAATTAGTCTAAGCATTTATTAGGTATTTAATATGTGATCCCAGGAGTTGTATTAAGCACTGAAGATACAAAGAAAGGCAAAATTGTTCCTGCCCTCCAAAGGTTTACATTCACATTGTTACATGAAAGACCTAATTTCCTCCCTTCGGATTTGAGGTAAAGCTTATTTTATGCCTACGGGTAGAAGGCCCACAGCCAACTGGAGATAGCCTTCTGCAACTGTGTGTTATTTGAAAAGACAATAGCCAGGAATAGCTTCTTCTCCCAGCGGGGAAGAAGCCAAGAGACAGAGACTTTAGTGATTCACAACTGTTTGTAGCTAAGTGTTCCAGGATCTAACGACTAGGTAGCCAGTTTCTTGAATTATTTCTGACTTTGGACTTCACTCACTTAGGCTACATTCATGTATCATAAACTCACTCCTACATCTTCCTGCACATCCTCTTTCATAGTGATAACTGTTAGTAATAAAGTTAGGCAGTAGGCAAAGAAAAAAAAAGAAAGAAAGAAAGAAATGGTCTCTGCTTTTAAGGAGCTTACATTAAAATTAAGGAATATATATTATATATGTAAGTATATATATATATATATATATATATATATATATATATATATATATATATATATATATATATATATATATATATATATATATATATATATATACACATACATATATAAATATACATGGAACAAATGCCAAATAAATAAAAGGCAGTTTGAGAGGGAGAATCAATGGGACCATAAAAAAGCTTTAGAGATGGAAGAAAATCTAGTCCAATCCCCTCATTTGACATCTGAGGCAACTGAGGCACAGAAAAGTTAAATGACTTGTTCTTAATCACAAACTTCGTAAACATAAGAGGTAGGATTTGAATCCATATCTTTCTGACCTCTAACTCCAATATACTATTTATTATCCTAAGCTGCTGTCCTAGGTATTATCATTTGGGAAGATAAGAAAAGGCAGTGACATTGATGCACTACTTTAATGTTAAATGATCTTTAGGACTAGAAATGAAGCAAGATGAGATATATCTTCTCCATAATTTATGCCATCAACTTTTAGGAGATAGACAAATTGACTAAAGAGGGTGTGGGGGGGAAGTTTCATAATACATTTTTCCTTTCTTCTCTCACTTAAATTACTAAGCCAACCATAAAATGAAAACTTTAGACTATACTATATCAACCTATCTGGCAGCAGGATTTAATACCCAATGCTTTCTATCTTGTAGCTTATTGATATAAACATTTTTAAAAGAAAAATAAATATTTTTTTAAATTTTTATTTCTTTTAATTTACAAATATGGAATAACACCAATCACTAAGTTTTTTAATGTTCTCAGGTGGAGTTAGGTGGCATAGTGGATAAATCCTGGATCTCAAGTCAAGAAGATCTGAGTTTAAATCCAGCGTAAGATACGTCCCAGCTATGTGACTCTGGCTGAATCATTTAACTTCTATCTCAGTTTCCTTAACTATAAAATGGGGATAATAATAATAATACCACCCCCCCAGGATTATTATGAGGATCAAGTGAGGTAGCATTTGAAAAGCACTTAGCATAGAAGCTATCACAAAATAGATGCTTAATAAATTATTGTTTCCTTCCTATTTCAAGTTTTTAAATCTCAGTTATACCTTTACTTTCCATATATGAACATCATAATAAAGCAAAGAACCCCCACATTTTATACCTAAAGTCAGAAGTCCTAGATTCAAGTCCCCTGCCTCTGACATCTCTAAGTTATGTGATTCCACCTCCTCAGTTCTCATTTTCTATCAAAAAAGGTCTTGTATTAGTCCCTAGGGATCTTTCCAATTCTACTATTGTGTGATTCTAGGAAAAGGACTTGTTCTTAATCTACAGTCATTGAGTCATTCTCAATGATTTCCAACAATTAATGGAAAATATATATGCCAGTTTGTTCCCTGGAGGAAAAAAATTCCTTTCTTCCTACAATGGCTCATGGATTATTTTCTTTTTGTGGAATACTATATGCGATCATGGGTTTCTTTTTTGCCAAGAGTATTGTAAAAATAGGGGGTGGGTGGGGTAAACATTATAGAAAGACAACTAGCCATTTAGGGGGAGGCTGTCGTCAAATCAGGCTATGGATCAGAATTTGTTCTTTAACCCAGTTCCTAGCTAGCATTTCCTAGACAGATTATCTACTACACCATGCTATTTTATATAGTAGGTGGAAAAAATGCCACAAATTTATATTAAAGATTTCCAATCTTAAAAATCCTATCAAATACTTAATTAAATCCTAAATAATTTTTATTGATTCTTAAAAAATTACAGCTGATCCTCTGGAAAATGTCTTCAGAAATTTGTATTGTAAATATTCTTTCCCAATATAACCACAATAATAGGATGAGACCCACCTTTTACCTCTAACCACCTATCATTTCAATTTACTGACCAGTCCTGGTCTCCTATGGAAAGTTCTTTGGCCTCCCTCAAGATGCTTTCCATTTCAGTAATAATATAGTGACAATGAAACACTGGTAAGTTTCCTGATGATTTTCTATCTCTTTTTGTTATTGTTCAGTTATTTCAGGTGTCTAACTCTTCGTAATCCCATATAAGATTTTCTTGGCAAAGATACAGGAATAGTTTGCCATTTCCTTTTCCAGATTAAAAAAGATGGAAAGTGACTTGCTTAGAGTCACACAGCTAATAAGCGTCTGAGGCCAAATCTGAATTTAAGCCTTCCTGACTGCAGACTCAAAATTCTATTTACTTAGCCATCTAGCTGCTTCAATGTTTTGTGTTTATATACATTTATATGAAACACACATGCATAGATATGTGTTTATTCCCTGATGTAAAACATTTACCCATTACTACTTCTGATATATACAAGCATGTGTGTGTATTTGTATATAATGTTAGTATATACCTATATAGTATATATGTCATACACATATACATATATATAATATATACACACAAATAATATATCTATATATAACATATATAACATATAGTATATATATATATAATGTACATGTTATACACATACTATGAATATACCTATTACTTATACATGTGATACATGGGTGTATACTATATATGCATGTGTATATATTATATACATATAATATATATAACATACTATGTGTGTGCATACTATATATGTATACTATATGTGTATACTATAGAGTATATATATATATGTGTAGTGTGTGTACACTACATATGTATATATACACATATACTATATAAGTCACTTTACCTCATTGAACCTCAGTTACCTTATTTGTAAAATGGGAATAGTAATGTCAACAATATCTAATCTCCCCTGGAAAATTATTTATACATTTGAGCATTCTATATCAGCTATTATTATCATACCACCCCCTAGAATCCATTTTGTCTTAGAACAAGCTGAGAATGAAGGAGCAGAGGGACCCTTCATAATTTCTAAGCAGAAAGACCGCTATGGAGACATTCCCTAGAGAAGTTGGGCTACTACATTTGTATCCCAAAACAGAACTCAAAGCAAGTTAATAAACAAGAAACAGAATACAGGACATTGCTAATCCTGCCATTCATTTAAGGCATGCTGCTCTGTGCTGGGCTATCTCAGTGTGATAAGGGGACTCAGAGGCTCTGTAGTTTCCCTTACTATTGAAAAGGGAAGAACGAATGAGGAACACGTCATTAGACACCATAGTATAAAATAAGCCTAAAAATCATTGAAATAAATTTAAAACAAGTCAGGTTTTTTTAAACCATTTTTGGAGAAAAGGTTAAACTTTAAAAATAATTTTCTCATTGTTATAACCAAACAAAAAGTTTCGTAACAAAACCAAAAAATACATTTGTTACATGTGTTTATCTTTAAATGATTAAAAAATTAACTTGTAGTCTATATCCTTGCTTGGAAAACTGACTACTTCAGCTCACTGCCAAAGAGGAAAAATGGTTTGACAGTCAATAGAAAATGAAATGATATGGAAATCAGATAAATTAGAAGGCATTCATAGAGAGTCTTTTTTTCTCTTTCAGAAAATCTAAAAGAAATTGTCTTTTAAAAGCTACCATGATTATTGTTTTTCTTATTTGCATTTACATTGTGCTTTCCCTACAAGAAGCTTAATTGACCAGTGTGCTTTTTTAAAGATTCTCATGTCATGAATTACATAATATTTTTTTCTTTAAAAAAAAAAAAAAAAAAAGGCTTTCTAAATCTCTGCCAGTGTCCACATTTTTTTATCTCAAGGGCATTTGTCTATCTCAATTTATCACAGGGGTGTGTGGATTTCTGATGTAGGAGAAACAAGCAAGTGCCTATCTATGTATTTATTGTAAACATCCCTAACATTTGATGACTATGAGATTATAAGTATGAAAGAGTATATAGACTGCTGCATATATGAAATTGTCTGTATCCAATGAAGTAGTCCATCTCAACCAAGGGCAAACATCTAAATGCACAGATAAACACACACACACACACACACACACACACACACACACACACACACACACACACACAGTGTGAGTCCAAGGAAAAATCTAGAAATCAGTTTCCAATCCTTAGAAAGCCAAGATTGCGGAAATGTCTCCCAATCTTGTCTCAATAGAAGAACTACAGGATATTGCAATTCTTGGCCACTGCAAAGCAATTCATATAAGAAATAAAGAGATGGATTACTTAGGAATGCCTCCAACAGTGTCTCTTTAGTAAAAGTATAAAGAGGATATACTGAAGAAATAGAAATGTGAATATGTTCAACTTTTTAAAATGGAAATTATAATAACATGGATAGTATGTTAAGGTTTATAAAGTGCTTATATACTCAAAGCAATCCTCAAAATCCTCAAAGCAATCATGAAGTCAGTGTTTTCATTACAGATGAAGACACTGAGGTTCAAAGATATTACACAAGTCCATAAACTACAGCTCTAGTAAGATCAAAGTAGGACTTGAACCCAAGTCTTCTTAATTTCAAAATCAGCACTTTCATCCCGCTATCACAGAGAGAAGTCAACAAATAATAAGCTAATCATTTGAAGTCAATTACTATTAAAATTATTAGAACAGGTTATTAAAGTGATACTTTGTGAACATTTAGGGAAAAAAGATGTTTACTGTAAGCCATATATATTCATTGATAACAAATCAAATCAGATTAGTCTCTTTTTCTTTGTTCTTTTTGACAACATTATTAAGCTAGTCGATCAAGGGAATGCTATGGACATTATACATCTGGATTTCATCAAGATCTTTGACATTCCCCTATGTCCTTGGGGAAAAGATGGAAAGAATGGTGAATTTGAACTTGGTTTGATGACTGAATCCAGAAAATAATCATTTAAATTAATATCAATAAGTCAATAAATTTGGATGAATATCTTTAGGGGAATGCTGAAGGGCTTTGTCCTTAGCTCTCTTTTATTTGACATTTTTATCAAAGACAATACATTAGAGCATAGATGGCATACGCATTACAAATGTAGATGACATCAAGGTGGAAGGGGTAGTAGATATGTTAAATGACAAAACAGAGATCCAAAAAGGCTGAAGCCAATAGGACATAATTGAACTCTGAAGATAAATATACATACAGGATGGAGAAGATATAAGTAAAATACTAGTTTATATGAAAAAAGATTTTAGAATTCTAGTTAACTGTGTGTTGAATATGACTAAACAGTGTAACGGTATTATTACTGATGTCATCAAAAACATAATGTCCAGAACAAGGGACATGAGAATTCCCCTGTATTCTTAGTCCATATCTAGACTATTTGTATCTAGTTCTGGATATCACATTCTAGAGAGAATATTGACAAGTAGAATCATGACCTGTGAAGATGGAACATAATGTTCAAGAGAAGAGAAACCATGTCACACAAAGATTGGTTGAAAAATCTGGATAAGGATCTTAGAGAAGACAGAGTAATATGATCACAGCCTTGAAAGTGTATCACATGGACAAGGAAATAGATATGATCTACTTGGTTCCAGAAGGAAAAACTAAGATCATTGGATAAAGGGAAGCATATTTCAACTAAAGGCAAGGAAAAACTTCACAACAATTGAATCTGTTCCAAAGTAGAATAAGCAACCTTGAAAAATAAAAAGTTCCTTCATAAGGGGTCTTAAAGTTTAAATCAGATAACAATTTGCCAGGAATGTTGTAGAAATGACTGTGGCTTAAGTATCTGCTGGACTAAAACTACTTTTGAGGTCAGTGGGGAAACTTTGGGTGAAGACCTGTCAGCCCAGAGGGAACTTGCTAACAATGTCTGGTTTAGCTCCCCATCTCCCTTAAGGGCTCTGGGCCTTCCTGAGAAGTCAGAGGGGCAGTGACAATCTGTGTTGAAATTGAGGTAGAGTGATACCAGATGGAAGTGATACCAGGTGGCAAACTACATACAATAGCAAGTTGTTTATGTGGCCCCAGTGCACAGTGTTGTTTTTGTTACATTATAAAAAGGGAAAGCCCTTGAAATAAATGGACTCCATTTTTCCACCATCCCCTGGAGTCCCACCTCATCACTTGTCCACTAAGAAGGTATATTTAATAACTCAAGTGTGGGGGCTCTAGAAAGCAGGACACAACACTTCCCAACTCATAGATTATCTAATTTTTGTGGAATTAAAAATTAAAAACATTCCTCATCATTTTAGAGGGAATTTGGAAGCTTTCCTGTCTTTTGAAAGGTCATAACAGTAGCAAGAGAAAATTCATCCCATAGGAAGTATTAAATATGAATGTTTTCATTTCAAAGGGCACTAATATTTTTGAACATGAATTATTGTTGTCTTTTTATATGGATCACGGGGGTTTTAGATAGCTAGGTAGATAGGCAGATGGATAGATAGGAGGAGGGAGGAAGGGAGGAGGGAGGGATGATACATAGATGAGAGAGAAAAGAAAGACACAGACACATAAAAACCATCTATGGAGAGAGTCACAGACAAAACAAAATTCATGTTCAAAGATCTTAGTGCCTTTAAGAATAAGAATATTCATACTTGCTAATTCCTACAGTGTGGAATTTTTCTCACTCATGTCATGATCTCTCATGGGACAGAAAAACTCCCTTCCTTTCTCTCTCTCTCTCTTTCCCTCCCTCTCTGCCTTCCTCTCTCTCTCTCTCTCTCTCTCTCTCTCTCTCTCTCTCTCTCTCTCTCTCTCTCTCTCTCTCTCTCTCTCTCTCTCTTTCTCTCTCTTTCTGTCTCTCTCTCTCTTTCTGTCTCTCTCTCTCTTTCTGTCTCTCTCTCTTTCTGTCTCTCTCTCTGTCTCTCTCTCTCTCTTTCTGTCTCTCTCTCTGTCTCTCTCTCTGTCTCTCTCTCTCTCTCTCTCTCTCTCTCTCTCTCTCTCTCTCTCTCTCTCTCTCTCTCTCTCTGTCTCACTCCTTTTTCATAATCTTCTCACAACCTCATATACCTACCTAGCTTGACTCCACTCCAATCTACAACCTTTTCTTGGTACTCTGCTCGGAAGTTCAGGGATTAGAATCTTTGTGCAACTAAATAAGACACTAATTTGCTACATACAATGAGATCTTTTTATGTTAGAAATGGTCCTAAAGGGCTGGATATAAAGAACATATCTATGGGGAAAACTTAAAAGAATAGTCAATCAATCCACTAGAGATTATTAAAAATATGTTGATATTGATATTGCAACAAATTCAGGGGTAAACTAACAGAAAATGGACAGAAACTCTAGGTGATCTATGATTGTTGTTTTGTGCAATATATGTTTAGATATCATGTATCACTTTTCACAAACTATTTTATTAAAATATTTGAAGTCCAGGAGATAAAAATAGATTTATAGTCAATGGTTAATACTAAATATAAGATTAAAATTCAGTACAATCTAATATGAGGCAGAGGTTTGAGTCAATTTTATTGCTTCTAAACCAATTTATTTTATGCTCATAGTAATGTCTCAAAATTTCTTTCATAGTACTCACAATTACCTAAAGATTCCCACTAGCTTTTTCAACATGGCTCCTATACTACATGTTATCAGAACTTCTTTATGAGACTCTTTGCCTGAAGTTCAGAACCTGGCTCATTATCCATTTCCCACTGATCTCTAGGATTGATGCACTGAACTGGGAAATGCAATAGCCATCATTTACATGCTGGGTGCTTCACTCACACCAACCTTCTGAATTGCTCCCTTGCTTAGCCCTTTACAGATATTATTCTGTGCTGTTTAAGGAATTGCAAAGAAAAAAAAACAGACATAAAAAGTCATGTGTATATCATGTTTTCACCTATCATATTAAACAACAGTTATTGTTCCTTATTTTCTTTCAACTTCTGAAAGAAATAAGGCTCAGAAAATATCCATATATCCAAGACAATTCCTCTTTATCCTAAATAGACACAGCAAAAGCTTTAAAATCATCCAACAATGAAAAAAGTCTCCCTCATTTTAAGATGAATATAATAAGTAAATCAGGAAAATTTATAGTCAGAACTCCATTTATGTGCAAGATGCAAGATCACCAAATTAACTCAGCTAATGTTTTTTTTTTTCTTAAAGAAAAAAGAGGAAAAGCCTCTTAGGAATAGAATAAAGCTATAAAATCATGTTTTGCTTAGGACTCATGTTCTTGAAGGCTTAATAAAAATAATTATAGGTACATTTTTTAAAGCATCTGATTGTGTAGTGTTGCCTTTAAATGGAAGCAATAAGTAAAACCTCAACTAATTGTCTTGATTACATTTTCATATATTAAAGACAACTAGTATGTAATTATTTCTTTGGGATTCTGCTTGCTTAGACATAATTTGTCACTTTTTGCATGTCAGTTTTTTTTAAAAAGCTTTTTCTTTAAATGGTTCACTTTTCATATCATCACATTTAATCAATTATTTTAAGCCAAAGGAGGAGAGAGAAGGGAATCACTGAAATGAGATTGAATTACAAGTCAATTTGAATCAAGATGTGATCCTTAACAAAAAATGTCAAGAAGATTAATATTTGATTTTTCAAAAATTTTCAACTTAAATCTATTATATTTGCTTGATATTCAACTTTCTCTCTTCAAAAAAAAAAAAAAAAAACAAACTCCTGTCCAACATATAAAATGAATCATAAGTTATATCTCCACCCACAAGCCATTACTGTAGTCTCTGACTTTAAACAGAAAATGGACTAATTTAAAAATCATTATTAATAAGACTGAATTCCATTTTCTATATATAATTATGAACCATATCTGCTAATTTTAAAATGTTTAAAAATAAAAGCATTTTTCAACACATACTAATTTTAAACAATAAAGTGTTTCAAAACACAATCCTTCTTGACATCTGAAGCAAATCCTGAAGGAAAATCACAATAAATATGAAATTGGACTCATTTTTTGTAATGTCTTTTAGCTAAAGATGTATATGATAGCTCTGACTTATAGCAGTTATCTTGAAAAATTATTCATAATCATATATTTAACAGATTGTGAGTTTATGACAGTTTTATGAGAACTGAAGAATTTTTATATGCTAAAATGTCTTGATTATAGAAAACTATGCTTTTTTGTTTTCTGCAGAGATTTACATTTTTCAATATTAACATGAAAACAATATCATAATTAGGGACTAAATGGATAAAATATAATGCTGCCAATTCCTTTTAAGAAATCAAAACTTCAAAAACTCATAAGGTGATATTCAGGATTTCCGTTATATAACCTTCAACAAACAATGAAATGTTATTGATTTACCATTTTAAAACCTGACCAATGTACCTCAGAAAAAATAAGCAATAAAATAAATTAAAAGTAAATTAAACCATATGTTAAAAATCCTGAGATCACAAAGAGAACAGTTGGTAGATGTTTAAATTGGAACTGAAGTTAAATATTTATGTTGTTTCATTTGGCAAACAGGACATGTTCATTCTCAAAGGAGACAACACATTCCAAATGGTGTGTTACATCCATTCTTCTCTCTAACCTCATTCATAAAGCAACCATTCAGTTATGCAATGGGATAGTCCATGCTTAATGAGCACTGGTTGATATTTAATGTTAATTGTTATGCATGCAAATAAACAACTATCACCAAGAAAAACCCACATCCATGTATACCTACATACCTGCTTCAGAAAGAATATTGTTGAAATAGAAAATTATAACAGATAATTGAAATGACACAAGACATATGAATGATCTCAGACACTCCGGAGTGTATAAAATGAGTAGGTTGCCTGAGCAAAGGACATAAAAGACTGTCTCTCTGATTGACCAAACCCTACTATGTTTGCAATTTCTCCCTAGTATTTGTAGTGATTCCTGTGTGGAAAAAGCAGTTTTTCAAGAATGTGACCATTTCTTTCATCTGCATTTTTGGAGTTCTTAAAGAAATAGAATTCTGTGTCAATTGATTGCAGTTAAGAAATTGTTGTACCTGAACCTGACTGAGCTTCTTTTTAAATGCTTATGTTTGTATGGAAAGCACCAACTGAAAAAAAAAAAAAAAAAGCCAGATGCTTTTTTTTAATAATGCAAATGCATTATTGCTGTATTCTTCTGACTTTTGTTAGCTGTGGTTTACATGCTAGACATGCACTATTGCTTTCCCTGCAGAGCTCAGAAAAATAATGAATACCCTGTAGACCCAACAAGACAAACAGTTTCAGTTACAAGCATACTGTGCACAGATGATTCACACTCTGCCACAATGACTGAGCCACGGAGTAGGTAGCATTTCTACCCGTGGAAGAAACTACAAACAATTCTGTTCTAAAGGTTGGGCATAGTTTTGCACTAGTAGAAAGAGGAGTTAAAGAAAAGCATCTCTCTCTCTCTCTCTCTCTCTCTCTCTCTCTCTCTCTCTCTCTCTCTCTCTCTCTCTCTCTCTCTCTCTCTCTCCTTTTTCCTTCCCTCTCCTCCCTCCTTGCTCTTAAATTCTATCTCCCCTTTTTACCCCCTTTCCCCTTTCTCCTTTCTTGTCATGCATAACACTTTTATAAACCAACCTGCATGGGAGCTTCGTGTCTCATAGTCAACAACGTGTCCTTCCTTTATCTCCGTCAAATGCTGTGCTAGCTCTATCTAAAACAGCTCTAGGTTTAGCGAAGTGATCATGCATGCACAACACACCCGCTCGATACACTCCGAACATACACTCTGATGTTTGCTAACCGGCTTCAACATCAGCACCGGAGCTGTCCCTCCTGCCGCACACGCGTATTTACTAAGGACCCCGCTGTCCTCTGGGAGTTGTAGTACATTTGCTTTACTCTCGAAAGCTATTCAAACCCAAACATACTAAGAAAATGAACTACATTTCCCAGCAAACATTTAAACAGCTTCTTTTCTCTTGCTGGCCCAGGCCACTTAGCCTTTCTCCTCCTCCTCCTCCCTCTTCACTATTGCCTCCCTATCTCCCTTTATCTCCCCCTCCCATTTCTTCTGAATACCCTGGAGAAAGTGAATCCATCTTAACCAAGTCTAGAAAGATACTTTATTCCCATCATCTCCTCTCTACAAACACACTTAAATTACAGCTTGGATATCTTACTTCGTATCAAGTCTCAGCACAAACCAAGTGTGTTCTTCATTTGGACACTTACTCTAAATCCGAAAAGTTTGTACATTTCCTTGGGGTAAGCTAAAAGATTTACAGTTTCATTAATTTCACAGACAAATCTTTGAGAGAAAGAATATTAACTCCCATACAAGCATCTTAAACAAAAAGATCTTCACGCATACTCATGTAGAACAGTAATCCATGTCCACAAAAACATGAGCGGGATTCGAAAGCTTTTTCTTCGCAACCATTTCACCCAGAGTCTCTAGACCGTCCCCTCTCCCCTTTCGAGCTCCAAAGTCTTACCTTTCCGTAAAGCTCCATTCTAAACTGAGGTTGGAAGGAAGATTCAAAAGTAAGTCCCCCTCTGGAATGGGAACCGGGGTCTCACGCAGGAAGCAGAATAGAAATGGAAAAGCAGAACACAATAGAGAGGTGATGGTGAGAGGGGTAAGATTGCCTTGTTTAGATGGATGACTTTTTCCACTGAGGAAGGCAGCGGTGGTTTATTGAAGTGGCAGCTGCTGGAAAACGAATCAGAGTCTCTTAGGAAGTACAGCATAAATGATAGCATTAGAACAACCCCCCAGGCCCTCCCCCAGTCACCTTGTACATTCATTAGCACACAGAGACACTGGCCACAGTCTTTGAGCTGATAGGGCAATGGACGATTTACCCAAAGCAAGAGACATAAATGAATGCATTAATCATCAGAAGCCAGAAGAACAGCCACAGAAATGCACAAAACAGAAAATTGTTTTGTTTTTAAAATATAACTATTAAATTATCCCCCTATTTTCTTGAAACTAGACTATCCTTCCCAGATAAGAATCATACAAATCCAGTCTAGTCCAATCGTTCAAAAAGTAGTTGTCAATCCCCCCCACATACTTTCCTCCCTATTTATTTTAGTAAATTCAATTTTCTTTGTTTTTTTTTCTCTTAGTTGGTTAACAGATGGTTTATGAGTGCATGTGTGTCTACATGTATTGAATATCTGTACCTTCTCCACTTACATGTAATTCATGTATGGAAGGAATTACATGTAATTCATAGAAGGGACCTGAGAGATAATCTATTCCAACCACTACATTTTACAGGTGAGGAAACTGAGGTACAGAAAGATTAAGTGACTTACCAAAGTAGCTTAGCTAATAAATGATAAAGCTGGCCTCTTGATTCCAAATCCAGCATCCTTTATACAGTCTTAGAGACAACACCACATAAAACAAATCACAAATTAATCTAACAGTGACCTCCAGGATAAGGTCAAATAAAAGGAGATAGGGTCATACTAAGAAAAGCGTTATCTCATATCTGTTTCAAAAGGATATCTGGGAACTATATAGCCTTGGGGGGAAGAGGGACCACATTCAAAAAAGGACCCATGGGATTTTTAAGTCCAGTCCCAAAATGTTCAGTTTCTTAATCTTAACTCAAAGATTCTAGTTGCATTAGATAAAAGTAGTAGAATATTCAAAAGGTACACAATATATATTATTCCCATCATAAATTGAGTTTATATGTTTATAACAATTCTATCCTTCTGCAATTAGTGAGTAGACAATATAATTTTTAAAAAATCAACATCAATATGGTGCTTAATGCTCCCAAATAGCAACTCCAATTTCTGTTAAAGTCAGCATGAGGCAATTCTTTGCAATATTTCTTCTTTTTCTATAAGAAAAGAATTTATTATCTTTGATAAACACATTGTGATTACTATAAGAAGATATTTGTTTCAGGAGTGAAATGTCTCTCCAGTTCATTTATGGTATCCCTTTTTGTAGCACCTGGGCTCCCAGCAGACATTATATAGAATATTACTACATTTCTGAGTTGTCATCATTATCTTCTGTATCTCCCATCTCCAAGGATTCTGAAGTGTTTGAAATATGCACTTTTTAAGAATGGCAAATGATTAAGACTTTACATTCTTCCAGCAATCTCCCTCTTCTTTAATCTACATTACAAAATTACTACATGCCTCCATGTTTGTTTGTTTGTTTGTTTTTTACAATGTCTTTTAATTTGAAAGAATAACAAATGAAAAATTGACTCAAAAGGTCTGGAGTAAAAGGTTTGAATTTCAAATAGCTTCCCTTGATTCCTCTTTTATCTTCTTTAAATCCGAATTGAACTGCCCTCTACTGGGCACTCAGATTGATAAGAATAAAGGGAAAGAAGCATACAGCTTAAAAGTCAGACACATATACTAAAGTACCCCTGGCTTCTATTCTCTGAACAGATGAAGGTAGCCGTGGGCTTATTATCTATTTAGACTCAGAAAAGAAACAGTTTTACTGATTCCCTCTGGCTTTGTTTAGAGTGGCTTTATCTTTGAATCAAAATATCTAATCGTTGGGGCATTTTTCACATCTGTAAAAATCAATATTTTGTCATGGATCAGGTTCTATGAGTTCAATTGTACCTATGAAGTGACAATCTACATTTGACTGGTCCTATGCAAAGGATTAAAGCATTAGAAGTTTCAGGTAAAAAGACCAAACATTTGGGGCAGCTAGATTCTGAAGTGGATAGATAAGATCATCCTGAAGTCAGAAGGACCTGAGTTCAAATCTAGTCTCAAACACTTAACACTTCCTAGCTGTGTGACCCTGGGCAAGTCACTTAACCCCAATTGCCTCAGGAAAAAAAAGATGAAACTGTTTTAGGGTCCTAATCTGATCTAATTTTATGCATTGTGGGTGTATATTGAATACTGTATTCAATAAAGAATACATCTTAACTTCTGTGCTATATTATCAACATTTCCTTGAAGTTTTGGAAGTAGAAACATAGCAAACAATCACGACAAAATCAACGATTCCTAGCCATCAAGACACACAAAATTTAGCATTCTTTAGGCATAGGATATGGCCAACAAAACAAGAATTAATAGAAGGGTTTGGTGATCAATACTTGGTAAGTAAAACAGACAAAGTTGTTAAGTAGATAGTTCAAATCAACAAACATTTAATAAACACCTATTATGTTCCAGATATTGTATAAATTGTTGGGAATACAAAGAAAGGCAAAAAAAAAATATTCTCAAGGCTAACTGGGGAGACAACATTTAAATAACTATGTACAAAATTTATATATATATATATATGTATATATATATATATGTATATATATACATATACACAAACACATATATATGTATACATATAAATGTGAATGTACATACATACACACATTTTATATATGAGTGCATATATGTATATACTTACATATACATATGTACATATGCCTATGTATGTGTATACATATGTGTGTTGCATAAAATTAAAGAAGGAGATTAAAGCAGTGGAGAATTTCAAGCATAGTGGGTAATCAGTGAAACACCCCCAAGTTGGAAGATAGAGTGTTTGATGCAAAGAATAGTAAGAAAACCAGAGTCACAGGATCATAGAGTATGTTGATAGGATTAAGACTTGTTCTTTTTGGTTGTACTTTATTCTTGAAGAGGATAATGAATGTCATGAAAATGCATTAAATTTAAGTGAGGAAGAGCTGTGCAAGCTCACCTGCCTCACAAACATAATGACTACTGAGTAACATGTTGACTTCAAAATATGTTGATGATATGTTGATTTCAAAATGTCTACATAACACCCAGTTCAAAATATCCAATAGGCAGTGAAACACATGGAACTGGAGATCAGGAAAGGTAAGGGCTTGCTATAAAGCACTGAAATTCATCTTTATAAAGATGATGATTGCATTGGAGCTGATAAGATCATCAAATAAAATATTACAAGGGAGAATAAAAGAGGGTCTAGGACAAAGTCTTAAGGAATATTTATAGTTAGCAAATAAGACCTGGATGAAGATCCAACAATGCAGGAGAAAACAATGTTACAAAAACCTAGAGAGAATATAATATCAAGAAGAGAGTGGTCAACAGTGTCAGGCTATAGAAAGACCATGAATGAGAAGAAAGGCCTTGCCTTTATATTATCAAGTTTATCTTTGATGTTGAACTGCTTTACCACCACCATCCAACTCTTCTATTATATTAAGATAAAAATAGTTTCAGTACTTTACTGTATATCACATGCTAATGGATTGTCTGAAATGCGGGGAATCTTAAGGGTTACCTCAAAATAATTACAATGTTTCTTTGACTTGTTAAATCTTGAACCAGCATTTACTCTAAGAAAATATAACTTATATCTATTCCCATTCAAGTATAGGACAATCATTCCATCCCTACAAAAATTGAAAAAACAATTAAAAAGACTCACAATATTTCATAAACAGTGTAGTCAAACACACAAAGGGATCATTATAATCCATAAGTATCACTATCTTTTCTTTTTTCTATTGAGTCCTACTTTCTACAGAGTCCATAAGTTCTTCAGACAAAATATCACATTCTGGTACAAACTCTCTTGTGACTCTGATCTTCTTAATATGGTCCTATAAATCAGATTTGGGGATGCTACTGGAGAAGCTCTCTGAGGACTCATAAAAGCCAATTTTCCATTTGTCCAGGGTCACACAGCTAGTTCAATGTTAAGTGTCTGAGGTCAAATTTGAACTCAGGTCCTCCTGACTTTAGAGATGATACTTTATTCACTGCGTCATCTAGCTGCCCCCTCCTCAAGTAACTCCATTCTTTCCACTGAACTGGAGAGGAAAATTCTCAGACAATGTCCTAGAGGAAAAAAAAAAAAAAGAGAGAGAGACAAGGAGGAAATATTTACTCCATAATAGATAGAATTAGACCTGAAACACAAAAGACCTAGATTGTGACATCATCTATATGCCCATAAAAACCTTTCTAAATCTCCCTTAGCCTCAGTTTTCTCATCTGTATATTAGGTTTGGCAATCCATGTATTGTACTTATGTCAAAGTTTGAATGAGATAATGTATATAAAGAACTTTGTAAACCTAAAAATATTGTATATACATATGCATTCATTATTATTAAGATTACCCTTTTAAGTGCTATTTAATCCTGCAATTATAATTTATAATAGAGAGATTGGTATATATGAACAACTATTTCAGAGCCCAGAATTTTACTAACAGAGAAGTTTTCTTTATGAGGTTGCCACCAAAATAGTGGAATATTCAATGCTCTGATTGGCTCTGATTGTTAAGATATGGTATCTTCATAGCATCAAATAGAACTAACTTGCTTGTGTTATAAATCCCTAAAAGAATGATTTTTTTTAATTTGAAAAATAATTTTTTATACTCGCAATTGCATGATTTGTTTTCAGTCATATAAATAAATGTGTAGAACTTTGTAAACCTAAAAATATTGTATATACATATGCATTCATTATTATTAAGATTACCCTTTTAAGTGCTATTTAATCCTGCAATTATAATTTATAATAGAGAGATTGGTATATATGAACAACTATTTCAGAGCCCAGAATTTTACTAACAGAGAAGTTTTCTTTATGAGGTTGCCACCAAAATAGTGGAATATTCAATGCTCTGGTTGGCTCTGATTGTTAAGATATGGTATCTTCATAGCATCAAATAGAACTAACTTGCTTGTGTTATAATCCCTAAAAGAATGATTTTTTTTAATTTGAAAAATAATTTTTTATACTCGCAATTGCATGATTTGTTTTCAGTCATATAAATAAATGTGTTCAAATTCCATTGTACAATATTTAATTTACTCTCAAGGAAGCCATAAAGATTGTTAGGATAAATATAATCGCATTTCCCGATTTAGAATAGTCATAGTTTGAAGTTCTTGTTGAGGCCTCAAAGTGAATATTATTCCTAGATATTATGACAAGTGGTCCCCTATAAACTGTTGCAGAAATTTGATTCCTTTTCTCTCTCCTTTTTTTTTTCAGTTATGCTTAGGAAAGAAAATACTATGTTACATTTTTACCATGGAATTACTAGTTTTATTTTATGTTTTTCCACAATGCATCTTATTTGGAAACTTTCAATGTTTCCATATAAAGGTAAACATATATTTGATTTTTTTTACTAAGTAGAATGGTAAGAAGGGTTGGATTAAGCAATCTCTAATTTCCCTTCCAATACAAAATACTATAATTCTATGTGTATCGATTTAATTCAACTAAAAATATTCAACTTGTTAGGTATTGGAGATTCAAAGCTAAAATAAAATATACCCAGCCCAAAAGAAAACAACATTTTTCTAGTAAAATATATGTACATATATGAATAATTGCAAGGTAATTCAAAGTGGGGATAAAGCACTGACAGAACATAGAAGCCTTCATGGAGTAAGGAGTACTTAAGCTGACTCCCTATAGAAGAAAAAGGTTTAGAGTAGTGGAAACAATATGGAGATGACTTCTGAGTATGAGGTCCTTTTGCAAATATGCAGAAGGATGGGCTAGATTGTCAAATTTGGGAAATAGCTAGTAGGGAAGTTTGTCTAGAATACAGACTGAAAAAAGGAGAATAATGTTAACTAAGCTTAGAAAGATAGTTAGAAACCACATTCTATAGGTGCTAAGACAAGAAACCATGTTCTATAGGTGCTAAGATAAGAGGGAACTACAGAAAGTTGTTCAGCAAGGAAGTGACAAATGCAACATAGTCAAACCTGTGCTTCAGGAAGATTATTTTATCAAACATGCAGATGTTAGGTTGTTGAAGAGAGATTATAGGTAAAGCAACTAAGAAGATATTATTATATTCTAGGCCAAAGACAACTGTAATAAACTGAGGTGATGGATATATGAATTTAGAAAATTAGACTGATTCAAAATATTGTCAAAAGAACTTGGTAATGAGAAGGCAAGGCAAGGTAAAAGTCAAGAATAATTTCAACAATATAAATCTGGGAAAGTGAGACAATAATATTCACAGCAGAAAAAAAGTTTAAAGGAAGGATAGTTCAAGGGAAGATGTTCTGGGCAAATTTGATATGTTGGTTGAAAACTCAATAGAGATATCCAATAGGTTATTAGTGATATGGGACAGAATTTTCAGAAATTATCTGCATAAAATTATAATGCAATAATTATATTATGATTCAGAAAAAGAGATTGAAAAAGAGCAATTAGAGAGGGAGTAGAAAAAGTGGAGAGATTAATTTTAAACATGTCAAGAAAGGAGAGAGTATCCAGGAGAACAGAGTAGCCATTCAAATGAAAAGTTCAGAAAGGCCAAGAAGGGGAAAGCCTGAGAAAAAGTAAGAATAAGTGATGCTTGGGAAAACTTGAGAGAATGGTTTCAGTCAAGAAATGGAAGTGGAAGCATGATTATGATGAGTTGGGAAATGAGTAAGGTGAGAAAGAAGTTATTCAGCAATTTTTTTTGGAATTTAACAATGAAAAGGAGAATAAATGTAAAACAATAATTTGACAGAATGACAGAGTCAAGTGAATGTTCTTAAGTGAGATGTAAAAATGTTTAGACTCAATGAAGCATATATACACACACAGATTTTGCACTTAACCTGCCCTCCAGAAATTATCTTTCTTTTTAAAATGCAGTAGGAATACTGGAAAATGAACAAACTACCAACCTTCTCATACCAAGAGATTTTTCCCTCTGTGTGGTGAATTTAGGAGCTTAAATTTTCTCTTGCTTAAATATAGAAGGAGGCTTCCAGAGGCAGAATTGAGATGGTGGTGAGCTATCTTGTGACCTTCTCTAAGCTTCCCTCAAATCAACAGCAGATTGAGCCTCTGAACTGGTATTGAAATCAAAGAATTCACAAGTATTTGGAGTACCACACATTTCTATTTATTTTATTTATTTTATTTAGAATTTTTTTCACAGTATATATGCATGAGTAATTTTTTTTTTATAATATTATCCCTTGTATTCATTTTTTCAAATTATCCCCTCCCTCCCTCCACTCCCTCCCCTCAATGGCAGGCAATCCCATACATTTTACATGTATTACAATAAAACCTAGATACAATATATGTGTGTAAATACCATTTTCTTGTTGCACATTTAAGTATTAGATTCCGAAGGTATAAGTAACCTGGGTAGATAGACAGTAGTGCTAACAATTTACATTCACTTCCCAGTGTTCCTTCTCTGGGTGTAGTTATTTCTGTCCATCATTGATCAACTGGAAGTGGGTTGTACCACACATTTCTAGAAGAAGATACCTTGGAAGAACTTCAGAACAGGTCTGTTTCAATCGGGCAGGGGAACAGTTTGCTGAACCCAAACTACAGCATAGAGAGACTGAGGCAAAAAGCTGGAGTGGGGAGTCACAGCTTCCACATACCTGGGAATCTTCTGTAAGCTTCTTAGACAATTCTGTCCTGGTTGCAAGCAGGTGGTTTGATAGAGTTTCCTTTTGAAAAGACAAATTATAAACCACTGAGCCCCAGAAGAACACTAGTCCTAGGCACCATTACCTAGCACTAGAAATCAATCAGCAAAACTGCCCCAGGACAAATTAAAGCAGCTATCACTCCTTTGCATTGAACAGACATCAAGTCTTAAAAAAAATGAATAAAAAACAAAAAAGAACTCTCACCATAGACAACCTTTATGGAGAGAGAGAGAAGAATAGACCTCAAATCATGAGGTTCCTAAAGGCAAAGCAACTACAGATGAAGCCCCAAAGAAAGACATGAGTGGTCCCCATTTCACAAGGTTTTCTTTGAGGATTGCATAAAGGACCTTGAAAGAAAGTTAGAAGAAAAATGGGGAAATGAAATGAGATCATTGAAAAGAATAATGGAAAAAGAATGCAGTGAACAAAAAAATTTGACTGGCCAATTGCAAAAGGACTTAAAAAAGATAACTGAAGAAAATAATACACTAAAAATTAAAATTGAACAAATGAAAGTGAATGACTCAATAAGACTTCAAGAATCAGTCAAATAAAACCAAAAATAAATGAAAAAATAGAAGAAAATATGAAATATCTCCTAGGAAAAACAACTACCTGGAAAACAGATCTAGGAGAGACAATTTAAGGATTATTGGGCTTCCTGAAAGTCATGATGAAATAAAGAACAGGAAATCATAAAAGAAAACTGCCTGATATTTTAAAATCTGAAGGTAAAATAGCCATTGAAAAATCCACTGATCACCTCCTGAAAGAAAACCCAAAATTAAATCTCCAAGGAATATCATGGCTAAATTTCAGAACAATCAGACCAAGGAAAAGATATTGCAAGCAGCCAGAAAGAAACAATTCAAATACTGAGGAGCCACAATTAGGATTATCCAGGACCTAGCAGCTTCTATTTGCCAAAGGAAAGTCAGGAACTATATGAGCAAAACTACAAAACACTTTCCACACAAAGAAAGTCAGGTCTAAACAACTGGAAAAATATCAAGTGCTCTTGGATAAGTTGAGTGAATATAATAAAGATGACAATACTCCCCAAACTAATCTATTTATTTAGTGCTATACCAATCAGACTCCCAAAAAACTATTTTAATGACCTAGAAAAAATAACAACAAAATTCATATGGAAGAATAAAAGGTCAAGAATTTCAAGGGAATTAATTTTTTTAAAAAGCAAATGAAGGTGGCCTAGCTGTATCAGATCTAAAACTGTATTATAAAGCAGCAGTGATTAAAACCATTTGGTACTGGTTTAAGAAACAGAATAGTTGATCAGTGGAATAGGTTAGGTTCACAAAACAAAATATTTAATTAACATAGTAATCTAGTGTTTGTCAAATCCTAAGACTCCAGCTTTTGAGATAAGAATTCACTATTGAAAAAAACTGCTGGGAAAATTGGAAATGAGTATGGCAGAAACTAGGCATTGACCCACACCTAACAGTGTATATCAAAATAAGGTCAAAATGGGTTCATGATTTAGACATAAAGAATAATATTATAAACAAATTAGAAGAACATAGGATAGTTTACCTCTCAGATCTGTGAAGAAGGAAGGAATTTGTAACCAAAGAAGAACTAGAGATCATTATTGATCACAAAAGAGATAATTTTGATTATATAAAGTTAAAAAAAATTGTAAAACAAAATTAATGCAGACAAGATTAGAAGGGAAGCAATAAACTGGTAAAACATTTTTACATTCAAAGGTTCTGATAAAGGCCTCATTTCTAAAATGTATAGAGAATTAACTCAATTTTATAAGAATTCAAGCCATTCTCCAAATGATAGTCAAAGAATATGAACAGAAGCTTTTCAGATTAAGATATTGAAACTATTTCTAGTCATATGAAAAAGTGCTCCAAATCACTATTGATCAGAAAAATATAAATTAAGACAACTCTGAGATGCCACTACACACCTGTTAAATTGGCTAAGATGACAGGAAAAGATAATGATGACTTTTGGAGGGGAGTGCGAAAACGGACACTGATACATTATTGGTGAAACTGTGAATGGATCCAACTATTCTGAAGAGCAATTTAGAACTATGCTTAAAAAGTTATCAAACTATGCATACACTTTGACCCCCAGCAGTTTTTTTTTAAATTATATATATATATATGTGATATGTGTGTGTATGTTATATATATATATATATATATATATATATATATATATATATATATATATATATATATATATATATATATTTGGGTTTATATCCCAAAAAGATCTTAAAAGATGGAAAGGGACCCACATGTGCAAAAATATTGTGGCAGCCCTTTTTGTAGGGTCTAAAAACTGAAAACTGAGTGGATGCCCATCAATTGGAGAATGGCTGAATATATTTATATTATATGAATTATATTATATGAATGTTCTGAAATATTATTGTTCTGTAAGAAATGACCAACAGGATGATTTCAGAGAGGCCCCGAGTAATTTACATGAACTGATGCTAAGGGAAATGAACAGAACCAGGAGATCATTATACACGGCAACAACAAGACTATATGAAAATCAATTCTGATGGACATGGTTCTCTTCAACAATGAGATGACTCAAACCAGTTCCAATTGTGCAGTGATGAAGAAAGCCATATATACCTACAGAGAGACCTGTGGGAACTGCGTGTGCACCACAACATAGCATTTTCACATTTTTTGTTGATGTTTGCTTGCATTTTGTTTTCCTTCTCGGGTTTTTTTCTTTCTAGATCCATTTTTTCTTTTGCAACAAGATAACTGTATAAATATATATACATATATTGGATTTAACATATATTTTTAACATATTTAACATGTATTGGACTACCTACCATCTGGGGAAGGGGTCGGGGGGAAGAAGGAAAAATCTGGAACAGAAAGTTTTGCAAGAGTCAATGCTGAAAAATTACCCATGCATATGTTTTGTGAATAAAAAGCTTTAATAAAAAAAATACAGAAGGGGAAGGCTTCTAGGGATAACCCAGGTTCATACCTTTTGTCTACATTTTGCCAGGCTTGTGACACTGTAACATCACTCCCTCCTACTGTGCTCTATTATCTCAGGCTCCTAGGTTTAGACCAGATGTCTCAACCAGATGTAACATCACTAACCAGAAAAAAAGCATTCTCCCTTTGTCTATAAATGTGATACTAGGTAAATATATGGAAGAGAAAATTGAATGTTGAATTTGGAGTAAATAATACCTGAGATCTATAAAGTAGAAATATTAATAGTACTGACATCTTAGGGTTTGTTGTAAGGATGAAACAAAATAATATATGCAAATATTTTTAACATGAAAGCTTTAAAACAATGCTGGGTACTATGAACATTATATCAGATTTAGTGACTTAGAAAGTGAGCATTTAGCATTTAGAGGGAATGGGAAAAAGTAGGACACTGATCCAGTGTCAGTGGAATTGTGATATGATATGACCCAATCATTCTGGAGAGCAATTTGGAGTTCTGCACAAAGAGCTATCAAACTGTGCATAGCCGTTGACCCAGCAGTGTCTCTACTGAGTCTGTATCACAAAGAGATCATAAAAGAGGAAAAAGAACTCATATATGCAAAAATGCTTGTAACAGCTCTTTTTGTAATGTCAAGGAACTAGAAATTGAGAGGATGCACATCAGTTGGGGAATAGCTGAATAAGTTATGATATATGAATGTAATGGAATACTATTGTTCTATAAGAAATGATGAGCAAGCTGATTTCAGAAAAGACTGGAAAACTCACATGAATTGATGCTGAGTAAAGTGAGCAAAACCAGGAGAATATTGTACACAGTAATAGCAAATTTGTGTGATGATCCACTGTGATTGATTTGGCTCTTCTCAGTAATGAGATGATTAGAGACAATTCCAATAGACTTGGGATAGAATGCCATCTGTGTCCAGAAAGAGAGCTATGAAGACTAAATGTGGATTGGAACAGTTTTTTTAACTTTTGTTTGTTTGCTTGCTTGCTTGCTTTTTCTTTCTCATGGTTTTATTCATTTTGGTCTGATTTTTCTTGTACAACATGACAAATATGAAAATATGTTTAAAAGTATTGCATATATTTAACCTATATTAGATTATTTGTTGTCTTGGAGAGGAGATAGGTAAGGAAAGAAGGGAGAAAAATTTAGAATACAAAACCTTATAAAATGAATATTGGAAACTCTTTTTACATGTATTTGGGAAAATAAAATACTACTGAGAATAAATTATGAGCATTTAGAACAAAGGCTACAACTTTTCAAACCCCAGAGAAAACAGGAAGCTTATAGAGAGCAATTAATCCAGAGTACAAATCACTTCCCTGACAAAGGACAATCAGAAAGACTGTGTCACTCTCTCTATTTTTTAACTTTACTTGATTGCAAGTAGAGATTTCACATAGTTCATAGTTCATGATTGGATTGTCCCCTTCACTCTGGCTCAGGAATTATCAAAATCAATCATGCTGATTTGATGCATGGCATCAACTCCCTATGACTTTGCTCTCATAACTGCTTCCTAATTGTGATATAGTTACTCTCCTTCTTATTTGCAATGGTTTCCTACCACATATCAATTTGCTTGTGATGACTTCCTCCTTTATCTACCCACAAGACCTCTTTAAATTCTGAAGTCAGGATCAAGAGATGAAATTTATGAATCTTGGTTACCACCTATCCAAGGTCAGTGGAGAGGAGAAGAAAAAAAGGAGAGGGGAGAGAAACCTATGGCAATAACTCTTTGGATTTACATAAAACTAGTAAGGACATGAATGTGAAAACTAGACTGAATATGCCCTTGAACACTGGCTGAAATGTCAATTTCAAAAGTCCAAGCAGAAAGATGACCCTGAGGATTTGAGGATCACTCTTTTTTGCACTTGAATGCCCATGTACCTCCTTATAATTTCGAGCCCCAAAGTTACTAAATATCACAAAATCGCTGTATATTCAATATAACAGCAACAACAGTAACAAAAAAGATGTCTAATTTTCTGATTATTTTCATTTTGCTCAATGAGCATAAGACAAGAGTCAGAAGATATATAAAAAAATTAGTTTCCTGTTAAAAAATAAAGGATATACAATATTTCCAACAGCATCCTTAAATGTATAAATTTCAGAGAAGTTCTTTTGTACTTGAAATGGTTTGACATTGTGAGAACCAAACGGCTGTGGTAGTATTAGGTCTGGAGAAGCACTGGGAATTTCAAGTAAATATGACCTTTAAAGATTTATTTCATTTGCTTTATCAGCCATTTCAGTATTTTTTCTAAAGAAAGATAATTATAAAAGATAAAATTACAGTTCAAGCTATTTTAAATGATTTTTTGTTATTGTTACAGCATTTTTATAATTCAGACAATTAAAATATATGGAATTGGCTCTGGAACAGCAACATTCTTTCATAGAATTCTCTCAATCTCAACAAAAATACACCATTTAAAATCCCATTAGATCAAAGGATATGAACAGACAATTCTCAGATGAAGAAATTGAAACTATTTCTAGCCATATGAAAAGATGTTCCAAGTCATTAATCAGAGAAATGCAAATTAAAACAACTCTGAGATACTACTACACACCTGTCAGATTGGCTAGAATGACAGGGAAAAATAATGCAGAATGTTGGAGGAGATGTGGGAAAATTGGGACACTGATATATTGTTGGTGGAATTGTGAATACATGCAGCCATTCTGTAGAGCAATTTGGAATTATTCTCAAAGAGTTATCAAACTGTGTATACTCTTTGATCCAATAGCGTTACTATTGGGCTTATATCCCAAAGAGATTTTAAAGAAGGCAAAGGGGCCTGTATGTGTAAGAATGTTTGTGGCAGCCCTCTTTGTGGTGGCCAGAAACTGGAAACTGAGTGGATGCCCATCAATTGGAGAATGGCTGAATAAATTGTGGTATATGAATATTATGAAATATTATTGTTCAGTAAGAAATGACCAACAGGAGGATTTCAGAAAGGCCTGGAGAGACTTACATGAACTGATGCTGAATGAAATGAACAAGACCAGGAGATCATTATATATTTCAACAACAATACTATATGATGATCAATTCTGATGGACGTGGCCCTTTCTAACAATGAGATGAACCAAATCAGTTCCAATAGAGCAGTAAAGAACTGAACCAGCTACACCCAGAGAAAGAACTCTGGGAGTTGACTATGAACCACTACATAGAATTCCCAATCCCCCTATTTTTTTCTGCCTGCATTTTTTTATTTCCTTCAAAGGCTAATTGTACACTATTTCAAAGTCCGATTCTTCTTGTGCAGCAAAATAACTGTTTGAATATGTATACATATATTGTATTTAACTTATACTTTAACATATTTAACATGTATTGGTCAACCTGCCATCTGGAGAAAGGGGTAGAGGGGGAAGGACGGGAAAACTTGAAACAAAAGGTTTTGCAATTGTCAGTGATGGAAAATTACCCATGCATAACATTTTTGTAAAAATTAAATAAATAAATAAATGATTTTTTTAAAATCCCATTAGACATTTCACTCAGTAGTAACCCAGTCTTTAGGTTCTTAGGAGTGCCTGGCAGTTGGATTATTGTACAGTGTAGCAGGCATTATAAATAGCAACTGACTATATTTAATAGTAAGCTACCAAATAAATGTGCATATTTTTGTGAGCATATACACACAGAATATATGCATCATTGTTTGATTAATCACATAATCAATCCAACAACAAATATTTATTCAGTGACTACTCTGTGCTATTGGAAATAGATCCCTTTGGGCTACATATTGACTTATAATACCACAAATTAATATCATAGGAATGTCCCCCACCTATAGAACTGGGGTATTAAGTTAATGTGGCTTAAAGGGAAGCAGAATAGGCATTTCTAGCCTCTTCTCTTCCCACCTTTCTCCAAGGGAGACTATTTCCTTTCAGAAGGAGAAGCAGGAGGTTGGGTTCAGAATCTTGGCTACTCTGCTCTCCTCCAGTACTATATACAGTATAGCATATATATTGGGCTATAACTGTATCTATCTGTTCTTTTAAATATTATTAAGCCAGGGAAGGTGTTTTCAGATTTAAGCTAAATTTCTGATCACTGCTTCTTAATGGAGAAAAGAGGACCCTAAGCTTTATATTCAAGATTTGACTTCTTTCCCTACAAATGTTAGTTTCATATTGAACACACATAGAAAATAACAAGAAAACTCATTTATCTACAACCATAGCAAAAGAGAAATCAGAAGAAATATATAATAAGGATATATTTTAGATAATATAAAATAAAAAAAAACTCTCCCATTGAACAAGATCACTCAGCTTAAGGGCAGTTAGATGACACAGTGGTTAGAGTGTCAGAGAGACTTGTTTTCCCAAGTTTAAATCTGGACTTAGATACTTACTAGCTGCTAGTAAGTAATAACTAGCAGGACCAAATTATTTTATCCTGTTTACCTCAGCTTCTTCGTTTGTAAAATGTACTGAAGAAGAAAATGAAAATCACTACAGTGTTTTTACCAAGAAAACCCCAAGTGGAGTCATGAAGAACAATTGGACAACTACAACAGTTCAACCAAGAAAAAGCTCCAGATCTCACCCAAGGGAAAATCCCCAAATTCTCTTGTGTAGCATTCTGGTAATGGGACTGCCAGCTATTATCATGTAGGCTTTTTTCCAGAGTCTTATTTTTCTATCAGCAACCTAAAATGATTGTCCATTTTCTTTCTCCAAAATGGAAACTGTAATCAACTGCTGAGACTGAAAAGACTAAGGGATGTTGAAAAGATGCTAAAGAGTCCAGATTGGAGCTCTCGCCTTTCCCACTCCAGTCAATTTCCCCCACCCCTCGCATTGATGCAGGACATTGATCTCTGCCAATTAAGATAGAGCTCCATACCAATTAGTTTTAGAACTTCAATTATCTATGTTGTATTATATTTCCATTTATTTTTGTTAAACATTTCTCAATTATATTTTAAATTAGTTTGGGCCAACTTGACTTTTATGGCTGCTTGATGCCTATGAGCTATGAGTTTTATACCTCTACAACAGGTAACTGGATGCGTGGAAAGGGAGATCAGCAGAGAGAAGTGGGGATAGATTTGGGAGCCATCTTTACAGAAATGAGAGTTGAATTTATGGGAATTGAAGAGTTAACTAAGAGTGAAAAGAAAAAAGAAGAAAAAAAAAATCAAGGACTCAGCCCTGAGGTACATTTTTATCTACAGGTTATGGCATGGATGTTCCTACACAAAAAACTTAAGAAATCTCAAACAAGTAAAAAGAGAACCACAACACAGTAGTTTCACAAAAACTCAGGGGAAGGGGAGTATCAAGAAGGGTAGGGTAGCCAATAATACCAGATGCTGCAGAGAGTCCCAGAAGAATGATGACTGAGAACTGGATTTAGCAATAATCATGGTAACCTTGGAGAGAGCAGTTTCAGTTGAGCAATAGAGATGAAATCCAGATTATAAAGGCCTTAGGAGTGGGAGAAGAGAAAGAGGATATAATAGATATAAATGAATATAAACATCTATAAATGAATATAAACATTGGTGCAGCCATGAAGAGGAAGAAAGTTATAGAGTGATATTATGAGAATAGAAGAGTTAGGTAAGATTTCTTAAGAATGTTTATAGGTATCAAAGAAGGTAAAGAGTTTGGTAATCATTTTTTTAAAAAAGAGTTAAAGAACTGTAACATAAAGGAGCTTGAATAATATCATTTTGTAAGTGAACTCTGCTAACATTCTTGTGGGACTTTTTCCCGTGGAGTTTTGCATCAAATGAGAAGAAAAGATAGAGACATCTGGGGATCAGAAAAGGATGAGAAATGATAGAAAAAATGATACAAAGAATTCAAAGGCAGAGGAAAATCCAGCATCAGAGGGTGGTATATAAAATCAAACTCTCTCTGGTTTTCAGAGAGCTTGCTGTCTCCATTCCTTTAGCTCCAGTTTATTATTTTTGCCTCCATCTTGGAACTCACCCTATCAGATGACTCTTTATGCCTCTGCTCTATTTGCAGAAAACTCTGCTTTGAGTACTTTACTTTCCAATCACTCCATGTGTCATTGGAATATGAGTTTGATAAGAACAAAGTAAAATTGAAGTGGTCGGCTAAATGACACCATAGGCACGGAAATGCTAAAGGGCTAAGTCAAGAAGACTCATCTTCCTGAGTTCAAATCTGATCCTTACTAGCTGTGTGATCCTGTGCGAGTCACTTAACTGTTTGCCTCATTGTTTTCATTTGTAAAGTAAGATGGAGATGGAAATGGCAAATTACTCAGATCTTTGCTAAGAAAACCCCCAGGATGGAGCATGAAGAGTCTGCCATGACTAATCAAAAACAACAAAACAACAGTATCTTTGGGAGTCAAAAATGGCACTTATTCTCTCATAGGAGCAGCCATGAGCTATTATCTCCCAGTCTCAGTAGCTTCATTTTAAGGAAAGTTCCAAGTTTTGCAAATAAGAATGAACTTGAGAGATCTGTATATTTGATCCTTATGAAAGGAGGCATATTGTCTGACTAACCTTAGAATGACTTTAGATCTACATCCCAGAAGCTCTGCCCACTGTGGTCTCTGCTCTGGTTATCTTCACAGCAGTCTCCAGTTGCTTTGTACTATTCTTTGCTGCAGTCCACAGCTTGGGAACTTACTGGTCTCTCTCATTCAGCATCTGAAATTCTACTCAACTTCAACCTATCTGGATAATTCCTCAGATAGTGTAGGTCAAAGACTCCAAGCTGTGCTCATGCAGCTTCAGCCTGTCAGCCATAGATCTGGGGCCATAGTGACAAGGGGACTGCTGTGGGCTTTCACCTTTAAAACTCTTCATGCCATCCCTCTTCCTGTGGAACCACCCTTCCATCTGCCATTAGTTCAAATGTAATGAATTTTTGGATGCAAACCAGGAGAAAGAACTAGGACAGAATGTCAATGTAATGGGAGAAGCCTCTTATGCAGGAAAATTTAATTACATTTCAATTCCAATTTCTGTGTGAGAAGCCTTTGCAACTTTTGCACTAATGCATCCTCAACTTATTTTTACTCCATTATCAATTCACTGAGACATATAGAAGCAAATAGAAAGTTATTACAGACTCTCTTAAATCATGTTATAATTTATATACTATGTAACCAGATGACACAATGGATAGAGCACTAAACCTTTAACCAGAGACACCTATGTTCAAAACTGGCATCAGACACTCACTAGCTTTGTCACTTAACCTCTATTTGCCTTAATTCACTGGAGAAGCAAATGGCAAAACACTTCAGAAGCCTTGCCAAAAAAAGCCCCATACACAACATTGGTGTGATATGATCCATGGGATCATGGAGAATTAAATGCAACTGAACAACAATTGCCACTGTTATTTTTGCTATTATTGCTATCACAACTTCAACTATACTACCACAACTACTATGATTATGTCTACTATGAAAGCTACCAGTATTATGACACTGACTGATTATTAGCACTAAATACTACAACTAATATTGCTATTGTAATCACTACTATTCCTGCTGCTGGTGCTATTACTCTGCTTTTGATAGTGCTGCTACTCTTACTACTACTGCTGCTGCTACTATGAATGCTACTACATCTACTATTATTGCTGCTACTATTACTCTTATTACTACTATTGCTACTGCTATTACTGCTACTACTATTTCTGTTACTAATCATACTATTATTACTGCTGCCGCTATTACTACTGTTACTACTATTGTTCCTGACTCCTACTCTAACACTCTCTCTAAGATTTTATACTGTTTCTTAAAATGATTGTTTAAATTTCTAAAGAAAAGTTTCTTAAATTTTTTATGGAATTGTTTGGCAGTCTGGTGAAACTGGGGAACTTCTTAGAATAAAATTTTAATGCATAAAATAAAATGAAAACATACAAGACTACTAAAGAAACTAAGTATAATGAAATATAGATATAAGTTATATACATACATAAAATATATAATTTTAATTATTACATGATAAGTAATGATGATCCTCAGGTTAAGAATTCTTATTGAATTGCTTCATATTAAAATCTCCTACATATAGAACTTAAAAGTTTAGAAACTAATTTCTGTACAACAACCCTGTGAGGTAGGCTATACATTTTACAAGTGAGTAAAATAAAGATTAATGAGGTTAAGTGACTATTTAAGGTCATACAGTTAGTAACAGCTCTTTCATGCACCTCCATCAGAACGTTTCTGTTATGAACAATCCCATCAATCATTGGCTTAATTTAAGTCAATTTTATACTTATTTATTCAATCTCCACTCTGTGTACGATATAGGGTTAGAAGGGGTTGGGTAAAAAGTATATGAATTTCTCTACCCAATATACTACTTATAATCTGGTAAAGGAGAAAGAATCTGCATATATAAAAGTTACAGAATATGAGAATCTAATTAACATCAAACATGCACAAGTTATTCTCAGAGATCAGGAAAAAGTGATTGAAAGTAGTGGAGAAAGGTTTTAGGGGGAAGGGTGAGTTTGGAATATACTCTTAAATATGGATGGAACCTGGAAAGATTCTGAGAGGAAGAAGCTTCTTGAGTATAGGGACTGGGATATTAGTGTCTTTGTATCTATCCTAGTGCTTAATTCAGTGTCTAACACATGGTAGTTAATATCAAATACTTGGCAATTGATTGATTCTAACTTTTATAGAGAAATAGGTTTTGATTCCTTTAAAAGTTGGACTCCTGAAAGCAAGGGTAATGTTCACCAAAAGTTCAATGTGGACACATTTTTTTCTGAGGGATTTTTTCATCCGCATTTTGACATTTCCTTGGTCTTGCTCTTTCCTTCCTCCACTATCCATTGCCCCAAGTCTCACCTTTAGTTTGTATTCCATTGTTTCAAAGCCCTTAGGGCTTCTATCTCTGATCTGGACTTTAATGGAATCCTCTGCCCATCATATTTTACTCCTTCTTTGTTTTATTCTTTTTGGACTTCAATAAGATAGCATGTTAATATGGTACATTCATTCATGCCATCATTTTCATAAATTATTCTTATATATTATAATGTAATAAATTATATTATAAATATAATAATTTATAAATTATTCATCTTGGTGAATTTGGGGCCAAATTGATGTGAGTGTTCTTTCAATGGCACAATTCTCAAACTCTTTTGAATGTCTTTTTCTGTGGATGTCTTGCTCACATCTACTCACAAAACCTCCATACAGCATTTCTTTGTGGTGTTGAAGACTTTCCTCAAGTCTAATCTAAGATATTGACTCAATTTCTTTATTTTTATTTTTCCTTTTGTACATATTTATTATTTCTTTCCCTAAATATTTTAATTATTTATTTTTAATACTCATTGCTTTATGAATCACGTGGAAGAGAAAAATCAGAGCAAAAGGGAAAAATCATGGGAGAGATAAAAAATCAGAAAAGTTTTATGATCAAAGAAGAATAGAGAACATTATGAAAGGCAAAATGGACAACTTTGATTACATTAAATTAAAAAAAGGTTTTGCACAAATGAAACCAATAGAAAAAAGATTAAAAAGGAAGTACAAAGCTGGGGAAAAAAATCTTTGCAGCCAGTGTTTCTGATAAAGGTTTTAACATGTGTTGATTTGATTTACATTCAGTCTCCATAGTTCTTTTTTTTTTTTTTTTTTTTTTTTGGATGTAAATGGCATTTTCTGTCCAACTAAACCACTGAGAAGAAACAAGTCTTTCATAGTTGTTATCATACATTCTTGCTGGTATTTTATACCATGTATTTCTAGTTTTGCTTGTTTTACTCTGCATCAGTGTGTGTAAATCTTTCCAGGCTTTTCTAAATCAGTTTATTCATCATTTTTTATTGAACAATAATATCCCATTGTCTTTATATATCATAACCTGTTCATCTACTCTCCAATTGGTGGGCATGTACTCATTTTTCAATTCTTTGCTACCATAAATAGAGCTGCCACAAACTTTTTTGCACATGTGAATCCCTTCCCCTCCTTTATGATCTTTTTGGGATACAAGCCCCAAAATTCAAAATTGCTCTCCAGAATAATTAGACCATTTCACAACTCCAACAATGCATTAATGTCCCAGTTTTCTTACATCCCAGACAACATTTATCATTATCTTTTCTTGTCAAATTAGCCAATCTGAGAGGTGTGGGGTAGTACATCAGAGCTGTTTTAATTTGCATTTCTCAATAGTGATTTAGAACATTTTTTCATATGGATATAAATGGCTTTAATATCATCATCTGAAAATTATCTGTTCATATTCTTTGATCATTTATCAGTTGGGAAATGACTTCTATTCTTATAAATTTGATACAATTCTTTATTTTCTATATTTTAGAAATGAGACTTTTACCAGAAACACTGGCTGCAAAGATTTTTTTCCCTAGCTTTGTACTTCCCTTTTAATCTTGTTTCTATTGGTTTCATTTGTGCAAATCTTTTTTTAATTTAATGTAATCAGAGTTTTCCATTTTACCTTTCATAATCTTCTCTAGTTTTTCTTTGATCAGAAATTCTTCCTTTCTCCAAAGATCTAATAGGTAAATTATCCCCTGTTCTCCTAATTTGTTTATGGTATTATCCTTTACTCATTTTGATCTTATTTTGGTATGAGGTATGAGAGGTATGTTTATGCCAAGTTTCTTATATATTATTTTTCAGTTTCCCCAGCAACTTTTGTCAATTAGTGAGTTCTTATTCCAGGAACTAGAGTTTGAAGATGTTGAATTGATTTCTAATCAAATACTAGATTGCTATAGGTCTTGATTATATGCATGGGTAATTTTTCCAACATTGGCCCTTGCATAATCTTTTGTTGCAAATTTCCCCTTCTTCCTCCCACTCCCTCCCCTAGCTGGCAGGTAGTCCAATGCATGTTAAATATGTTGAAATACATGTTAGATACAATATATGTATACATATTTATGCAATTACCTTGTTGCACAAGAAAGATCAGATCAAGAAGCAAGAAAAAGAAAAACTGAGAAAGAAAACACAATACAAGCAAATAACAAGAGAGAGTGAGAATGCTATGTTTTGTTCCACACTCTGTTCCCACAGTTCTCTCTCTAGGTGTAGATGACTCTCTTCTTCATTAAACTAGTTTAAATCATCTCAATATTGAAGATAAGGGCTACATCTTAAAAAAACAACAACAACAACCAAAAAAAAAAAAAAAAAAAAACTGAGGCTGCTGTGTATTCCTTAGTATGCCAATTTTTTTTTCTTTCCAGTTTGGTTACTTGAGTTATTTGATCCTCATTACATTTAGCTGATGGATGACATTCTTCCTGGACTATATAGGAAGTAATACTGAGTAATTCAGAACAAATCATACAAAGAATATTTTTTAATGTATCCTATCTATACCTATTTTTGGGTAGCTAGATGGCATAGCTGATAGAGTGCTAGGCCTGTATTCAAAAAGTCTCAGCTTCCTGATTTCAGATATAACCTCAGATTCTTATTAGCTGTATGATCCTTGGGTAAATTACTTAACCCTGTTTGTCTCAGTTTCCTCACCTGTAAAAAGAACTGGAGAAGAAAATAACAAACCATTCTAATATTTTTTTCCAAGAAAGCTCCAGATGGGGTCTGGACAGATGGGGTCTGACACTACTGAAGGATTAAACAACAGCAACAAAAATCATCCCAAAGCCTTTTCAAGTTTCTTATTCATTTGGATATAAATTCTATTGGGCCAAAGACTTTTGTGTGTGTGCATTTCTTAGTGCCTGAAACAAAGAAAGTACTTAATAAATACTATTAGAGTGATTGGTTGATAATGGATTACATTGTTAAATTTTCCAATTTTCCAATTCTTCATACTAATAGTGGTATAGTCAGACCTTACAGGAGAAGTATTAGTCTTGGAAACTTTAAGATGACACTCTGTAGGCAATTACTACATGTGTGAGTCTAGTCATTCCCTGGGGGAAAAAGAAGTGAAAGGTAATAAGATATTGCTGATTCTGATCCTTAGGGGGGGAAAAGAAGAAGTGAAAGGTCCTATAAAACCTTGCTACATTTATATTCATTCTATGACTTGACTTTTCTGAACTTCCAATTTTATTCTTGAACAACATTCTTTGAAGAGTATCCCACCTACATTGAATCATCTTAGATATTGTTGGTTTATGTTGCTTTTAAAATATTTCAAAAATTGGTTCTTTAAATATCTATATTCCATTTTATTAGATTAACACATCTCAGAATGGACAGTTATGAGAGGACTAGATGTTATGCTTTTGCTGGAGGTTTTTTGTTTTGATTTGTTTTTATTTTGTTTCACTTATTTTGTCTTTGGGGAAATTCTCATTTACTATATCAATGAGGATTGCTTTCTTTCCTCTGCTGAAATCTGCTCAAATATCACATCTTTCTCTTCACTCAATGGTGCTGGGGCCAGAGAAGAATATATATATTTGGATAAAATTGGGCCATATTGCATTTTGGTTCAATATATTCTAATATTTCCTCTCTGAACTTTTTTTTTTTTTTTGTCAAAATGGTTAGAAGGAAATAGAAATACTAATTGAAATAGTTTGGGGAACAGAAAGAATGAGGAAACAACAGTTTTTTGGGTTTTTTTGTTGTTTTTTTTTTAATCAGATTAGATCTGTGCAATATGTTAGGGTCCTACTTTCTTAACTTAGTTCACCAACCAACTTGGATTTTTAAAAGTTTTTAGAAAAGAAAGAAGCAAAACAAAAGATAAGCTGTTGATGATGAATACAGATGTAGCATCTACATCTGCAATGTAGATATTTTTAAAATAAACAATTCTGAAAGTCTTAAGAACTCTCATTAATGCAGTGATTAATTACGGCCATAATCTTCGTTCTTTTTCATCGATCCTCTGAAGTAATGGTTGATCATTGCATTAATGAGAGGGAGGGAAAGAGGGAGGGAGGAAGGAAAGAATGAAGACAGGAAAAAAGGAAGAAAAGAAGGAATGGGGGAATTGCAAAAATTAAGAAGAAATAGAACTACTGCTTGAGGTAGATGGGAAAAATGATAATTGGCGAGAGAAAGAAGATACATATTTTTATTAATGACTTGAATAAAGCCCTATGTGGCTTGTTTAGCACACTTGAAGATATTTGGGAGGAGTAGCTAAGCTATTCAATAAAATAGTTGTGATCTAAAGACCTAGGAAAGCTAAAACATTGGACTGATTCTAATGAAATGAAATTTAGGAGGGAGTGAAAGTAAAGTCTTATATATACTTCAGTTCAAACTAACTTCACAAATACAAAATAGAGAAGAAATAATTAAATAGCAATTTGTCTGGAATGGGAAATAAACACCTAAAGGTTTTAGAAAGGACCCCAAGCTCAATACTAGACAATAGAATGATATAGCAGTCCAAAAGATTGTTGGGGGGAGGAAAAGAAAAACCCAAATCTACAAACTAAAACAAACAAACTAATCTTGGTTGTACTGAGAAGCATAGCTTTTGGCAATAAGTAGGTGATAGTCTCCATACTCTCCTGCTGCCAGACCGCAATTGAAGTATTTTGTTTCCTTTGTAAATATATTTTAAGAAGGACACTGATAAACCGGGCAGATAATCAGAGATAATCATGTTGGTAGAAGGCTTTAGATTCATACAATATGAGATTGTACTTAAAGGATTAATGTTGTTTGGTTTGGAAAAGAAGACTCAGGATGGGGAAAGGGAGCACAAAAACTATCTTCAAATACTTGAAGGACTGACATATGGAAAATTGATTAGACTTATCTAGGAGTACTTTAGAGAACATAGCAGAGCAGCTAAGTGGTGCACAAAATGGAGCAAGTTTGGAGATCTCAATAAACATTCTGGCTTCAGACACTATTTTACCTGGGGCAAACCACTAAATCTCTTTTTGTCTGAGTTCCTCATCTATAAAATGATCAAAAATAAAAAAAAAATTTTTTAAAAAAGCCTGTAAAAATGTTTGCTATTTTCTTCTCCATGTGTCCTCATCTCCAAAATGATGACACCATAAAGAAGAAAATGACAAACTATTCTAGTATCTTATGGACAAAGTACAGAATCAGATATAACTGAATAACAACAAGAGGACATAATGGACGGAAAGAAGTTGCAAAGAAGTAATTTAAGAAAAACTTCCTAAAAATTCAAATTTCCTAAATTGTATTGATGGGGGTTGAGATCCCTTTAAGAACCCCCTGCCCATGGCTGACCTTTAATTTGCAAATCCTGGTCAGTGGGATTTCCCCATCCCCCACCAGATCTGAGCTAACTTGGGTTTTCCCAATCCCCACAGTGCTATTCAGTGCTGACCCTGGCTGAAAGCTCACTAGGAGCCTGCGACTCCACCCACCTTCAAGATCACCAAGAACCCCCATTATAAAAGGGGCTACTTTGGAGTCCACGTTTGCAGAAGTCCTAAGCATGGCATCTTTATGTCGGTCATGCCAAGGGTTTCTGCCCACCGGACCTATTCAGGTGCCCTTTTATCTCTACCCTCAACTTTACTAACTAAACTTTACTTCCAAATCCCTATAATAAACCCTTTTTATCAATCTAGGTTTTCGGGCCTATAAATTCATTTACAGGGGACTATGCGCCGTCACGTGACTATCTTTGTGCCGAACCAAATGATCACAAAACCATGCTAAATTGTAGCTTTCTTGGGAGACATGGAGAATGGGGAAGAAAGAACAAAAAGGAATAAAGTAAAAATTGCACAGCAGATAACCAAAGAAAGCCTTTAAAGAAGCAAGGAAAACATGGATGATTCTAAACACAATGTATATTATTTATTATTTAGTCTTTCTTGAAATAGAAATGTATTATTCATATTGTGGACTCTCTGTTATGTTCTATGATGCACATGGCAATGTTTTTTTTTATTTTGTTTTCTATTCTTGTATTTGTTTTAAATAAATAAAAATTGTAAAAGTATCTCAAAGTATTTTTCATATGCTTTAAAACAGCAACTTAACATTGCACAATCTGGTGGGGGTCTAAAGGAAGGAGAGATTGAGCTATCCTGGTGGCAGAGGAACTGAATGAAAGATTGAAATGATGATCTGACGGGCAAAAACTGCTTTTCTCTTGTCATAAAAACATCCTTTTGTATTTTGAGCTTATGATCATGAGTGAATTCTTCTATGAGGAAAGTAAATGAAATGAACCATTCTTCAGAATTGAGAATACTCAGCAAGGTTTCTTTCTTTTCTAAAACCATCTCCCTCTATGCTTCTGGTTGCATTGTCACTGTTATTTATGTTATTCTGATTCTATTTCATTTCACATAAAAAATTTGTGGTCAAGCCAGACATGATTTCCCTGTGTATCCCTGAAAGATAGTACAGATGGAGAAATTTTCTCCACATGTAATTAGCTAGGGAGAGTTTTTCACAATATAAGGCAGAGATTTAATTCTCTAGCCAATGGATAGAGGAAATTTCTTCCCAATCAGGGAGGGTCAAGCCACACAATTCAATTAATAACCAAAATAAAGTATCTGTATTTTATACAAGCCATTCCCCAATTACTAAATGATCAAAGAATATGAATAGAAAATTTTCAGATGAAGAAATTAAAACATTTTATAGTCATATAAAAATGCTTTAAATCACTAGACTAGAGAAATGCAAATTTAGATACTTCACACCTCTCAGATTGGCTGATTACAAGAAAAGATAATGATAAATGTTGGAAAGGATATGGGAAAACTAGGACACTAATACATTGTTAGTAGAGTTGTGAACTGATTTAACCATTCTGGACTGCAATTTGGATCTATGTCCAAAGGGCAATCAAACTGTGCATATCCTTTGATCCAGCAGTGTTTCTACTGGGTCTGTAGCCCAAAGAGATCATAAAAGAGGAAAAATGACATATATATATATATATATATATATATATATATATATATATATATATATATATATATATATATATATATATATGTTTGTAGCAGCTCTTTCTGTAGTGGCAAGGAACTGGAAATTTAGTGGATGCCCATCAGTAGAAGAATGGCTGAACAAGTTAAGCTATCTGAATGTTATGGAATATTATTGTTCTATAAGAAATGATGAGCAGGTAAATTTCAGAAAAGCCTAGAAAGCCTTACATGAACGGATGCTGAGTGAAGTGAGCAGAACCAGGACAATATTGTACACATCAACAATGAGATTATGTGATAATCAACTATGATAGACTTGGCTCTTTTCAACAATGAGGTGATTCAAGCCAATTCCAATAGATTTGTGATGGAAAGAGCCATCCACATCCAGAGAAAGGACTAAACCTGAATATGAATCACAGCATAGAGTTTTCACCTTTTTTTTTTTTTTTTTTTTTGGTTATTTTTGTTTGTTTGCTTGGTTTTTTTTTCTTTCTCATTTTTTCCCTTTTGATCTGATTTTTCTTGCACAACATGATAAATGTGGAAATATGTTTAGAAGAATGCCCATGTTTAACTTATATTAGATTATTTACTGTCTACGGGAGGTGGGAGGTGGGGAGGGACAGAAAAATTTGGATTCACAGTTTTGCAAGGGTGAATATTGAAAATTATCTTTGCATGTATTTAGGGAAATAAAAAAGCAATTATTATTGTAAAAAATAAAACTGGGGGAAAAAGAATCTGTATTTTAAATTTCTTTAAATTAGCAAAGAAAAGGACTTTTGTGGATGTGGGGACATGTCACTGGCAAAAATTGAGAACTTATATTTGTGATCTTTAGTTTTCTGGGTTGCTATGGAAATATAGCAACTTGGCTAGCCTGCACTCCTTATTAAGAGAGAGGTGAAGAAAATTGGAAGGGCAGAAAGATTGTGGAAGGCAAGGTAGAAGACCTAAACTGGTTGTTTTCAAAATTAGCAGAGGATTAAATAGGAAGCAATCTTAAACAAAAACAAGTGTCAGCAGTATAACAATTGCGAATGTAGGGAAGTCATGCCCTCATGAAGTACAAAGAGTACTGAACAGGCACAAGAAATATTAAGAACTGACAAATGTAGCTTTGGGGAACTGCTTTTGGGGGGAGGGTAAAAATTACAAAAGAAGCTTAATATATTGGTGGCTCTGGCAGTGATTGCTGCTGTGATTAGATGGGTTAGCTGAGAATCTGCTGAAACATAATACTGATCACATCAGTTAGGTGGTGTCTGTGACTAATAGGTCAGACTAAGACTCAGCACATTCATTGTGGTATCAAGAAATTAAATCCTGTTGCATGAGGTTTTGTGGCTCCTTAGGAGAGGACTATTTCTTTTCTTTTTTTTTTTTTTTCTTTTCTTCTCTTTCCTTTTCTCTTTCTTGTTCTCCAGAATGTAACACAGAACCTGAAAAGAGATACTTAATCCATGTTCATTGATGAAATATTGAACTGTTAGTGGTCAAAGTGAGAAAGGTTTCATCCCAAGAAGGCCTCAAAAAAAAAAGACCAGGAAAAGACTGAATGGTTCAGGAAGACAGTATGATGTTATCAGATCTCAGATTATGCTACAAGTAGTAATTATCAGTATTCTTTGGTATTATATAAAAAGACAAAATGAAAAAGTTTGAGGATTAAGAGTCAAAGCAAAGTCAGATTTAAATAATTAGAAAAATATTAAGTGTTCTTGGATAGGCCAAGTGAATATAATAAAGATGCTAATACTCCCTAAACTAATCTATTTATTTAGTGCCATACCAATCAGACTCCCAAGAAATATTTTATTAACCTAGAAAAAATAACAACAAAATTCATGTGGAAGAACAAAAGTGGAGAATTTCAAGGGAATTAATGAAAAAAAAATCAAATGAAGGTGGCCTAGCCATACCTGATCTAAAACTATATTATATAGCAGCAGTCACCAAAACCATTTGGTATTGGCTAAGAAATAGACTAGTTGATCAGTGGAATAGGTTAGGTTCACAAGACAAAATAGTCAATAACTATAGCAATCTAGTGTTTGACAAACCCAGAGATCCCCAACTTTTGGGATAAGAATTTATTATTTGACAAAAACTGTTGAGAAAACTGGAAATTATTATGGCAGAAACTAGGCATGGAGCCACACTTAACACCACATACCAAGATAAGATCAAAATGGATCCATGATTTAGGCATAAAGAACAAGATCATAAATAAATTAGAGGAACATAGGATAGTTTACCTCTCAGACTTGTGGAGGAGGAAGGAATTTGTGTCCAAAGAAGAACTAGAGATCATTATCGATCACAAAATAGAAGATTTTAATTACATCAAATTTAAAAGCCTTGGTACAAACAAAACTAATGCAAACAAAATTAGAAGGGAAGCAACAAACTGGGAAACATTTTTACATTTAAAGGTTCTGATAAAGGCCTCATTTCCAAAATATATAGAGAATTGACTCTATAAGAAATCAAGCCATTCTCCAATTGATAAATGTTCAAAGGATATGAAGAGACAATTTTCTGATGATGAAATTGAAACTATTTCCACTCATTTTAAAGTATTCCAAATAACTATTGAAATCAGAAAAATGCAAATTAAGACAACTCTGAGATACCACTACACACTTGTCAGATTGGCTAAAATGACAGGAAAAAATATTGATGTATGTTGGAGGGGAAAATGGGACACTGATGCATTGCTGTTGCAGTTGTGAACGAATCCAACCATTCTGGAGAACAATCTGGAATTATACTCAAAAAGTTATCTAACTGTGCTTACCCTTTGATCCAGCAGTACTACTACTGGGCTTATATCCCAAAGAAATACTATAGAAGGGAAAGGGACCTGTATGTGCCAAAATGTTTGTGGCAGCCCTTTTTGTAGTGGCTAGAAACTGGAAAATGAATGGATGCCCATCAATTGGAGAATGGTTGGGTAAATTGTGGCATATATATATTCAACAACAATACTGTATGAGGATGTACTCTGATGGAAGTGGGTATTTTTGACAAAGAGAAGATCTAGTTCAGTTCCAATTGATCAATGATGGACAGAGAAGGAAATGAGTATGAACTGTTTGCATTTTTGTTTTTCTTCCCAGGTTATTTTTACCTCCAATTCTTCCTGTGCAACAAGAGAACTGTTCGGTTCTACACACATATATTGTATCTAGGATATACTATAACATATTTAACATGTATAAGACTACCTACCATCTAGGGGAGGGGGTGGAGGAAGGAGGGAAAATTAGGAATAGATGTGAGTGCAAGGGATAATGTTGTAAAAAATTACCCAACATATGTTCGGTCAATAAAAAGTTATAATAATAAAAAAGGGACATAGAACAAAGAAGAAAGAGAAATAATGAGAAAAGAGGATAGAGAGAAAAGGAGAGAGAAATGAGTTATAAAAAATAATCTTTACATTATTACATGCTAACATGTGAGCCCTAAAGGTGAAAGACCTTTAAACTGAGGGTGGGGGTACTGACTTGTAGTCTTCCCTCTTCATTACTATTCTTTGTATATTTCCTCAAAGTATTGATTTTTAAGTAATGTAGGAAATCTAACAGCCACTACTGAGTTTTGTGCTATACTGAGTTTTGCAACAAAGTTCTGAATTATGTAGTGTTGGAAATTATAATTCTAATATAAAATTTAACAGAATTATTATACAATCAACTGCATATTCATTGAAAAAGGATTTTATCTTCCTACTCAGAAAAGAACAAATGAGACTTGGATTGCATCTTAAAATAACCATATAAGTTGTAACAAGCCTAAATGAACTAGACCCTGAAAGGGAATAAGACAGCCTAATCAAAGAAAAGATTGTGGGAATTTTAGTAAACATTAAAAAAAATCCCACAGTCAGTATCACTCATTTCCATTATATGCACCATTGCTATGACACTGGTAGGTTGGAAACCAATAGAAACATTTTTGTAAGCCAATAAATATTTTGTAATATGCTAAAAAAAAAAAAAAGTCAAAGCAATTGATCATAGAGACAAAGTTTCAAAAGATAATCTAAAAATTATTAATTACCCCCAATATATGACAAACCAAAAAAGGTTCAGGACATGAAACATGAAAATTTAATTAGAGAATAAGAACACAGGGTAAAGTTTTGATGAGCTGAACTCTCTGGATGCTACTCAAGGAGAATTCATTCAAAAAATGAGACTGTCAACACCCAGAACTTCCAAATCAAAGTAAAATTTTTTCAAGGACCATTCACTTACCAAGGATTGGTATTCAGCTAAGCTATAAACATTGAAAACAGTCTGTATTGCTTTTGGGGAAAAAAGCCCTTTTACTGATTTAAGGCTTCCAATGAAAGTCAACACTATATTGTCAATAATAACATTTTACCTGTGTTGCTCTATGTCAGTGAGACAGAATACTCATCAATGTCTCCAAAGAATTAAGATGAGCATCCTACTGAGGGCACATAAGGTGAAGAACTTACTAGCACATGTGAATTCTTTTTCTGTATTTTATTTTATTATTTCTGTGTTTCCCCTATGACCTGTATAATATGTGCAGGCCCATATTTACTTGAGCTTTTGCCAGCTATATCTGTAGCCTGAAGGCCTGATTTTCTGTTTCCTAGAAATCAGGTGATTTCGGGGAAGCAGAAACCCTCTATTCCAATCTCTCCGGATAACAACCAATTAGATGCCTCCCCCTTCCTGTTTCAATGCTCTTTTACTTGTGATATAATCTCTGTATAAAAGCTATGTATCTTTCTATTTCTTTAGCCCTCCTACCACAAGCTTTCTCTTTCCCTTATCTCGTGATAGAATGGCTCATCCTCTGGAGGTATAATAAACAACCTTTCTGCTTTCTATTTTGTGTGATCTCTGAGTAGTCATTTTGGTTTTTTTGTTTTTTTGTTTTTAAATTTTATAATTATAAATTTGCTAATTATGCTAATTCTATTGGCAAATCACTTAGACCAAAGATGGAAAACAACAAGGACTATGACTGTCAGTCGAGCTCCACAATTGTGAAATCATGAATCTAGAACAATCAGAATACAAAAATAAATAACCCTAAGCTTGCAGGTAGTATAGTGTTTTCTTTATCCATTTTTATACTAAAGTTTTCATAGTATGTGTTGAGTAATTTCTGCCAGGAGAGTCTTAGAATTACTATTAAAATGTTGTCAACAATAATAATAATATGGATTTGTTGAGTTACAGAAACAATTTTAACATCAAGAACAATAAGCAGAGCATTAATTTGGGCCCAAACTCCCAAACTGTTCAAGTTTATTTTTAGCAGCCTCTTAATTCCCTTATCCTCCTATATTGTTTCACTATACTTAGTAGAATGCAAGGCACAAAGCAAGTGCTTAATATGCATTGATTGATTGGTTGATTAATTGATAGGAGGTTTAAATTTACTGGAAAGTTGCTCAATGATGGACAGAAACAACTACACCCAGAGAAGGAACACTGGGAAGTGAATGTAAATTGTTAGCACTACTGTCTATCTACCCAGGTTACTTATACCTTCGGAATCTAATACTTAATGTGCAACAAGAAAATGGTATTTACACACACATATATTGTATCTAGGTTATATTGTAACATGTAAAATGTATGGGATTGCCTGTCATCGGAGGGAGGGAGTGAAGGGAGGGAGGGGATAATTTGGAAAAATGAATACAAGGGATAATGTTATTTAAAAAAAAATTACTCCTGCATATATACTGTCCAAAAAATTTTATAATTATAAAATAAAAAAAATATTTTAAGATCACAAAAAAACAAAAAATAAATAAATAAATAAATTTACTGGAAGGATTAGGCTTGCAGGTTTGAAGATTCATGTCTTCAAATAAATGTCTTCTTCATTTTTTTATCCCCTGCTACTAGTCTCATATATGTCTAAAATTCTGTCATTAACTTTTAATTCCTTTGATTGTATAGAAATAATCAATTTTGTATTTTTTGTGTATGTGTGTTTGTATATTTTAATATATATATATGTATCAGTAAATATATATATAAAGATGTGTGTGAATGTGTATGTATATATGTACATATATGCAGAGAGAGAGAGAGGGAGGAAGAGAGAGAGAAGAGAGGAGGGCGACAGAGAACGACAGAGACAGAGTGACCGAGAGACAGAGGCAGAGACACAGAGAGATTCAAAAGAATACAGCAAGCACTTTTTTGTTTTTGTTTTTGTATCACCAATACCTAGTACAACGTCTGCCACCTAGAGGATGATTAATAAATGCTTACTGATTGATTGGTACTGCCTATGTCTATTCATTCACTCCCATCTCTAGGTATTTCTAAAATCAGAATATTGTACTATTTGAGGTCTCTGAATTCTAAAAATAAGATACTAACCTAAGATTAATTAATTTAGATAATTCAAGTCAATCTTATTACCACTGCATTTTTATATGCTTTTATTCAGTTGTAACTCTGAACAGATGAGAAATATGGTTTCAACCAGTTATTTGCTTGCATATGTTTAAAAATTGGATTCTTGGGGGAAAACAAGTAGAGAGGGTAATTGCTTCCTTCTGTTTAATCTTCATTGTTAAAATTTTCCCCATCATTTTTTAAAACTAGACAATTAAGAAAACCATCCATCAAGTCCAATTTGTATCATTTGCTGATATTCAAGAAATAAACTTTCATATTGAAAATTTAATAATCAGTTCTTTTCAAGTTGCCCTTCAGCACAACTTTGAAGGTCATTTCTTTTTCCAAAGACAACTTCATGGAGTAGAAATGACACTGAATCTAGATTCAAAAGACAGGAGTTTGAATCCTTCTTGCTATTTTACTGTTTGATTTTGTGTTAGATACTGTTTCTGAATTCTCCTTTTCACTGGTATAGAGCATCTAGGATACCTGTTCTTATTCATGACCTTGGAATAAAAAATGTTTTTGAGAATGAGAAAGGGAGAAAGAGAAAGAGAGGGAGAAGACAGAAGAGGGGGAAGGAGGAAAGGAAGGCAGGAGAGATGAAGGGAGAAGAAGGAACCTGCAAATTCCAAGTCAGTGGACTTGATTTTGATTCCTGAGAAAATTCTAGAATCTACGGTTAAAGATATAATGAACTTCTTTTAAAAAAATAACAATTAAAAAGGGCTAATATTACTTCATATTCCTTTAATTTTTTGACATAGCTAATAAAGTGAAAGATCAGGGGGATCCTTTAGATAGATTGTCCCTAGATTTTTAGCACACATCTGATGTACTTTCTCATTATTGCAGGATGCTCTGGCTTTGGATCAACATCTTTAAGGGCAAAAAATGTCAGGTATCATTTTTTCTTGGTATGGATTAGAACATATGCTGTGATTCTATGAATGAGGAAAGTTTTCTTTCATTGAGTAGTACTTGAGCTTTTCTTATATCCCCAGTTCTTAGCACAGTGCCAGGCACATTGTAAGCTCTTAATAAATGCTTGCTTTTTGTTCTGTACTGAGATCTTTTTTTTTTTTTTTTTTTTTTTAAGTAGTGGACTTTGATGTGAAGTTTTGAATACAATGTCAAACAGTGTCAGTCACCATGGTTTTATTTTTTAGTTTTATTTTAAGGAGAGGCTTACTAGATGATGAGACAAAGTAGGCTGAGAGGGTGCATACACAGATGACTATTATGTAAAAACAAAACAAAAATCAGTAAAATTTGAAAAGTTTTTCCTTAAATTATTATCCCTGGAATTAATGAAATCACCCTGACAGTGGCTATTCAAAGATAATAAACTATCATGATATGAATTAAGAATGCCTTGTTTAAATGTGGCTATCAGTGAATTATCCTCTTCTATGAATTTCATTACTGTAAAACAAAGAAAGTTATTATAAAAGTTGCAGCCAAAAGTCCTATGTGAGAGTACAGGCCAACAGGATAATGATTTGGAATAAAGTTCATGTTTCTTGTTCTATAAGTCAAGAATCAAAAGTCATTATACTAGTCCCTAAAAGATGCAGATTGAGAATCAATAAGCAATATATATTTATATAGTTGTTAATTTTAATATATTTTATTTCTTTATATATTATATATTTAATATATATTTATTAATATTATGTGTATGCCCTGACTTCAGCCTTAGTATCAATATTCATGATTAATGTTAAGAATAAAATTATCTGCAATTTTATTGCTTCCTGAGATAATTACTAATGGGGGTACTGATGCGGAAGGTAAGTTCAAGTTAATTTTAAATAATGGAATGTCTCTGAATTAAAGTGTTTAGAATATATTCCAGTTTCCTATTTTCCTGTGGGTTTTTTTATTTGTTTATCAGTTTACTTATTATTAATAGTAAATAGTATCTAATTTAAGGTTTGCAAAATGCTTTACAAATATATTGTCATTTTATCCTCACACCAACTAGGGAAGTAGGTACCATTAATATCTCTATTTTATAGTTGAGGAGAAGGAGACTGAGGCAGGCAGAAACTAAAAAACTAGCCTAGGATCACACAGCTAGTAAGAGACTTAAGAGGGACTTGAACTCAGGTCTTTCCAATATTACCAAGTTGCAATTTGTGGGGGTGGTGGTGGTAATGGTAGTAGCAATGGTTGTTCCCTCCTATTTTCCCTCCACTCAAATAAATAATAATAAAAGTCTGAATAAAATGTATAATTATTATACATAGTTCAACCAAACAAGTACCCACAATAGCTATTTTTTTTCTTTTTTTTTCTGAGGCTGGGGTTAAGTGACTTGCCCAGGGTCATACAACTAGGAAGTGTTAAGTGTCTAAGACCAGATTTGAACTTGGGTCCTCCTGAATTCAAGGCTGTTGTTCTATCCATTGTGCCACCTAGCTGCCCCCCCACAATAGCTATTTCCAAAAAATATATTTATCATTCAACATTTTAAATCCATCCCTTTTTTCCAGGAGGTGGATAAATATGTATTATTATATAATTATCCCTTTCACATTGTGACTTTGCCCATTGTGGTTTTGATATATTGTAGGTTGGCATAAGAAATTAAAGGGGAATTTGGGGGGAGTTTTATGGTAGTAATAGAGAGCATGAAAAGGCCCGCAAATGACACAGAAAAAGTTTAGATAGTACCCAAAATATATATATTGTATTATATAATATCAACCCAAATTTTATAATAAGGTACTGTAAACACCCCATAAAATGAAAAAGAAAAAATTCAGACTTCTCTGATATAAAAGGTGAGTAAAAAAAAATTTTACATTGAATTTCCAGATCATGGGGATGCCACAGTCCTAACCCCCACATATGTGTATACATATGTATGTATAACATACGAACAAAATAGATTTAAAATGAATGCAAGGAAAATATATTATTAAATGTATAATGTATATCAAATATAGTATATATAATGTATATAGATATTTATGTATTCTACATATATATTATGTGAGTCTATATAAAAAAGACATTCTTATGTTGTCAGCCCTAACATATTTCAAAACCTTTGAATGTTCAGACTATTTCATTTGGTCTTTGTATTTCTGGAACCTAGCACAGTGCCTGGCACATAATAGACAATAACTGCTTGTTGATTAAACTGATTGATTAGAGGGACAGACTAGGAAAATTCATTACCATGAGACCTTTAGAAATGAGATTATCTCATCCCAGAGTTTGGACTTGCCCTTGGGAATCATTAAATCATTACACTACACTTCACCAGATAGTCCATCTGGTCTATCATGAAATATCCATCCCATGACTATCAGCATGGGAGTAGAGATAAAGGAGAGACAGACTGCATAGTTTTGTTTTGTTTTTTTAATTTTATTTCCCCCCACAGTTACAAAAGTTATTTTCTCTTCCCCTTATCAAAAAAGAAGGAAACTCTTTTAGCAAACATGAATTGTTGAAAAAAAGAAATTCCCATACTGATTATATTAAAATCTACCCACAATGTGTAGATCTCTTTTCTGCATCTTAAATTCATCATTTCTCTATCAAGAATTAAGTGGCAGGCTTCATCATTGATATGGAATTGTGGTAGGCCATTGCACCCATCAAAGAACTTAAATCTTTGAAAGTTGTTAGACTTTATAATATTATTTTAACAATTAGTTCCCAGTTAGTGCAAATAACATATCACATGAAGTGATAGAACTGTCTGAATTTATATTGTTTATTTACATTGAGCTAGAGCCAATTACTATATTTTGAATAATTAGAATTCTGAATAGTGCAAAAGTAAATGCATGTAACCACTTCATGAAGTTCAGTATTTTCACTAATCACAATCTAGCTATATTGTAAAAATTATTATTTTCATTCTGCATAATTCACTCTACACCAATCCATATAGATCACAATTTATACATTAATATATCTGTTTTCCCATCATTCCTCCAACATTTGTTATTTTCCTTTTTTGAAAATATTTTTCTGTCTTATGAGTGAGAAGTAGAACATTCTTTTAATTTCTCTACTAATGTTTTGAAGCATTATTTTTAAATGGCTATTGATAGCCTGGGTTTCTTCCTTTGAAAATTACCTATTAATATACATTGATCATTTATCAATTATGGAATGGTTCTTAATTATGATCACAAATTTGAATCAATTCCCAATATATCTTTGGAATTACATATTTATGAGGGAAGCTTGCAATTTTTTCCCTAAGTTGACTCTTTCCCTTTAGTTTTAGTTGCATTTGTTTTGTGTATGGAAAAAAATAATATATTTTATATAGATTCCAAATCTTATGTATTTATGATTTGACTTTTTTTTGGCTGTTTATAGGAAATGGTTGGTATATTCTTTCTATTTTCATTTTATCCTCTTATTCTAATTGGTCTAGGTAAGTTTTTTTTTAATTATTATTTATTGGAAATTTATATCCTTGATCTTTTAAAAAAAATAATGGCTTTCAGATAGCCAATGTTTTTATGTTATTTCTTTGAACTGTTTTCCATGTCTTTTGTAAATAAAATATTTTTCTTCTATTTTTCAGTCTTGTTATTGTAATTTAATACTTATTATTTCATGGAATCATTAACTTTGGTGTGGTTCAATCCATTCTAATGATGAATCTGTTTCTTAAGTAAGGTTTTGTATATCTTGTACTAAACTGTTAGTTTTTCTTCAGTGTCTTTTCTCTAGAACTTTCCCTTTTTAAATTCTTTACTTTTCATTCATTCATTCAATAAACATTTATTAAATGTCCACTATGTGCCAAGGACTAACATCTAATTTTATTTAAAATTTAATTTTTAAACTGTTTTTAAACAGTTTGTTTCTTCCAAGAATTCTGATTGATCTTATAGTCAATTTGCCTTTTTCTTTGAGGCTTTGTTTGTGGTTGTTTTGAAGTTATTCTGGGATTGTGTCCTGAACATCCTAGACTCCATAATAATCCTTTAATTGTTATTACTAGTCAAATTGAAATTTTGTGTTAAGGTTATTGTCTGTGTATTTTTGGAGGGATATCAGGGCCTTTCTTTGTCCCTTTTATCTGGAATCCTGATGCTATATCCTTTTGGTATCGAATATTATAGTCTTGAAAAATCTCAGAGATAGGGCAGCTAGGTGGCACAGGGGATAAAGCACCACCCCTGAAGTCAGGAGGACCTGAATTCAAATTTAGTCTCAAACACTTAATACTTCCTAGCAAAGAAAGAAAGAAAGAAAGAAAGAAAGAAAGAAAGAAAGAAAGAAAGAAAGGAAGGAAGGAAGGAAGGAAGGAAGGAAGGAAGGAAGGAAAGAAGGAAGGAAGGAAGGAAGGAAGGAAGGAAGGAAGGAAGGAAGGAAGAAAGAAAGAAAGAAAGAAGAAAGAAAGAAAGAAAGAAAGAAAGAAAGAAAGAAAGAAAGAAAGAAAGAAAGAAAGAAAGAAAGAAAGAAAGAAAGAAAGAAAGAAAGAAAGAAGAAAGAAAGAAAGAAAGAAAGAAAGAAAGGAAGGAAGGAAGGAAGGAAGGAAGGAAGGAAGGAAGGAAGGAAGGAAGGAAGGAAGGAAGAAAGAAAGAAAGAAAGAAAGGAAGAAGAAGGAAGGAAGGAAGGAAGAAGGAAGGAAGGAAGGAAGGAAGGAAGGAAGGAAGGAAAGAAAGGAAGGAAGAAAGAAAGAAAGAAAGAAGAAAGAAAGAAAGAAAGAAAGAAAGAAGAAAGAAAGAAAGAAAGAAAGAAAGAAAGAAAAGAAAGAAAGAAAGAAAGAAAGAAAGAAAGAAAGAAAGAAAGAAAGAAAGAAAGAAAGAAAGAAAGAAAGAAAGGAAGGAAGGAAGGGAAGGAAGAAGGAAGGAAGGAAGGAAGGAAGGAAGGAAGAAGAAAGAAAGAAAGAAAGAAAGAAAGAAAGAAAGAAAGAAAGAAGAGAAAGAAAGAAAGAAAGAAAGAAAAAGAAAGAAAGAAAGAAAGAAAGAAAGAAAGGAAGGAAGGAAGGAAGGAAGGAAGAAGGAAGGAAGGAAGGAAGGAAGGAAGGAAGGAAGGAAGGAAGGAAGGAAGGAAGGAAGAAGGAAGGGAGGGAGGAGGGAGGGAAGGGAGGGACGGGAGGGAGGGAGGGAGGAGGGGAGGGAGGTCAGGAAGGAAGGAAGGAAGGAAGGAAGGAAGGAAGGGAAGGGAAAGAAGGGAAAGAGGGAAAGGGGGAAAGGGAAAGAGGGAACGAAGAAAAAAAGGAAAGAAAGAAAAAGGGAAAGAAAGAAAAATCTCAGAGATAGATCAAGTCAGAAAGCTGCAAACTTTCAACAGGCCTTTTACAATCTGATCTAGAGCATAGTTTGATTGGTGATCTTCAGGTCTGGCTTTGCAAACTTTGGATGTTGATTTGGTTCTAGAAAACAAACATACAAACAAAAGCCCCCAAACAATTGCAGGTTTGTCCTTAGTTGGAGCTTTAGTGGACAATAATTGACCCTAGCCCCTGACATTTAGCTGGAAGGCCTTTCATGATCACCATAGCAGGAGAAGAGATAAGAGGAATAATAAATATAAACATGGCACCTACTTTGTGGTTGATACTATGCTAAATATTTTTTTTACAAATATCTCATTTGATCCTCCACAAATCTGTGAAGTAGGTACTGTTATTATCCCCATTTTATGGGGGTGACTGAAGCAAACAAATGTTGTATTTCTCCCAACATTACCTAATTATTCCATGTCTGAGGCTGGATTTGAACTCTTGTCTTTCTGACTCAAGGGGTAGTACTCTACCCATTGAACCACCAGTATTCTCAGAGATGTGGGTCCACCCCCAGGTCAGAATCTCAGTCTTGGTCCCTTGAACCTCGAGTTAGTTTGAGATTGCTCTTTGTGGCCAGAATGTCTGGAGACACAAGCCCACCTCTCACTATTTACTTGTGGAATGAATTTATATTTTTGGATTGGAAGAAACAACAACCCATCTATGTTTCTTTTTGAATTTCCTAATCTATTCTGTCAGATATTCTTTGATTTTTCTTGCGAGAAGGAGCTGGGCTATGTTGCTTCCTCTTGTCCTATAGAATGTCTCTTGAGATAATTAACATAGAACTCTCTTTCTCATTGACCTAGCTGACACAATGAATCAAGAATGTAGCGTGAGATTTCCACATTTAGGGGAATGAATCTGGCACCAAGAGCACCCTTGAAGACTGCAAGTCCTTGGCTGCCTGTCAACAAGAGCCCTCAGTGCCACAAGCAATAGAATCACAGACTGCTAAACTTGGAAGAGATCTCAAAAAATGGACACACACCCACACACCCACCCACACACACACACACACACACACACACACACACACACACACACACACACACAAGATGGGAAAATGAGCACCTATCCTTAAGGGCTTAATGTGGGATTTCAGTGGTATATATCAAAATACAATATATACAAGAAATCCAAAGAGCAAACCCATTCTAAAATGCTTAATGTTTCAATTGTGACCATGATTAGTAACAATGTTTTCAGGATGATTAATCATTCTCACGGTTGTCTTCGTGTCAAGGATTCTACCAAAAGCTCTTCAGAGTGAAGTATTCCTTCAGAATTCTGGTCTCTGAGGGCCTCTAGTGGCCATTAGCCTTATTTGAAAAAGTAGATGCAAATGCTGCACTATTAAGAATTTTATTTAAGGATTGAATGTTAGAAATCCTAAGGAAGCTTTCTTTTGGAGATTTATACAAAGAAACTCTAAGAGAACTAGTTAATATTTGTGCTTCTTGATACCCATACTTGTGTGAGCTGGTGTTTTTCTAGAGTTATAAGAGGGCAACAGGAGTCCGGGAGTGCATTAAGAATATTGGTAGACATTATATGAGGAGCCAGACTCTCTAACTATAGCACTTAAAAATTCTTTATACTTTGGATGTAGAATAAGAAAGAGATATCACTGAGGTTCCATATTACTGAAAGTTCAGGACTGTAACATTAAGGAGAAGTATTGATTTAGGAATGTAGAATGTTACTCAGCATTTCTTTATGCTAAATATAATGTTGTTGTTCATCCTTCATTCTCAAAGAGCATCAGGGACATCACAAGGGTGATGAATTGATTTTCTTGTAAATTAGATTTAAGTGAATCAGAGCAGTCATCAGCCTCACTCTCTTCTCCAGGTCATACTCTAAGAATGACTTAGTGAATAATATCCTAAATACACTAACCCTAAAAGTGAATTCTTTCTTATCACTACTAATTATACCACCAGATAGTGGCTTTTTTGTTGGCTTATTATAAAATAATGATGTTAAATAAATTCAGTTTGAAAAACAAACAAGCTGACCCAGCAGCGCTACTACTGGGATTATATCCCAAAGAAATACTAAAGAGCGGAAAGAGACATATATGTGCCAAAATGTTTGTGGCAGCTCTTTTTGTTGTAGCTAGAAACTGGAAGATGAATGGATGTCCATCAGTTGGAGAATGGTTGGGTAAATTGTGGTATATGAAAGTTATGGAATATTATTGCTCAGTAAGAAATGACCAGCAGGAGGAATACAGAGAGGGTTGGAGAGACTTAAATCAACTGATGCTGAGTGAAATGAGCAGAACCAGAAGATCACTGTATACTTCAACAACGATACTGTATGAGGATGTATTCTGATGGAAGTGGAAATCTTCAACATAAAGAAGATCCAACTCACTTCCAGTTGATCAATGATGGACAGAGGTAGCTACACCCAGAGAAGAAACACTGGGAGGGGAATGTAAATTGTTAGCACTAATATCTGTCTGCCCAGGTTGCATGTACCTTCGGATTCTAATGTTTATTGTGCAACAAGAAAATGATATTCGCACACATGTATTGTACCTAGACTATATTGTAACACATGTAAAATGTATGGTATTGCCTGTCGTCGGGGGGAGGGAATAAGGGAGGGGGGGTAATTTGGAAAAATGAATACAAGGGATAATATTATAAAATATATATATATATATATAATAAAAAAAATTAAAAAAAAAAAACAAAAAAAAGAAAAACAAACAAGCTATCAGAAAGATGTCCTTTCCTCTTATTCTGGCATCACAATCAAAATTGAATTTTAATATCACACCTTCTATATAGAAAACAGGATCCTACTTTTCAAATCCTTTTTAAATTTTTAAAATTTCAATGTATTATCCCCAATAGAGTTGTCATATTTATTATTCATTGATTAGGAAAAATGTCAAAAAGCTACTATGAATCCAGTAGTGCTTTGTAATGAATTTGGGCTTTATTAAGTGAGAGAGTACTATTTATAATTTGAAAATCAATAATATCTATATGAACAAAATGTAATATTTCTTCAATATGCATTGTGCATGTTTCCTTCTTATATTATTCTTTATGATCTTTGAACTAAATAAAAAACAAAATTGTAATATCTGATCCTAAATATAGATTCATGATACCCTTGTGCAAACTCCCAAGATCCCTAAGGTTCCCAGTCTATAGACTGGTATGCTTTCATCTAGATCACCTAGAAATGGAAGTAAGAATACATGCTAAATATTTAAAGTTATGATAGACCCTAAAAATCTTGTAGTTGAACTGTTTCACTTTGCAGAGCCAGAAAAACTTTAAGTAATTTGCTCATCAAGGTAAGGCATAGAGCAGAGATTTGAAACTGAATCTCTTAACACTAAATTTGTCAGATTTGGGGTTATTTTTGTCCTGAATATAAATGTACATATAATAATATAAATATAAATAAAATTAACATTTACATATCTATATATATCTTTATTTTATGACTGTCATTATTTATCTATTTAAGGTCGTAGAATATTTTACATAAAATTATCTCTATTATGTGCAGCTAGCTTCCATTTTTTTTAGATAAATAATAAAATTAACATGTAATCTTCAAAGATGTTCATTAATCTACATTTTTTTCCTGGTTCTTCCTCAGTTCTACTCTATATTTTTGTCACTGTTTTTTAATTTTTAAGTTTTTACGATTTTGTTTTCCTATCACTACCAGACTGGAAGTACATCAGTCACTCACAAATTAGTCCAACTAAAGTTTGGCATGGGAACTTTGACATACTCCATCTCTGACCTGGATGGGATCTTCTCTCCTTAGGCAGTTTCATGATGCCCTGCTCCCAGGATCTTACCATATTAGTGTAGGACTCAGTGGAGACATCTAGGCAAGTCTAAATTCTCTTCTAAACTGTAGTTTCACATATCCAAATATTTTTTGGATATTTCTAATTGGATTTCTCATAGGGATCTCAAACTAAATGTGTCTAAAACAAAATTTATTATCTCACCAACACCACTTGCAAAGACTCCCCTTTTTCCAACTTTCCTGTTATTGTCAAAGGCACTACCAATCAACCTGTCACCTACGCTCTCAATCATTTCCTTGTTCAAATGCACCAAACATATATTTTCAGATTTTATCATTTCTAACTTCACAACATCACCAGCCTACTCATATATCCATTCTCTCCATTTGCCATAATGACTATCTTGGTATGAGCCTTCACCATCTTTTAGCTCAATTAATTGTTAATAGCTTTCTAAATGGTCTTCTTGTTATGTCTCTTTCTCTGCCCATTACAGTCCATCCTCCATTCAACTATCAAAGTGATTTTTATAAAGCACAATTCTGAAGGTGACACACCATTCCTATATGCACACACACACACACACACACACACATCATTCAGTGAAGTTCCCTTTTTCCATATTTATCAGTTTTGTTTTATTTATCTTCTTGAAGATAATGCCTGTTTATTGTATTTGAATAAAACATAGCTCTTCATCTTTAGGGACAGATGATTTCACTGATGTTAGATATGGAAATAGCTATATTTTTTCAACCAATAAATTTCAATAACTCCTAGTTGCTTCCAGGATCAATATACAATTCTCTTTGGCACTTAAAGCCCCCTAATAATTTTGTTCCTTCCTATTTTTTCAATCTGCTATTCTTCATATACTCTGTGATCTGGCTACACTCTATTCCTCACACATGTCATAGCATCTCCTAATTTTATACCTTTTCTCTGTCTATAACCAATGTTTGACATTTCTCCCTCCTAACCTCTACTTCATAGATTTCCTGACTGCATTCAAGACTTAATGCAAACAAGCTTCAAGATATTTTCAGGCTTCTCCCAACACCATTTACTGCTGGTGCCCTCCCTTTGGAATTGCTTTCCATCTATCTATCCTTAATCTATCTTGTATCAATATTTGCATGTTGTCTCTCCTATTAGAATGTGAGTTCACTGAGAGTGAAAATTGTGAGAATTTTTTTCCCTTGTGTCCCAAAAGTTTAGCATAGTCCCTGACACATAGGGAGCTTTTAATAAATACTTGTTGACTGGCTGATTAATTAACTTTCTGATAGAAGAGTTAGGAAATGGTGGAGCTTTCTTGATGCTCAGATAGGTGTGCAGCTAGTTTGTATTCATTAATTTCAGCCTTCTCATTTTCCAGAAGATAGGGGGAAAGGAAACAGAGCTAGAGAAAGGATTAAAGAAATGATGTCTATGACCACCCTCCTACTAATAATGAAATTATGTAAATAAAGAAGCCAGAAAAGAATGCTTCAAAACTTGACAAAAAGCATTAAATTCTAATGGATAGATCTAAGTAAATGGAAATCAGAGATATTTATGCCTTCTTCTCTTCCCCCTGTTTTAACATTACAAAAAAACTATTTGGCCTTTACCCTCATGTAGTTTTGGTATGAGTAGAGCCTGCCCTAGGATTGGCAGGGAAAGCTAAGGGATTATGGGAATTAAAGAAATTTGGAAAAACAGCACTCTGCTTGTGACAGCCTGTGTGTGTGTGTTTTTTTTTTTTTTTTTCATTCTAGTTGCCTTGGAGGAACTGTGATATCCAGGAGGAGGGGGGATAAAGGAGAGCTCATAATTAGGAAGTGAAGGCATGTTCGATTTATCTATAAAGCTTAATGTGGGAAGATAGGAATGTCTCAATTCAATAAAGCAAGTAAGCATAGTAAAAAATTTGTCAGATACCTTATAGGCACGTGTCTCAATAAAAAATGATTCATTTATGATAAAATGATAAATGTTTCAATGATTATTTAGAAAGACAAAAGGAAATGAGTAGGGTTGAGGACTGCCATTTTACCAGGGCTGTGTACTGAATTCTATCTAAAACAGTTTTCTAAGAAGTATGATTGTCCTTTGAAAGACTGAATAAATGTCACTGGAAAAAAAGATTGAACTAGTTTCTACCCAAAAGAAGATCACTTTAGGACATTTGCATATTAAATCTTAACTATAAAATATTCCATATAAGGGACAGAGCCAAGATGGCAGATTAGGGGCAGCTATCTAGAAAAATTATCTTAACATTTGCCTCTGAACAACTTTAAAATGATTTTTAAAATCAAATTTTATAGTAGCAGAGTCAACAAAATGTAGGGATGAGACAATTTTCTGGCTTAAGGAAACTTAAGAAGTAGGCAGAAAAAGTCTATAATACCAGGATAGAGAGCTGATAGGGGTCTGTCTGGAACTATACACTGGGCAATGACAGAAGCAGAAACTTCAGGAGCTTCTAGTGCAGAGATAGTGAAGGGGTCAGTTAACTCCTCATGGTGACACTGGATACAGCTGGTGCTGAGTGGCAATTCTGTTTCCTAGGTCCACAGTTTCAAGGCAAAGAATGCATTAGTGCTTGTGTCTGAAGAAAACCAGGGATAAAGATCAGAATTCAGACCAGGCGGTCAATTGTTATACCACTCCTAGGATAACACCACCTCAAAAGCACCTAAAATTTGCAGACCTTCCAGAACTAGTTCTGAAAACAGCAGCAAAGACTAAACCTTAATACAGTGTCTCCCCAACCCCAAATAAGCAGAGCCCAACTTTAACATAAAGTTCAAAGTAAAAATAAATAAGTAAATAAGTAAATAAATAATATGAGAAAAATGAACAAACAACAATAATAAAGAATTTAACCATAAAAAGCTACTACAATGGAAGAGAAGCCCAAAATATAATTAAAAAAAAAAAAGACAACAATGTGAAAACAAATACAAAAAAGCCTGAAAAATGTTAATTATACCCAAGTAAAATAGGAATTCCTGAAAAGGTTAAAGAATGAGGTAAGAATAGTAGAATGAAAATTGAGAAAAGAAATAAGAATGATACAATAAAAATATGAATTAGAAGTTTGTTTTTTTAAAGCATAAAAATACTGAAGAAAATGATACCTTAAAAAATAAAATTGGCTTAATGGTAAAAGAGGCAAAAAAAAAAAAAATTCATTGAAGAAAAGAACTCCTTAAAAAGTTTTGGTCAAATAGAAAAGGGGGTACAAAAATTCTCTGAAGAAAAAAATTTCTTAAAAAGCAGAATTGGCTAAATGGGAAAAAGGGAAAATCAAAAATTCACTGAAGAAAAAATTCCTTAAAAAGTAGAGTTGGACAAGTAGACATTTTATGACTATGAGAAATCAAGAAAGAAGTCAAGAGAATGAAAAAAACTAGAAGAAAATGTAAAATATCTGGAAAAAATAACTGCCTTGAAAAATAGATCAAGGAGAGATAATTTAAGAATTATTATACTACCTGAAAGCTGTAATAAAAGAAAAACTTAGAAATCATTTTTCAAGAAATGATTAGGGAAAACTACTTTGGTATCTTAAATATAGAGAATGAAAAAAAATTGTAAAGAATCTACTAATGACTATGTAAAAAAAGAAATCAAAATAAAAAAACCCAGGAATATTGTAGCCAAATCCCAGAACTAGAAAGAAAGAATTCAATTATCATGGAGCCACAGTCAAAATTACCACACAAGGATGTGTAATTTCATGTAAAAGGAATGGAAAGGCTTAGCATATGATATTCCAAAAGGTAAAGGAACAAAAATCACAATCAAGAATTACCTACCCAGTAAAACTGAATGTAACTCTTTAGAGAGAAAATTAATATTTAAAGAAATAAAAAATTTTCAAGCATTCTTGATGGGGAAAAAATACAAGCACTGAATAGAAAATCTGACATTGAAACTAAAGGCTCAAGGGAAACATTAAAAAGTAAACATAAAAAAGGAATCATGAGAATTCAATAAAGTTAAACTGTGTACATTCCTATATGGAAAGATGAAACATTTAACTCTTAAGAACTTTATCATCATTAGTAGGGTTAAAAGAGTTTGCATAGAAAGAAGATATTGGTATGACTCAATTATGTTGGAATGATCTCCAAAAAATGAAGGGATGAGAAAGAGGGAAAGAAAAGATAAAGGAGTGATAGAATGGAAAAAAATTTTTTTTTCTTATTAAAGAGGCAGGCAAAGGAAGAGCTTTTAGAGTAGAGGAGGAAATGGTAGTTGGTTCAGGGCAACTCTCATCAGAATTGGTTCAAAAAAGGAAGAAAATTTACACATGCATTGAGCTATGAATATAAATATAACTTTTCTAATAAAGAAATAGAAGAGGAAGGGGATAAGAGAGAGGGATAATAAAGGGGAGGGCAGATTAAAGGAGTCCATTAGAATAGACTTTTGAGAAGGGACTGAAAAAAAATGATGGGAGGAGGAGGAAACAGATTATATTTGGAATGATGGGATAGCAGGGGTTCTCCAACTATGGGGCCAGATGCGGCCTCTGAGGACATTTATGCGTCCGGCTGGGTTATGGCAAATGGGCTGAGGGGCGGAGCCAGAGTGTGAGCTTTTGTTTTTACTATAGTCCGGCCCTCCAACAGTCTGAGGGACAGTGAACTGACCTCCTATTTAAAAAGTTTGAGGACCATTGAAGAGGGAAATAATCACAACTGTAAATGTGACTGCAATGAGCTTACCCATAAAATGAAAGCAGATAGCAGAATGGTTAGAAATCAAAATGCAACATTATTTATAAAAGACACACTTGAGATAGAAACACTATTTGAGATAGATAAGTATGAAACTGTGCTTGGAATGGGGTCCCTTCCCTGAGGCAGAGTCCAAGGAGGTTTTAAGAGTTTTGGGGTTTCCTCATCATATGGACCATTATCTATAAACAGATTTTGAAAATGTAAGTGAACTTCAGCATTTCACCTAATTTCATCTAATTATTTTAAAGCATTATCCTGAGAAAAGGTCCATAAGCTTTACCAGAATGCCAAGGGGGCTTTGACACCAATAAGTTGAAAAATCCTTATAAAATCACTCAGTTTGGATGAGAAGTCTATTGGTGTAGATGGGCATTGAAAGTCACCTCAACCTCTTAGAATTCCTGCCCTACCTCCTCTAAATCTGTCACTTTGAATTTCTGCCTTCAGCCCAAGAGGTCACTACAGCTTCAGGTGCTGAAATCATCTTTTAGTCCAAAAAATTGTCTCTTTGTTTGGGTAGTAGCCATGAAAATGGGAAAGCAGTAAGGATGGATAAGGAGGGAAGGAGGTATGAAGGTTGACAGGGAAAACTGGAGGAAGAAAGGTTGAGAAGGGGAAAAATAAGTAAGAGAAATTAAATCCTATTGTCCTGTTACTGCTTTATATGAGTAATATTAGGGCTGTTTTTGGAACAAAAGTATGAAGAATGAAGGATATCTACCCTTCCCAAGTATCCTGACCTATTGTTCTTCAAATTACCAGTTATTTGACCATTTTAGGCCAAATGAAGAGGGAAGGAGAGAACAATTGGAGTGCTGTTGTGTCACTCAGTTCTCCCATCTGTCCCTTTCTGGTCTTGCTCATTTATCCCACATCTTGTATTGGCAGATGTGAAAGGCTTCCCCGAAGTGGAAGTAACATAATTTCCATGTAACTATCACTGTCAGAGTCCTACAGATAATTCTAATATGATTCTCTTTGCTCTGCTTCTTACAAACGAATTATAATACACCATTAACTTAGAAATGTTTAAAAGCTACGTTTTAAACAAAACAAAGGCAAGAATAATCATAACATAACACTAAATGGGAGGCAAAAGCAGAAATTATCAAAACATAACAATCTGTGCATAAACCTGTGTCTTGGGAGGGATTAGGGCATAGGCAGAAGGATGAGTAGAAATTTTCACAGAGACCTACCATGAGGCATGGGACCACTCCTCTATAGAGTATCTCTGCTTTCCTGCTGGTCAAAAGACTACTTTGGGTTGTTCTCAAGCTGCAGCTCCGTTAAGGACTTATAGCTAGAAGCAACCAGAAACCTGAGGTCAGCTGAGCTTCCTAGGCTTGCTTCCTCTTCTAAGCATAAAGTAGTTCAACACTCAGTGAAAAATAATTTTCTAAAATCTTGTAAAACTTGTATTGTTTTCTATTGACTTTGAAAGTACATTTCCTCTCCGAAGTATAAGGGATGGTAAAGTTAAGCACAAGCAGACCTTTAAGGGATTGACTTCCCCCTTGCTCAAGCTGTAGAGCAAGGCAGCCTTTCCCCCAACTTGTTCTTCAAACAAAGCAGAGATTGTCCTTTCTTTCAATTAGTTCTTTCCAACAATAGTTTTCCTCAAGACGCATTAACTCCTCATATTTAGGGAGGTCTCACCTTGTGTCAGCCCCACTTTCCCAGTCTGCATGGCTTTCTGACATCTGAGATTCTGTAAAGCATCTCTCATCATCTCTCACAGACTTATCCAATCTCTCGGACACCCAGATCCTTTTATTCCTTGACTCCTGATCTTCCAATTTGCCTTCTGAACTTCAAATCAGGATCCCCTCAAGTGTAGTGATTCATTTCTAACTTAGGTTGAGAAATTCTAAACTCATATGTCTGTTAGATATGACACCAATAGTTCATATGCAACAGCCCCAGAGTCCCCAAACAATTCGTTGACTCAAAGTTTCCTAGTGATATACTTTCAAATCCTAAAAAAGAGTCATATGTAGGTTAGTTTCTGGGAAACAACAATATAACTGCCAATCAATGAGTTTTGCTTTTGAGGGGCTTCCTTTTATTCTGGACTCTTGGAATTTATCTTCTTAAGCATTTGTAGAGGAAAGGAATGAACTAGGGAGGAAAGGGGAGAGAGAAGACAGGAAGGAGGGATAAAGCAATTTTTTTCTCAGGTTCTTGCAAAATTATTTTTCTCAAGTTGCTTGTCTCACTTTCACACAAAATGAGCTTTTTCTGCTCCTTTAAATAAATGATGCATTCATACAAGAAAGGAGCAGTGTTGTGCATGTGTGTACACGTATATATACATATGTGTATATATATGTATGTATATATGTGTGTGTCTATCTAACCACATGTATACACACACACACACACACACACACACACACACAAATACACATTTAAAAGGAGCCAGAAAACTATTAGATTCTACTGGAAGAAATATACACACACACACATTAAATTGTCAATTTTTTCTTCTAGTTTAAAAAAAAATCATATAGAGATAACTTCATGTGTATAACAGAAGAGTTCTGTGGAGAGCTCAAAATTCAGAACTGAAAATTTTTTAAAAAATATTACAAAGCAATCATGCTCTGTGACCCTGTGAATAACAAACTATAAAAACTACATACATTAATGGAATTTCATCTTATAACAAAATAGAATTACTTGATTTCATCTGATACACTTAATAGTATGAATAATACTGATTTGTTCTGCATGATGATTTGACATAAATAACAAGCAGTTCACATAATCATAATTAGTATTTTGTTTATACAGACAAACCAAGCACTTATAATTCCTCTCTCTTTGTTCTCTAATGTCACCAAAAGTTCAATGTCAGTGATTTTCCCTCATGCTATTTAACTTCTCAAGTTTTCTCTAATACATTTAATGACTTTGAACTACAGAATATCTCAAGGGAAAATCAATAAAGCAAATGACAAAATGATGAGCACAAAGGATATTTTTTAAAAGGTGATCACATAGAATGCATTGTAATTCCCAATCCCTCTATTTTTGTCTGCCTGCATTTTTTATTTCCTTCACAGGCTAATTGTACACTATTTCAAAGTCCAATTCTTTTTGTACAGCAAAACAACATGTATACATATGTTGTATTTAATTTATACTTTAACATATTTAACATGTATTGGTCAACCTGCCATGGGGGGTGGGGGGAGGAGGGGAAAAATAAGAACAAAAGGTTTGGAAATTGTCAGTGCTGTAAAATTACCCATGCATATATCTGGTAAATAAAAACTATAAAAAAAATAGAATGCATTGTAAGAACACCTAGAATCTGTCAGCACTGATGTGGGCAAATAGTCTATAGTTCTAATTGAATCATCTTTAAACATTAGATATCCATCAAATTTGTTGATTTTTTGTAGCGCTTCCTCTTTCTTTCTTTTCTGTTTCTTCTCTTTCTGCCCTCTCTGCCTCCTATCCTCACTCTATTTTATCCTCAGTTTCTACAATTAGTTGGTGAACATTTCTGAAATCCAAAGACACTATGTAATTTTCTCTTATTTAAGTTTTTCTTTCTCTTACTGTTGGAAGGGGAACTTCCTCTTCAAACAGATAGTAAGTATGCCTAAATGCCTAAATCATGCCTAAAGCTCAGTACTAGATACTGGGTATATAAAAATAAAAAAACCAAACAGTCAGCATGTATCTTTTAAGCACCTATTATGTTTTAGCCACTGCACTAAACATGGGAATATAATCATGGCTTTCAAGTAATAAAATAATTTTTAAATTATCTCTCCTGGATCTATTTTTCACATCACTTTCTTTTCCAATAAAATATCACATTTTCTTCTATTTTTTTTCATTTTTTGATTTTGTTTTATTGTGTCTTGGTATTTCATAAAGTCACATTACCACTTGCCCATTTCTAATTTTTTTGAGGAATTATTTTCTTCAGTGAGCTTTTATACCTCCCTTTCCATTTGGTCAATTCTACTTTTTAAGGAGTTCTTCTCTTCAGTAAATTTTTGTATATTTTTTTCCATTTGGACAATTCTGCTTTTCAGGGCATTCTTCTTCTCATTGGATTTTTGTATCTCTTTTGCCATTTGGTCCAATCTATATTTTTTTTCTTTCTCTTTTACCAAGCTATTGACTCTTTTTTCATGATTTTCTTGCATCACTCATTTCTCTTCCCAATTTTTCCTCTACCTCTCTTATTTGATTTTTAAAATTCTTTTTTATCTCTTCCATAGCCAAAGACAATTGATATTTTCCTTTGATGCCTTGGATGTAGTTATGACTTTGTTGTCTTCTGTGTGTGTATTTTCATCTTCCTTGTCACCACCATAGTAACTTTCCTGTTGTTTCCTCATTTTTTCAGCCTATTTCTTGACATAACTTTGTGCTAACGTGGGTCTCTATTCTGGTGATGGAGAATGAACAGGTTTTGTGCAGCTGTTTTCAAAGACACTTCTAGGGACCTGTAAGTTTTCAGTTCTTCCAAAGTGGTATGATCTAAGGATATGTGTGTTTACTACTCTCCTGGACTGTGCTCTAAAGCAGCCACACTCTTTCTACCCTAAAATTGTGATGAGGCTCCTCCCCCCATCTCTGTGGCAGCAAGCTCTATTATGCTAGAATGTCTTTCACCCTGGGACTACCACCCTGGACTTTGGCTGGGATCCAATTAAGACAGAATCTTGCTTCCAGTGCCAGCAAAAAGAGATGCCTGTAATTTCCTTCTGATCACTTGTGCAATCTCTTACAATCTTTGGATTGAGAGCACTGGAAGCTGCCACTGCCACTGTTGATTCAGTCACTCCCGAGGGCATGCTCTTTATTTGTTGGGAACCCAACCTGAGCTAGCAAAACCAGACTTGAACTATGGTCCACTCTCACCTCTCTGCAGTGCAACAGACTTTTCAGAGGAGCTTCTAAGTTATCTTAGGCTGGCAAATGGTTTTACCTTGCCCTTTTGTGGATTCTGCCACTCTAGAATTTGTTTTGAGATATTATTTAAAGTTATTTGGGAGAGCTGAGGCAAGTCCCTGCTTTTTCTCTGACATCTTGACTCTGTCCAACACTGAGGACATAAAAAGAGGAAAAGACATTCTCTGTTCTTAAAGAGCTCACAGTCTAATAAGGGAGACAATATAAAAAACAATGTACAAACAAAATATATGAGGATAAATTATAAATAATTATTATCTTTCCTGGAATGAACTAGCTTCTCCTTTTTGGCCCTCAAAACTGTTGTCTTCTTTGAAGGCTCACCACAGAAGTCATGTCTTCAATGAAATTCTCCATCTTCAATTTCCTTGCAAAATACTTAATTGTGCAATAGCAATATAAAGAGTCCTTGGGGGCAAGGACTGTTCCAGCTAAAATCTCACCTTCCCATGAAACCTTTGCAAAGGCAACAATTTTGAAAGGCAAAGAAGAAGAGTTAATTCATTCCAGGAAAGAAGAATAAATGCATGATGACAGAGTACCAAGTGTGACATTAAGGAAAGAATGAAAAATCCAATCTGAAAGACCAGAAAGATAATGACATTTCTCTTTTCCATTTAATCTGGAAAAAGAAAACACAAGTGATTGACAATAAGCATGCAGTCTTTCATATGGCAGCCCATATAGCATCATCAACTAGCCCCTAAAATAAATTCTGCAGCCCTATTCTCACAAATACCTCCCTCTTTCCTCCCCACTTCACCCCAGCCCTCACTGCAAGAATGCTCTTTTTTTCTTTAATAAATTGTAAAATCAAATAATTAGGCTTAAATTATATAGATTAGACTCTGACAAATGAGACAGAATGACAAAAAATAACATTTGCAGAGATAATGACCAAAAGATATATTTGTAGTTTGTCCCATTCTTGATTACCTTCATCCTTTAATTCTAGCAAATAGCCACCACTTCCAAGAAGATAGAACTCACATATCCTGTTTGTGTAAGATCATCTTTACTTACTATTTTTGGGTGTCTTTGGCAATTGTAGGCATTTCTTTGTGAAGAAGGGAGGATGCACCACTAATGAATTATATGTTATGTAAAGAAATTAAGATAAGGTATTTCAAAGAGATGATTAATATACTGACACAAATTCTATGGTATTGGCGCAGTGAAATACAAAATGAAATTATATTGAATATGAGTCATATATCATCTTTAAAAAAATACCTTGATCTTTCATATAAGGAGCATTGAAAGACACCTAATAAATGTGCTAAAGTAATATTAAAAATATAACATATTGTTCACTTTTAAAATGTCAAAATTTCCATTTATATATAAATTACAGATGTCCCCATTTGAAATATGGAAAATAAAATAAGTGAATGGGTACAATCTGGTGTAATTATATTCAGTCTTTATTTTTGTAAGAAAATTCAGAGGAAAATTCAAAATAAATTCAATAACACTGCAAATTTTTAAAAAAAGGCACACCCAGGGACAGAAGGAAGTTGACAGTGGTTATAGATAATCTCAAGGCCTGAAGAGTTCACAAGAAGATTTAGTCATCAGCATAAACATTTACTACATTGAGCCTTATCTTTCCCCTGTGGCAGCTGAAGTTTTGGAGAGCTCTTCTTAGACCCTCCTTACATCCACTGTTGATATTTTCAAAAATATTTCAAATCAACATCACAAGAGATAAATGATCAACTTTCATAATCTGAATAATAACTAGAATCTTATTCTCAAACAATAATTATGTGTTCTTTAAGCAGTCAGTTCTATATCTCCTTCAACTTGGCACATTAATTAGCTAATTAATGGTTGGTTAATTTACAAATATTTATTGATTATATGAGAATCAACATGTAGTCAAGAAGACTCGAATTCAAATCTTGTCTTAGATACTTACTAGCTGTGTGATTCTGGCCAAGTCATTTGACCTCTTTCTATATCAGTTGAAATATTAATAGCACTTACTTCACTGAGCTACGAAGAGCATGAAAGAAGATCGCATGTAAAACATTTTGCAAACTTGAAGTACTAAATAAATGCTAACTATTATTACATAGGTTTACCAGATTTGTTCATATTAAAAGATTCTAGGAAAGGAGCAGCAGTATTTTAAGAAGATAAATCACATGACAGACAGTGATTTGCAATGTTAACAGGAATTTTCTTACAGGAAGTTCACTATCCTGATGAAATCACAGGTCTGAGTCAAAAATACAAAACAACAACAACAAAAACAAACCAAAAAAAAGAAAAAACCCTGTTCATAGGCTCCTAGAGTTGGAGGGATCTCTAAGGCCATTTACTACAATCCTTTCATTTTATAAATAATAAAATTGATATTGAGGCCCAGGGAGATAAATTATTTATCCATGGTCACACAGATAAAAAGCATCAAGTAGGATTTAAACTCAAGTCTTTTGCTCCAGAGTCAGTAATATGAATAAAATTGATCATATCATCTATGATACAAATCACTTCTTCTATGATTGTCTACATGACACTAATTGATGTCCCCTTCTTTTACATAACCCCTAGACATTTGGCCACCACATCTGTCCATTTTTTCTTTGCCATGTCTGATATTTTCCTCCTCCTTCCTATTCCCATTATTAAAACCTTAAATTAAGACCTCATATATCACCTATTACAATAGCTTCTTAAATAATTTTCCTGCATCCTTTCTGTGTACTGCCATGAGATAAACCTTGATTGAAGAATTTCATGAATAGTTATGATGATGAGACTGATGAAAATAATAGCTGAAATTCATATACTTCATGTTTTACAAAATGCTTTATTTACACATTTTATTTCACCTAATCTTCTGAATTAAATTTCCTTTCTAGGGTGCCTTTTCATATGAGACATATGCAGAATAATGTATTGATCCATCCCTACAGTGTCACTTTCAAAGAAAATTCAGGTATTTCTTGTATTAAAAACATTAGTTTAATCCCCACATTTATTCTTATTTGAGAAATATACACATTACTACCTCAAAACCTATACATGGCAAAGATCCAATTAGCATATTTTACTTTGAATCCTATATATAAGTATTCCTCAAAATTCTATCCTCTGTCTCTTTTTTTCTTTTTTCCATAGGTTTACTCTTGGAAGACCCAAACTACTCCTGAACTTCCTTAAGACCAATCTGGTAAATTAGTTTAAATTCCTGTTAGAATATTTTTAATATAATCTACACATATTTCCTGGAGGAGGAAATGGAATTCAAAAATTTTTGTTAAGAAAACCCCAAATGTAGTCACAAAGAGTCAGATACAATTTAAAATGACTGAACAACAAAATTCATATTTTTCTACCATAATAATGAATGAATGAAAAAAATACTAAGTACTATGTGAAAAAACATTGTTCAGAATCAACAAAACAAAGAGAAAAGTAGATATAATCCCTGTTCCTAAGGAGTTCATGGCCTAATAGAGGGAGACAACATACATAAAAGTTTCACTTTTAGGGCAGATGGAAAGGGCATAACCTTCAGGGTACAGAAACAAAGTATATAGAAATTATACTAAGATGAAAACTGATTATAAATAGTATGGCTCCAGTGATATGATTGAGTTGATATAGATACTGAGTACTGACCCTCACCTCCCCATCACTGGCTGTGGTACAGTTAAAATTATTCCTCAGTATGTCCACCTCATTGTTCATTTTTTATTAAGCAACTCAGAAAATAACCTAATTGAAAATATTAAGTGCTCTTGGATAGGCCGAGTGAATATAATAAAGATGACAATACTTCCTAAACTAATCTATTATTTAGTGCTATACCAATCAGACTCCCAAGAAACTATTTTAATGACCTAGAAAAAATAACAACAAAATTCATATGGAAGAAAAAAAAGGTCAAGAGAATGAAAAAAAACAAAAAAAACAAATGAAGATGGCCTAGCTGTACCTGATCTAAAACTATATTATAAAGCAGCAGTCACCAAAACTATTTAGTATTGGCTAAGAAATAGACTAGTTGGTTGGGAAAACTGGAAATTAGTATGGCAGAAATTAGATATGGATCCACACTTAACACCATATACCAAGATAAGATCAAAATGGGTCCATGATTTAGGCATAAAGAATGAGATCATAAATAGATTAGAGGAACAGAGAATAGTCTACCTCTCAGACCTGTGGAGGAAGAAGGAATTTATGATCAGAGGAGAACTAGAGATCATTATTGATCACAAAATAGAAGATTTTGATTACATCAAACTAAAAAGTTTCTGTACAAACAACACTAATGCAAACAAGATTAGAAGGGAAGTAACAAATTGGGAAAATATTTTTACAGTTAAAGGTTCTGATAAAGGTCTCATTTCCAAAATATATAGAGAACTGACCCTAATTTATAAGAAATCAAATCATTCTCCAATTGATAAATGGTCAAAGGATATGAACAGACAATTCTCAGATGATGAAATTGAAATTAAATCCACTCATATGAAAGAGTGTTCCAAATCACTACTGATCAGAGAAATGCAAATTAAGACAACTCTGAGATACCACTACACACCTGTCAGATTGGCTAAGATGACAGGAACAAATAATGATGGATGTTGGAGGGGATGTGGGAAAACTGGGGACACTGATGCATTGCTGGTGGAGTTGTGAAAGAATCCAACCATTCTGGAGAGCAATTTGGAACTATCAAACTGTGCATACCCTTTGATCCAGCAGTGCTACTACTGGGCTTATATCCCAAGGAAATACTAAAGAGGGGAAAGGGACCTGTATGTGCCAAAATGTTTGTGGCAGCTCTTTTCATAGTGGCTAGAAACTGGAAAATGAATGGATGTCCATCAATTGGAGAATGGTTGGGTAAATTATGGTATATGAAGGCTATGGAATATTATTGCTCTATAAGAAATGACCAGCAGGAGGAATACAGAGAGGCTTGGAGAGACTTAGATGAACTGATGCTGAGTGAAATGAACAGAACCAGAAGATCGCTGTACACTTCAATGCTGTATGAAGATGTATTCTGATGGAAGTGGAAATCTTCAACATAAAGAAGATCCAACTCACTTCCAGTTGATCAGTGATGGACAAAAACAACTACACTCAGAGAAGGAACACTGGGAAGTGAATGTAAATTATTAGCACTACTGTCTATCTACCCAGGTTACTTATACCTTCGGAATCAAATACTTAACGTGCAACAAGAAAATTGGATTTACACACATATATTGTATCTAGGTTATACTGTAACACATGTAAAATGTATGGGATTGCCTGTCATCTAGGGGAGGGAGTGGAAGGAGGGAGGGGATAATTTGGAAAAATGAATACAAGGGATAATATTTAAAAAAAATTACTCATGCATATATACTGTCAAAAAAATTTATAATTATAAAATAAAAAAGACTAATAAACATGAAGCATGAAAAAATATAATTCACTGAAATAATCATGGAAGTTGCAATAACAAAATGAAAGAAAAGTTCTTATTTCAAATGGTGCTAGGGTGTTTTGATGCCCATATTATCAAACCCTGGTGAGTAACTGAAGTCTTATTGGATATTTATATGCTGTCTGAAGGACTAGTCAAATATTGGTAAAATAGAAGTCTTAATATCAGTTTATTGAGAGTGAGGAATGAATGACTATTTGCTTTTAAAAGACTATGATGTTTTTAAATGGTTCTTTATTATAATAAAGGAATCCAAATTGAAAAAAAAAAAAAAAAAAAAAAAAAAGAATATAGTGCTTCTTACCTTCACAGCTTGGTTTCACATCTGCCTACACTTAAGCAGGTGCCCTTAGGGTATTCCCCATCTCCTGATCCTCCTCCCTCAACTCCATCTTCTTGAGAGGGAGGAGGAGTGGGAGGGGCAGTGACACCATCAGTACCACCCATACAGCAGTTTTGCCCATCCCCTATGTCACCATTACAAGAGGTATTAGTTAAATCGAAAGAGGAAGGACAGGATACATCTGGTTTGAGAATAGAAGCATACCCTGTGATTGAAAAGCCTGACTCTTTAGATCAAGTCAGGAGAAGATACACTCCTTTTGATCTGGAAATTATCAAAGATCTGAAAAAGGCTTGCACTCCTTATGAGTCTACATTGTCTTATGTTATGATGTTATTAGAAATTTTTGGCTTATGAAACTTTAACCTCTAGTGACTAGAAATCTATAGCAAAGACATGTTTAGAACTTGGACAAAACTTGTTGTGGTTTTCTGAGTATAGTAAACTCTGTAGAATACAAGCCCAACAAAATAGGCAAACTAGAGTTAATATACAAATCACCTTTCACCAACTAGCAGGTATAGGTCATTATGCAGACATTTTAGTACAGATTAATTACCTTTTGGCAGCATATGAGCAAATATCTGCTGCTGCTGCTACTAAAGCATGGAGCATCCTCCCAGGATGACAAGATGGAGGGGAAGCCTTCACAAAAATAGCGCAAGGTCCAAATGAACTCTTTGCTGATTTTGTGAGATGTCTGCAGACAGCTGTCATACAAATTATTGGTGAAAATGCAGCAACAGAAATTATGACAAGACAACTTGTGAGAGAAAATACTAATAAGGATTATAGAAGAATTATTCTAGGACTTAAAAAGGATGCCCCTTTAGATGGGATCACAAGATGCTGAGCCACAGTGGGCACAAATGTCTTTTATTTTGAGACTATGATGCAGAACATGGGAAGACAGTGTCCCTTTTGGCAAAGGACTTCCAGAAAGACTCATCAATGCTTTCAGTGTGGTAAAATAGGGAATCTGAAAGCTCAATATTGGCATAAAGATAGAGTAAAAAAACAGGGTGGGAGAATAAGACCCAAAACCCGATATTCAAAATGCAACAAGAACTTCCATTGGGCTCAGAATGTAGAGTGGCTCAGGGAAAAGAGAAGCAGGCCCAACTCCAGGGCCCCAAGCAAAAAACACTTTGGGCATAATGGCAACTGCTGTTACACCCAAAGAGTCCTAAAAGGTTTAGTACTCCAACATGATCAGTCAGCTGAGAAGCAAATTGGTGGGGCAAGGGGATCAATTACAATTAGAGAGAATAGAGCTGTATGCTGTGGGGACTACTGAAATAACCCTAGAGAACTTTTAAATTTAGCTCTTTATACTATTAATTTTTTTTTATTTTTCATGAAGATGCACTGGCTCCGGCAGGCAGGTTTCATAATCTGCTGGAAGGGCAGTGTTCAGTGTGAGCAGCTCCACTATCTTTAGATAATCGCCAGGTGATGTGGGGAGACCCAGAAAGTGGTGAGTGGAAGGGACCAGATAGGTTAATTGCTTGGGGCAAAAGTTTTGTGTCTCTACAGATGGAGAAGGAATCAGATAGGTGCCAACAAGCCATATTCACCTTGTCCATTGGAGAGAAATGGAGAAAACCCTTGAAACAAAGGAGAAAACCCAAGAAACATCTGGTGGTTCCATCTCTGAATACACATGCCAGTGAAAAAGCATGGCTGTTAAACCAATGTGTATGGCAATTGACTCATACATATCGAAAATTGTCAATGAGACTGTTGCAAGACTTCAAAACATGCAGGAATCATTGGATTCCCTGACACATGAAGTAATGGACAATAGATTGGTTTTGGACTACTATATACCCTCCTTCTAGGACTTATGGAAATATTTTATAATACCTTGTAGATTCATATTGTCTGTTACATCACTATTTGCCTGTATAATTCCTCATGTTGATTCATGTTGTTTATTACATCACTACTAGCCTGTATTATTTATGTGCTTGTGTAATACCTCCCATGCTGATGGATTTATTTATACCTGTTTCAACTAAAACAAAAGAAAGAGGGAGACATAAAGGGCTGCAGATCGTGGGGGAACTCTGGGTAAGATATAAGACTCCTCAGCTCAGAGGGAACCTGCTAACAATGTCTGGTTTGGCTCTCTCATTCTTCCTGAGAAGTCAAGGAGGATGTTACCACTTGTATAAGAGGCATTTACATAGCAGGGTGCTTATAGTTAGCACTTGCTCAGTGTGATTGGTAAGATAATGGTTCTCTAGTTCACACATAATCAGTGTGCTGTAATGATGTAATCATACTGAAGTATTTAAGGGTTGAGAAGACAGGAAATAGAGACACTCCATCTTTGACCATCATGTGGCTCTCCTGCCTACTTCATTCTTCCATTAAGACCAAGGCTGATCCTGAGATCCTCCAGAGAGCTACTTCAGTCACTACATATTTTACATACCTATATACCCAGAGTTGCATAAAGTTTTTTCAGGTGAAAAGGAGTCATGAGTGGAAAAAGTTTAAGACTTGGTCTGGAAATCCCCAATGTCTTTCTCTCCTAGTGATGGGGCAATCTTTAATTAGTGTCTAGTTAGCTCTTTTTCTAAAACTCTATTATATAAGTTTGAACCCTGATTGGGTAAAGCCTTGGAGTAGAATGTATAGCTTGTTATATATCTGAGCCACCAGCTTTCCCATGACAGCAACATGCAACCCGCTAGTAAAAAATAAGCTTAATGTCCTTGTTGGGGATTTATCCAGGTTTATGATGTGTGAGACAAGGCGCTGGTGAAGTAAAATAATTTACTCAATTTTCTAAAATAAAAAGTAAAAGTTTATTTTAAATCACTGAGAGATCTCTTGTCTCACAGTGGACAAAAACTCTTAGGTGAGATTAGAGTTCTACGTGTTGTACAGAGTACTTAGTTATATGATCAGAGTTAGGTCTTGGGAGCTTTTGAAACAATAGAGAAGTTTTTAGGATTGAATAGGTTTCAGTAAAGTTATAGAAAGTTTGATTGGTGATAGTTCAAATCTATAGAAAGGTTAAGAGGTGCTACTTAACATTAATTCAGTTCTTTTGAAAGTTAAGTAGGTGTACTTAGCTTTAGTTCAGCTCTATAGAATACGAAGTTAATGTCAGCTGAACTCTAAGGAAAGGTTAATTAGTGGTACTTAACAGAGGTGGGATTGGCTTCTAGGGTGAAATAGGATTGAGGTCAAGTGACTGACTTCTGATTTTCCTGTAACATCCTTTAACTGGAATTGTTTCATTTTTGTCTTGGTATTCTCATTAGCTATCTTAAGTATGTACTAAATACTTAACAAATGTTTATTAAATTGATGAATATTTAGTAATACTGTTATTTATTTTTATTTGCTTGTTATTGAAACTTTCCTAAGATTTTCTAGGACATAATAATTTAAATGGGAAGGTGATATGGGGCTTCTCTGTAGAGGAACTTTATTTTTACTTTTTGAATTCTTTAGAAACAGAGTTTCTATTGGATTTACACACATATATTGTATCTAGGTTATACTGTAACACATGTAAAATGTATGGGATTTCCTGTCATCTAGGGGAGGGAGTAGAGGGAGGGAGTGGAAAATTTGGAAAAAGTGAATACAAGGGATAATGTTATAAAAAAAATTACTCATGCATATATACTGTCAAAAAATTTTATAATTATAAAATTAAAAAAAAATTTTAAATAACCAAAAATAAAAATAATTAAACATAGTTGGGAAAAAAAGAAAGAAAGAAAGAAAGAAACAGAGTTTCTAAAATGTCAAGATAAGAGTTAGGAATAAGTTAATGCTCAGTATTTCATTCCCTGGTGTGTAACTAACTTGTTCCCCTTTTCAAATTATGTCTTCTAGTTCACAAACCCACCAAATAAATAAATGTATTGTTAAGAGTCTTGTTATTATTGACTTCTAGAGTAAAAGGAAAAGGGAAAATAAAATATCTCTATGAATTCTCTATAAGTGAGATTATAAAAGTGCCCAATAAGACAACACTAACCTCTTATGTAGCTTGTAAGGGTAATGGAGCTATAATAGAACTCAGTTCTCTTTAGTCCAAAACAAATGATTTTTATACTATATATCATGGAGCTTACTAGATTTCTCTAGAGGTTGCTGTTCTTCCTTCTTGAAGAGGACCATGACATCAGGGAGGTAAAACCATGACAAGCATGTGAATTGGATTGAAGTGAAGGAGAACTGTGCAAGGTCACCTGCTCCACTTTCCCCTCCAGAGCCATCTGGTCCAGTGGCAAGATATAGATCAGGATGACTGTAGATGGCTCTGGATGCCATGGGAGATCTTGGCCTTTTTAAGCTAAGGTCTCAACAGGTCTCAGTTTGACTGAGTCAGCTCTCATTCAATGATTAAGGCTAGGTAGCAGTTGAGGCAAATAATCTTCTCTTTTACCTAGTCAAAAAAAAAAAAAAATTACAAATGAATAAAAAGAGGGAAGGGAAAACTCTCAGTTTCAGCAGAAATGCAGAAATGACTGCTATTTATATTCAACCTGAGACAATCAGGATCCAAACAATGACCAAAGGGAATTTGCCCTGGGATCTACTGGGAGCTAATCAAGGAGAATCTAGAGTATCTTGGAGCTCACCAGGTTTCCCTGGAAGGTTTTTGCTTGAATCAACTTCAATTACAGATCCTCTGCCTTCAAACCAATTAATTTCAGAACCCAGTTCTCTCTATTCAGAGAGAATATAACTACAACAAGAGTCACACCTCAATCCATTGACATATTATAGGGTCCTAAGATCATAAACTTAGAAGTGGAAAGGACCAAAGACACCACTGGGTTGATTCCATTCAATTTGCAGATGAGGAAACTGAAACTCAGAAATTATTTGAGGTCAAATAGTAAAAGGAGCTGAAATTCAAAGGCAAAAGTAGAAAGATGACTACTTTTGGAATCAGAGGGCCTGAGTTCAAATTCTGTCTCAGATGCTTTTTAGCTGTCTGATCTTGAGCAAATTATTTAAAATTTCTGAGCCTAAATATCTTCATCTGTAAAGTAAAAAGGTAGAACCTCTAAGATCTTCTATCATTGTTGTTGTTTAGTTGTTTCAGTTTTCTTAGAAAAAATATTTAGCAAACCACAAAGGAGTGGTTTGCCATTTCATTGTCCAGCTCATTTTACAGATGAAGAAATTGAAGTTAAAAGACTTGTCTGGAGTCACATGGCCAATAAACATCCAAGGCCAGATTTGAACTCAGGACCTGTCTTCCTGACGTCAGGCCCACTGCTCTAATCACTGTGCCATCTAGCTGCCCCAAAGTCCTTTCCAATACTAGATCAACAATTATCTAACTCCACATCCCATGTTCTTTCTACTAAGTCACATTGGGTACTACTATATTGGTAATTTAGTTAACAGGATGAGAAAATCCTTATCAGGCTACTTAATGGAGGGTCAGGATGTGGTAAACTTAAAGTTTCAAATTTTTAACCTCAGTGCATTCTGTCACTTCTCCATTTGTGGGATCAAAATACTTAGACTTTCTTCTCTCCTAAATAGGCTTTAGGATTTTGGGGGGTTGTATTTGGCAAATGTTTAAAAAACAGAAAAGGAAAGAAAAAGAAGGGAAAGGGGAAAACTAGGAAAGAGAAGGGAGGAGAAGAGAAGAGGAAGAAAGAAAAAAAGAAGGGAAAAAAGAAAGGGCTAGCTACCTAAATATTTTGTATTTTACTTTTTCTCAAAATGCTTCTAAACTTATACTAAATGAAATTTTCAGTTCTTTAAAATAGAGAAGCAATTCAATGTATAATAGTATATAGAGTAAAGGGACAGCTAGGTGGTGCAGTGGATAGAGCACCAGCTCTGAATTCAGGTATCAGACACTTAACACTTCCTACCTTTGTGACCCTGGACAAGTCACTTAACCCCAGCCTCAAAAAAAGAAAAAAAAAAAAAAAAAGTATATAGAGTGACTTCTCTGACTTAGTAATTAAAATGAGGATATATGGCCCAAAAAGAGAATTGATTTTGAGTTTTTGACACAGGGACTAGTGGCAGAACCAGATACCAAGGCTCCATATGGAGTGATGCTTCTTCCCAGTACACCATACTTACCTCTCTGTTGTTAGAGAAGGAAGAGCCATCAGGGTCTTTGATTGCCCTATTGGAAAAGGAAATTTTGAGAGATTTTCATGCAAGGACATTAGGTGAAACTATCACCCTAAAGAGAGAATTCAGTTTTATTCCATTAGCTAAGACTTTCCTCCTTCTTAGTAAAGGAGAATTCTTGATCTGGAGCCTAATTTTTAGAGCCACGAGTTTAATTAGCTGAGCTTCTTAACCCTTGTATATCATGGACCTCTTTGGCAGGGTAGGGAAGGCTATGAACCTTTTCCTACAAAAAATATAATTTCCTTCCCTTTCCCCCCATCCAAACTCATGGATCTCCCGAAATCTAAGCCTTACTCTTCCTAAACTTGTGATTTCATCCTCATGATGTCCCCTAGGGACCTCATCTCTCCTCTCAGTTTGTTCCCCTCACTATGACCTCAGTTTTCCATTTTACAATCTTGACCCATTGATTAACCAGTTCAACTATTTACTAACCTCTACTCTCAAGAACTTGTACGTTTGGTATGAGATTTTTCATGCATTGCTAAACTCTTAACTCCAAATTACTAGGTCCATCTATCTGGCCTTTGCATTGCAATCCCATCTTATTTCCTTTCCTACAATAGATTTTGAAATTTTAAAAAAGACATTTTATTCTGTACAGACATATATACTGGGTTTTGTTTTTCCTTTCATAGTTTTCAAGTTAGCAAAGAATAAGCCACATTTGTTTAGGACAATGTAAGCTTAGGATTCATCTATAATCAATAATGTGGCAATAGTCACATTTGTTTAGGATAATATAAGTTTAAGAACCATCTATAATTCATAGTGTGCAATTAGGCACTGGGAGAAGCCACAGTACTATGTGTAAGTCATTTATTCTGCCCCATTCCCCATGCAATCTTAATGGTTGCACGGTGCTAATAGATAATAAATGATGTACTATACCACAGAAGAGATAAATTTCAAAAGTAAAATCAAAAAGTTAATGGAAATGATTTTGTGAAACCCTTGCTAATTCCACAAGATGGAAAATCATTTCTATTATCTACATGATGCCAAAGGGGAAAGAAGCATTGATGGCTGAAATGGAGACAATTCACAATCTTGTAGTGAAGCAACTCATAAGACACTTCCCTTTCTGTCCCAGAGGCTGGCTGCTAGATAATGAAATGACTCCACTTTTCACTTCTCTGAACTCTAGAGCTGCTTTTTTCTATTATTTCTGAATATTTTGCCCTTAAAATTATTGCTATTTTTTTCTGTCCTCTAAAAAACTGATCTACAGTTATGACATTGGAATGGGAACCCTGTCATACTTAGGTTAACCTGAATGCACCATTAGTTTTCTTGAAATTTGGGGGAAATTAGTTTCTTTTGGTTTTCATTCTTCATCAGAGATGGTCACTTTTGAGACTCCCCCCAGTCCCAACATTTGTGATGGTAAATGTAAACATCTTTTATCTCAATTCTTATTTATCCCTTTGTCATTGAATGGGTGTAGCCTTAGACAAACTGAGCCTAGAGAAAGAGCTTGATTTAGAAATGTGAAGGTCATGCACTGTATCTTAGCCAAAGGCCTGTGATCTTGATCTTTGTCTTGTCACTGGACTTCAATGACTGGAGTAGAGAGTGAGGCTGATGACTTTGCACAACTCTGCCTCACCTATATCCAATTCACAAACAAGTCAAGACATCACTTTCATAATATTATTGGACTTCTTCAAGAACAAAAGACAGCAACTTCTATCTAGATGGTATTTGCAGCTGATGTGTAAAAAGTTTGAAATTGAGAGGTGTAGGAGAGAAAACTTGAAAAAGTAATGAATTTTCTATTCCATGTAAATACTGTAGATTGTTTTAAGTTGGGTTATTCACAGTATTGTTGACATTTGGAGAGAAAAAAGTTTCTGTCTGGGGTATTTGGCATATGCCCAAATCAGCTAAGATGGAGGCTCCTACCTGGGAGACCCCAAAAATCTGCTTTTGGGAGAAGATATTCTCCCAGAAATAACTGTAAATTTTAAAAATATCTTTAAAGTAAATATTATGTAAATGAAATGAAGCACTTGGATTATTAAAAGTAGGGAACCACAATGGGGAATTGAATCAATGGAAAACCCAAGAGACACCTCTTCCCCAATCCTCTAGGGATACCAGAGAACCATTTGGGAAGAGGATAACAGACTTTCCCCTTAAGATAGTGTGGTCTAAAGTAATTAAATTACACTTTTAATATCTAGACCATTATGCTTTATGAAATTTGATAGAACAAATCAAAAGCATTTATTAACCACTTATTATGTGCCAGTCACCCTGCTAAGTGCCAGGGATACCAAGAAAGCCAAAAACAAACCCTGCTTTTAAAAAACATAAAATTTAAATGGGGGAATTAACATACAAACTAATCTGTGCAAGACAAGAATATACAGAGTAAAGGAGACTTGATCCCAAAGAGAAGGCATTAACATTACAACAGAGCAGTCATAATAGATTGTTGTAAATCCATTCTTGAAGAGGAGCAAAGTTATCTGGAGGTGGTTATCTTGGCTTGAAAGTAAATTGCATTTAAGTAATGTAGGGTTGGGCAAAGTCATCAAACTCACTCTCTCCTCCAGTCCTCTGAATCCAACAGCAAAACCTAAGTCAGGATGAATGGAGATGGCGCCAGATGCAGTGGGAGATCCTGTCCTTTTTAAGCTAAAATCTTTCCCAGGTCTCACTATGTCTGAGACAACTCCTATTCAGTGATTAAAGACAAAGACTAGGTAAGAATTGAAGCAAAAGATACCCAAATTTGAATTCACTGAGATGGAGAAACCCCTTATTTACATTCATTCTGAGCCATCAAAACCCAAACAATAAATAAGGCTTGGTATGGGACCTAATATTGATCAATCAATGAGAACCCAGTTATTTGGGTTTAAAGGCATGTCAAGCAGCTCCATTTGAATTCCAAAACACCTTGTCAAATCCTGATTTACCAAAGCTATATTTCAAGAAATCATAAATGAAAACAGTTAATTGTCCTAGTTTTTTTTTTCAAGAACAGCAACAATGATAGAATAAATAGTTAAAGAAAAAGTCTAGTCCCCAAATCCCATTTTGATTGGGAATTATATACAATCAAAATTTATATTCTTTGAAAAGAACATCCACATAAGGATATGACTCCCCACATGGACAGAGGGAGAAGAGGAGGAGGAAAAGGCAGGTAGAGAAAAAGGAGGAGAAGAAGAAGGAGGAGGAGGAAGAAAAGAAGTATCAGCATCACCCAAATGGAACTGCTCAGTCTTCAGAGGAGTCAGCTAGTACTGATTATGAGTACTACTCATAGATTGTTGTTCATTCTTTGTCCTCTAATACAATCAGTGACATCAGGACAGGGATGTATTGACTTGGAATTGATTTGGATTTAAGTGAGGCAGATCTGTTCAAAGTCATTAATCTTACTCTTTCTTCCAGAGTTCAATCATAAAATTGTCAGGAGTCACAATTATTACATTAACCAAAAGAGCTACATAACTAATATGTATCCTGTAGGATTTAGTGTAAGGAAACACGTTAGTGTTAAAATTATAAGTATTAGATATCTCGAAGAGTGGCAGTTTGTACAAGAGAGAATCCCATGTGGTTGGACTATTCTCTTAGTAACACTTGTTTTAAAATTCAAAGGATTGCCTGAGTCTTCCTTGACCATTAGAAAAGTAAGCTTTTGTAAACACTGATTCTTTTACTACAGAGGTAAGGTCTGTGCTATAATATAATATAGCATATTATATTAATATGGATTATTAATATAATTAATAATTATATTATTAATGGATATGGATTTTAAAAGTACATTTTATATATAATATATATTATTTAAATCTGTATTTCAAAGCTCAATGTGAGGGAAATCCCCTTACAGATGCAGATAGAAAACCCACTTATATCCTAGTATATAGTATTTGTGACATAATATAGCCAAAAAAAATCATTAGCCAAAGTATGGTATAGTTTTCAAAAACCTGAGGTTTTTTTTCACCACACCATGGTGAGACACCAGACTTTGATTTTTCCTGAATAAATTCAACCTATATCTAGGCCCATTAAGGACCAAAAGAAAAGATTTTTTTTTGTTCTTTCCATCATTTTTTCATCTAGCTTTTATATAACTTTAAATTATCATTTATTATCTACAACATCTTCATTCTGTTTTGTACTGAATAAAGTTGACCAGAGGATCAGAGTTCAAATTTAACCTCTGCTATTTACTACTCTTAATAACTCAGGGTAAAAAAGTCATTTAATTTCTGCAAATCAGTTCTCATTTGTAAAATAAGGGGATAGACTATATGACTTCTGAGGTTCTTTCCAACTCTAAATCTATGGTACTCTGATCCTGTAATCCTGCAATTAAATTATCCACATAGTATAGTCACTACTTTCTAGACCACAGCTTTGAAGCAGGAAAGGGACCACACAGATATCTGAAAAGTTAAAGTAGACATTACAAAGTCCTTGAATAAAAAATTCATGCCCTTTAGTCATAGGAAAGATCTACTGGTTTCTTCACCCAGAATCTATTGTCCTTTAACTTAAATCTAATTCTAAAAGATTTGATTATCTAATTTCCTAGTCAGATAATATTAAAAAGAGCATCAAATTTGGGGAAGGGGCTGCTAAGAAATGGAAAATGGATCATTAATGGTGATAACAGCTAACAATGAAAAAGGAAAAAGAAAAATGTGAAAACTATAAAAAGGAAATTAATAAAAAAACAAACCCAATAATTCACAACAATTCTGGCTTTGGCACATTTGAGTAAAGTGATATATAGCTCTCTATTACTTGGTTAAACTACAACCTAATACCTTAATAAATATTTGTAATCATGTTCCTGAAGAATCAAGAAAAGTTTATGTAATGTTTGGATAAATGTTTTTCAAATATCAGAGGTATTTTGCACATTTTAGGAATATTTCTGTTAAAATCATTGAAATAAAAGTAAGTTTTGATGCAAGAAAGGGAAAATTGACTTATATGAAACAGTTCACTTCTGTAAAGTAAATACAGGTAAATAAATTTTGCTAGATAATAAAAGATAAATTCTTTAGTTTATCTAAAGCAAATCCTTCATTTAACTAATTTTAGAAAAGGTCAAAAATCTGATTCTCAAGTTAAAATTATCTACAATTCACAATGTATGTATCTTGTATCTATGTTTGTATGGTATCTAGCTCCACTGGAATGCAAGTTCCATGAAGGAAGGGACAATTTTTAAAAATCATTATTGGTTATCCCCAGCACTTAAGCACAATGTCTGGCACATATAAAACACTTTTGTTATAAAAGTGTTTATTAAATAAAAATACTAAAAGTGTTTATTAAATATTTGTTGAATTGACTTGTTGTAATCAGGAACCAACCCAGGCCAATGATAATATGAAAGTAAAGAGAGAGATGAGAGAGATTGTAAAGGCAGAAACATGAGGCCTGGTTATGGGAGGAAAGTGAGAGAAAAGGAGGTCAAATAATTGAGCAACAATGATTAAAGTATGCTAATGTTGCAGGGAGGTAAAAATAGAAAAAAGGCAATTACATTTGACAAATAGAAAGTAACCAGACAATCTGAGTATATCCAATTTTAGTTGAGTGATAGAATCACAAATGAATTTTACTTTATTTTTCCAAGAGAAATTCAATGACATGAATCATTATTATTAATCTGGAAGAATATATATATCTTCATCTAAAGAAGTATGGAGAAAATGAGGTTTCTGGAAATTATAATATTCAGGTGAAGATTCATTTCCATATAAATGCTTCTCAGAATTGAATTGGGCTGTATTTTCATAAAGATCTGTTAAACATTCTTCTGCACAGCTCTTTGAGCCTGTTGCCATATTTTCATAACTCCAGTCCATGTCACCTCTGGACAGAGGAGATGGCTCATTTTTTATTTGGCATGGTGAAAAGCTCTTTGCACCAACATAGTCAGCAAGGGTACATGGTATATGAGGTGAATCAGATTCATTCTGATCCTTTTTCTTGTGCAAAAATCTTGGCAGGGCAAAATTACTTGTATAATGGTGGCGTTTCCAAAACAAGGCCAAGCCCAGGGCACTGAGGACTAGAATTGCAAGCAAGAGAAATACAATGAGAAGCACAAGTCCTGACCCATTTCCACATTTTCTAAAAATGTCTCCACAGGTAGAAATATTAGTATTGTTCCTCTTAACATCATAGATGCAGTCCAGGCTACATATTGTAAGTTTCTTGTTTTCCAGAATTGAACGTGGTAGATTTTTCAGTTTATTATTTTCCAAGTAAAGAGTTACATTTTGGGAGGTATTAAGGAGGAACCCATCAGGTAAACTCTCTATTTGATTAGAAGATAGGTTGAGCAATGTCAGTTTTGGCAGATCATTCTCACTGTACCGTATGTTTTTCACATCACAGTTATTCAGATATAGATGAGTTGTTAATGTATTGATTTTAACCCACTCTATTATATTATTCTTCACATAGTGGCAATGTGAAGTTGAAAGGGATGGGTGAAGATGGCTTAGAAGGAAAGGCAAAATGAAGAAGGTTGAATAATCTGCCATTTGGAAACCTACAACAAATTATAGATACATTGATTAAATTATTATTACAAAGCCCATGAAGGAACAAATTTCAATGATTTTCCTTCTTTGATTTTTATATATGACCAAGAAACTGATCGACCAAGTTGAACAACTTACTCTATGGAGAGCCCTATTTCATAAGATTTAAATGGACATGGGAATGTCTATGTTGTTGATTATTGCTATTGTTTGGTCATTCAATTGTGTTACACTTCTTGTGATCCCATGGACTAGACTGTTTATGGGGATTTTTAGGCATGAATATTGGAATAGTTTGCTATTTTCTTCTCCAGTAGATTAAGGCAAACAGGTTAAGGGACTTGGCCAGCATAACACTCCTAGGAAGTGTCTGAGGCAGAATTTGAACTCAAATCTTCCTGACTTCATATCTAGTGTCCTATCCATTGAATTACCAGCTGCCCCCTTTGGGTTAAGTAGCATAAGAATCAAACAGGGGAAAAAAATGATGGAATAAGGATATAACCTCAATCCGTTTCCCTCTAGACTTTGCCTCAGAAAGACCTGGGTTCAAGAACAGTCCCTGACACATCCTGGCTATATGATTCTGGGCAAATCAACCTCTCAGAGGCCTAGGATTTCTTTAAAGACTCTAGATTGCAGAGAACTTGCCCTCGTGCAGGGAATTTCTTTATCTAAGAGTTCTTTATACCAATGAAACTATGAGAAAGGAGGAAAGGGAATAAGTATTTATATACTATCTACCATCATCAGGCAGTTTGATAAGCACTTTGCAAGTATTATCTCCTCTGATTCTTATAACCACCTTGCTAGGTAAGTACTGCCATTATGCTCATTTTACAGATGAGGAAACTGAAGCAAACAGGGTTAAATGACTTGCCCAGGGTCACACAGCTAGTAACAACCTGAGACCAGATTTGAACTCACAAAGATAAGTCTTCCTGATTTCAAGCCCAGTTATCTATATTAATATCTTACTCCCCTACTTGGCTGTAAGGCCCCTGAAGAAATAGTGGCTATCATTTAAACTGTGTGCCTTAAGAATCCAGTTTAGTGTTCATCATGTAGCCTTTGTTTTAAATTGTTTTCTGATTGGTGTCCTCTTTTTTTTTTTTTTTTTTTTCCTGAGGCAATTGGGGGACTTGCCCAGAGTCACACAGCTAGGAAGTGTTAAGTGTCTGAAAGTAAATTTGAACTCAGGTCCTCCTGACTTCAGGGCTGGTGCTCTATCCACTGCACCCCCTAGCAGAGGGTATCCTCATTTTAAGTTACTTTTTGGCTCTAGCATTTGTTGTGATTGAGTAAATGGTTTGGAAATTTGGGAGCATTTCCTAGAAGGGGTGTGTGGGATATTATACGGGTTAGTGGAGTGGAATGGTAACATGAAATAATGGGACTGGATTTGAATTCACAAGTCCTCGGTTCAAATCTTGTCCCTTTGTTTACAACTTTAGTGACTTTGGACAATTGAATTAGCCTCCCTTCCCCTTAGTTTCCTTATCTGAAGAATGAAGAGATTGGACTAAATGACCTCTAAATTTTCTTCCATCTCTCAATCTATGATCCTACTACCTTTAGCCAAAAGAAATCTCCCTTTTTATCTTTATTCATCTAAGATTCCCTACAAAGGGAATTAGGTTTTCTTTTTTTTTTTTTTTTAATGGCTCAGTTTTGTAAATGTTGAAACTTTTTTTTTTTAATTTTTTATTATATATATTTTTATAATATTATCCCTTGTATTCATTTTTCCAAATTATCCCCCCCTCCCTCCATTCCCTCCCCCCGATGACAGGCAATCCCATACATTTTACATGTGTTACAATATAGTCTAGGTACAATACATGTGTGTGAATATCATTTTCTTGTTGCACAATAAACATTAGAATCCGAAGGTACATGCAACCTGGGCAGACAGATATTAGTGCTAACAATTTACATTCACTTCCCAGTGTTTCTTCTCTGGGTGTAGCTACCTCTGTCCATCATTGATCAACTGGAAGTGAGTTGGATCTTCTTTATGTTAAAGATTTCCACCTCCATCAGAATACATCCTCATACAGTATTGTTGTTGAAGTGTACAGTGATCTTCTGGTTCTGCTCATTTCACTCAGCATCAGTTGATTTAAGTCTCTCCAAGCCTCTCTGTATTCGTCCTGCTGGTCATTTCTTACAGAGCAATAATATTCCATAACCTTCATATACCACAATTTACCCAACCATTCTCCAACTGATGGACATCCATTCATCTTCCAGTTTCTAGCTACAACAAAAAGAGCTGCCACAAACATTTTGGCACATATATGTCTCTTTCCGCTCTTTAGTATTTCTTTGGGATATAAGCCCAGTAGTAGTAGCACTGCTGGGTCAAAGGGTATGCACAGTTTGATAACTTTTTGGGCATAATTCCAGATTGCTCTCCAGAATGGCTGGATTCTTTCGCAACTCCACCAGCAATGTATTAATGTCCCAGTTTCCCCACATCCCCTCCAACATTCATCATTATTTGTTCCTGTCATCTTAGCCAATCTGACAGGTGTGTAGTGGTATCTCAGAGTGGTCTTAATTTGCATTTCTCTGATCAGTAGTGATTTGGAACACTCTTTCATGTGAGTGGATATAGTTTCAATTTCTTCCTCTGAGAATTGTCTGTTCATATCCTTTGACCATTTATCAATTGGAGAATGGTTCGGTTTCTTATAAATTAGGGTCAGTTCTCTATATATTTTGGAAATGAGACCTTTGTCAGAACCTTTGTTTTTAAAAATATTTTCCCAATTTGTTACTTCCCTTCTAATCTTGTTTGCATTAGTATTATTTGTACAGAAACTTTTTAGTTTGATGTAATCAAAATCTTCTATTTTGTGATCAATAATGATCTCTAGTTCTCCTCTGGTCATAAATTCCTTCCTCCTCCATAAGTCTGAGAGGTAGACTATCCTCTGTTCCTCTAATCTATTTATTATCTCCCTCTTTATGCCTAAATCATGGACCCATTTTGATCTTATCTTGGTATATGGTGTTAAGTGTGGATCCATATCTAATTTCTGCCATACTAATTTCCAGTTTTCCCAACAGTTTTTTCCGAATAATGAATTTTTATCCCTAATGTTGGTATCTTTGGGTTTGTCAAAGATTAGGTTGCTATAGATGTACCCTTTTTTGTCCTTTGTATCTAATCTGTTCCACTGATCTACCGGTCTATTTCTTAGCCAATACCAAATAGTTTTGGTGACTGCTGCTATATAATATAGCTTTAGATCAGGTACACTTAGACCACCTTCCTCTGAGTTTTTTTTTCATTAGTTCCCTTGCAATTCTCGACCTTTTATTCTTCCATATGAATTTTGTTGTTATTTTTTCTAGGTCATTGATAGTTTTTTGGGAGTCTGATTGGTATAGCACTAAATAAATAGATTAGTTTGGGGAGTATTGTCATCTTTATTATATTCGCTCGGCCTATCCAAGAGCACTGAATGTCTTTCCAATTATTTAAATCTGATTTTATTTTTGTGGCAAGTGTTTTGTAATTTTTCTCATATAATTCCTGACTTTTCTTTGGTAGATGGATTCCCAAATACTTTATACTCTCAACATTTGTTTGGAATGGAATTTCTCTTTGTATCTCTTGCTGTTGCATTTTGTTAGTGATATATAAAAATGCCGAGGATTTATGTGGATTTATTTTGTATCCTGCCACTTTGCTGAAATTTTGAATTATTTCTAGTAGCTTTTTAGCAGAGTCTTTGGGGTTCTCTAAGTATACCATCATGTCATCTGCAAAAAGTGATAGTTTAATTTCCTCATTTCCTACTCTAATTCCTTGAATCTCTTTCTCGGCTCTTATTGCCGAGGCTAGCGTTTCTAGTACTATATTGAATTGTAATGGTGATAGTGGGCAACCTTGTTTCACTCCTGATCTTACTGGGAAAGGTTGCAGTTTATTTCTATTGCATATTATGCTTACTGAAGGTCTTAAATATATGCTCCTGATTATTCTAAGGAATAGTCCATTTATTCCTATACTCTCAAGAGTTTTTAGTAGGAATGGATGTTGGATTTTGTCAAATGCTTTTTCTGCATCTATTGAGATGATCATATGGTTCTTATTAATTTGATTATTAATATGGTCAATTATATTAATAGTTTTCCTAATATTAAACCAGCCCTGCATTCCTGGAATAAATCCTACTTGATCATAGTGTATTATCCTGGAGATGATTTTCTGAAGTCTTTTTGCTAATATCTTATTTAAGATTTTAGCATCAATATTCATTAAGGAGATTGGTCTATAATTTTCTTTCTCAGTTTTCGATCTACCTGGTTTAGGTATCAGTACCATGTCTGTGTCATAAAAGGAGTTTGGTAGGACTCCTTCATCCCCTATTTTTTCAAATAATTTATATAACATTGGGACTAATTGTTCTTTAAATGTTTGGTAGAATTCACATGTGAATCCATCTGGCCCTGGGGATTTTTTCCTGGGGAGTTGATTAATAGCTTGTTCTATTTCTTTTTCTGAAATGGGACTATTTAAGCAATTTATCTCCTCCTCTGTTAATCTAGGGAGCCTATATTTTTGGAGGAAGTCATCCATTTCACTTAAATTATCAAATTTATTGGCATAAAGTTGGGCAAAGTAACTCCTTATTATTTCTCTAATTTCCTCTTCATTGGTGGAAAGATCCCCCTTTTCATTTGTAAGACTATCAATTTGATTTTCCTCTTTCTTTTTTTTGATCAAATTTACCAAAGGTTTATCTATTTTATTGGCTTTTTCATAAAACCAACTCTTGGTTTTATTTATTAATTCAATAGTTTTTTTACTTTCAATATTATTGATTTCTCCTTTTAATTTTTGTATTTCAAGTTTAATTTTTCGTTGGGGGGGAATTAGGTTTTCTAAGTGATTATATTATAATACAGTTATATTACTGGACATGATTTAACTTTCCATTGAGACTTGATCAACAAAATAATATTGCTGTGAGTCTTTACTCCATTGTAATGGAACTAATTATAATAGAATTTTGTTTATTTGTCTTTTCTTAAAAAAAACAAAACTGGTATAAGTTCCCTGTTTCTTGTGAGATGTTATAATTAACCTAATATTCAAGAAGGTATTTTATTTTAATAATTTAATTAATCATTTTAATTTTATTAATGTAATTAATTTTAATGGTCAGGATATAGAAATAAATACTTCAGCTTTATCAACTCATCTCCTAAGAATTATGCATGTATGAGAGAGTCCCATTAATTCTTCCCTGTGAGCATAAAGGACTTAGATTCTTCTGAGACCATCACTTAAAAAATAATGATAATAAGTAATATTTAGGGCTTTAAAGTTTACAAAGATTCCAAACATGATAAACACTTAATAGATTCTTTTTAGTTGTCATTACTATACGGTTACTTTTGAAGTCTAAATTAATTAAAATTAAAATAATCAACTAATCTCTTTCTCTTCTCCCCCTCTCTTCTTCCTCCTCCATTTACAAAAATAGATAACATAAACAGAGATATATAGATGTATCTCATGTTAGAGATACAACATTCCAATTTTGAGATTAACAGAATTTAAGTAGAAAGTGGATAAAATAAAATATACAGGGATATTGTGTGGATTAAATAATTGTTGATTATAAAATTATTTGCTAGTGATATATTCAGATTAAGAACTTATTCAGTATTGTAAAAAAATCAATTAAAATAACCTTCTCTCCCTACTCTTATACATAGAAAAATGGCATGATGTATCCTGTCACCCCCATTTCTCCCCCCCAGGTTATTTTTGCTACAGGTATTGTTTTGGGTCCAGTATCCCCCCAAAAGCAAAACAAAAGGAAAATCCTAGTTTTTATTGGTAAAAATAGAATACTGGCTCTTTATAAATCAAGTTTCATTCATTATTGCTCTTGGATAAGATCTTACCTTTTATTATTGATGGACCACACAGTCTGTCTTTCACCCTCTTCTCAGGCTGATTTTTGACCCAACTTTGGTTCTGCGCCTTCTTTTCTTTCCTTCCTCTTTTTGATTTGATGGCATGGTTATATTCTTGATCACACCCTCTTTTGAGGTTGTTTCTTCACACTTTGCATGTTTCCCTTATATTAGAGGAAGTTCACATTAGATGCATCAAGGTGAGATAAGAGTAAAAGCAACTGGCAAATTAGGAAGAAAAATCTTTCTTTTACCAGTAATATTGTAGTTCTGATATATCTTTTTAAAATTTTATTTTATTTTATTTATTTTTATAGCTTTTTATTTACAAGATATATGCATAGGTAATTTTATAGCACTGACAATTTCCAACTTTTTGTTCCAATTTTTCCCCTCCTTCCCCCCACCCTTTCTCCCAGATGGCAGGTTGACCAATACATGTTAAATATGTTAAAGTATAAGTTAAATACAATATATGTATACATGTCCAAATAGTTATTTTGCTGTACAAAAAGAATGGGACTTTGAAATAGTGTACAATTAGCCTGTGAAGGAAATCAAAAATGTAGGCAGACAAAAATAGGGGTATTGGGAATTCTATGTAGTGGTTCATAACCAATTCCCAGAGTTCTTTCACTGAGCATAACTGGTTCAGTTCATTACTGCTCTATTGGAATTGATTTGGTTCATCTCATTGTTGAAGAAGGCCACATCCATCAGAATTGATCATTATACAGTATTGTTGCTGAAGTATATAATGATTTCCTGGTCCTGCTCATTTCACTCATGATCAGTTCATGTAAAGGAAGATAAATCTTTCAATAGATCTGAAGTGTTCCTTGGTTAATAGCAATTTTAAAAAAATAAGCAAAAACAAAACAAAACCAAAAAATGTGGATGTGCCATTAACTTTTTAATCAAGACATACTCATAAATTTCCTAGTCAAGAAAAATCATTTCATTCTCCTTCAAACTTCTGCAGTGATATGATAGTCTGCTATTTGAACATATTATTCTTCTTAATGAAGTGCTAAAATCCATGATTTCTATTGCCCAAAGGGCTACATAGTAGGTCAGTACCCTCTAGGTTTTGACTGCTTAGAGCAAAGTCTCTGGTCCCCTAATTCAGTAATGGAGAAATCAACTGACCCAAGGAAACTTTTGGGAAGTATGTACATGTAGTTGTTTGGAGAAGCCATTCTTTTTGTGTGTGGATGTCGTGTGTGTGTGTGTGTGTGTGTGTGTGTGTGTGTGTGTGTGTGTTTGTGTACTTTACCTCTGTCCGTGAGAAGGAAGGTAGAGAGGAAAAGAGCATAATTGCCATGTATTTATGTCTCCTCTTCTAATCAATTCATATATACAGTGACTACCCTGAGAGGGGAGAGGATGTCAGTTCACTGTAAAGATAAATTAAAAGAATTATATAAATATATATTTTTTGCATAATAATTCCACATAGCTTATCTGTAAAAAGCAGTTGAGGAGATCTGCCTTTTCCATCTAGAAGAATGACTGAGAGTTGTGGATGTCACAATTACTTTTCTTACATTAATATTAAAAGGAGGAACTAAGTATGAGATGGTAGAAGAGATATAAGAGATAAAGCCCAAGGGACAGAAGAAATATAGCAATTTGGAATGAATGAGAGAAAATTCAATAAACTCAAGTAAATTCAGCAGACATTTAGTAAATTTTATGTGTAAGACCCTGCTAAGTTCTGAAAATATAAAGATTAAATAAAATCTAATTTCTGACCTCAGGAAGTTTATATTCTAATAGGGTGAATATGCTGAGTATGCAAATAACCCTAATGCAAGTAATAATATGATAGGTACAAAGAAGAGATTCAAATACAGTGGTATAAGACATTGAAAAAAGGGAGGTCACTTCTAACTGGAAAGATCAGGGGAAATTTCATTTGGCAGAGGTGGAGATGGTAAATGTTTAACAACTGGCTCTCTGAAAACTTTTCATATTTTTAAGTTTAATCTTCATTGTTCAATACTTTATCATTTACATTTACTAGACAATTAACAAACCAATAAACCAAGCTTTGATGTGTAGTGTGATTTCCAATGTACAAATACTTACATTAAAAATTTAACAATTAGCTCTCCCTTACCAGTTAGAACTAGCTCAAGCACAATATTGGCCTTGAGGGAAAGAAAGTGTTTCAAAAGATGGAGATATAAGGATATGATAATTTCAAATTGGATGGATTCTTGAATATAAAAATGGGTCAGAAAGGCCAGAATGAAATTAGGATAGCAAAAAGTCTAAATGGATTTGGAGCTAGTTAACAGCTGGTACAATGGTTAATAGTTTTAATGAATGGATTGGTGCCAAACAACTTGGAGATCCCTAATAATGTGCTTATCAATTCTTCCCTTCACTCTAACCAGAACAAAAACAAAAACAAAAAACAAAAAACAAAACAAAAAAAAAAACATAGCTCTTTTATTGGGAATGCTTTTAGTTACATATGATGGTTTTCTGATGGGTTTTAAATAGATTTTTATCATTTTATGGAAAACTCCATTTATTCCTATGTTCTCTAATGTTTTTAATAGGAATGAATGTTACATTTTGTCAAATGCTTTTTCTGCATCTATTGAAATAATCATATGCTTTCTGTTAGTTTTATGCTAATAGTTTTCCTAATATTGAAGCAGGTATAATTCATTTCTTGTGGACAAGAAGAGGAGCTATGGCTATAGAAGCTAGTAGATTCATAGATTCTCTGAATCTCAGGTAATTGGGAAGCTAAGAGACTATAAAATCTAATCCACATCTGAATGAAATTCTTATCTACAAAAGTAGTCATTCCCCAAAAGTAGTCATTCAGCTTTTGCTTAAAGACTTCTAATTAGGGGGGCTTGCTACTTCCCAAAATAATGCTGTCCACTTTGGAATAGTTAAGGATTTGGAGAAATGATATTTTATAGTAAAAAGACATTAGCATTTTACATTTTTGTCAAACTATCCTACTTGCCAATACCCTTAGATGACATTCTGTGTCCCTTCTGTATGCCTTTGGAGAAGTTGTCTTACAAACCTGGAATGTGACACTTTCCTTATCTATGTCTTTAAGAATCCTTAATTTCCTCCAAAGTTTTGCTCAAACATCTTTCTTGAGCTTACCTTCTTTCTCTTTTGGCCCAAAACTAAAGGACTTGCATTATATATTAATAGAGTCCTTTGATGGGCTATAGAACTGATGACTCAGTAAAGGAACAAAAGTGAATAGCCTGGTTCTTCATTTTCTTTCTCTTTCTGGCTTCAAATCTTGTAAGACTGATTCAAGTTTTCTTCTAAGAGTTTTGTTGGGGAGGGATAAGTAACATTTCTTCACCTTGGCTTCCATTAGACCATATGCACATGAAAGCTAAAAGCACATGTGGTGCCTAGGAAAGTCTGACAATCTTGAAAAAAGAACACACATACTTATTAGCTATGTGATCCTAGGCAAAGTCACTTAACTTTGTTTCTATTTCTTCCTTTGCAAAATGAGCTGGAAAATGAAATGGCAAATCATTTTGATACCTTGACAAATGGGGTCATGAAGAGTCAAACAAGATTGAAAAATGATTTATCCACAACAGTTTGTTGGAATAAATTTTCTGTGCAGTATCTTATTCAAACTGTACAGTGAATACCTTTACTGCTTCCCTACTTTGGGGAAAGTCAAAGGTGTAAATCTATAGCAAAAATTGTTTTAAGGAGACCAAGATGGGGACTTAACAATACAATGAGTGTGAAAAAAGGAACTCTAGCCCTAGGCTTCCTACCTGTGTCTCTTAACCAAGCTCAGACTCTGACTGGGTACAGAACAGAGAACAGTGAAATATTTCAGCCCTTGTGGGTTCAGTTAGGATAAACCCTCCTTCCCCCTCAATTTATTCCTCTCCGTAATAGAATATAAGCTTCTTGAGAGCACAGATTTACTTCTTGTCTTTACCAGTCTTATATTGGCTCTTATGGAATGCTTAGTCATTGATTAATTAGACGTCTTTAAAAAGTTAGGGGAGGGGCAGCCAGGTGGTGAAGTGGATAGAGCACCAGCCCTGAAGTCAGGAGGACCTGAGTTCAAATTTAACCTCAGACACTTAACATTTCCTAGCTGTGTGACCCTGGACAAGTCATTTAATCCCAATTGACCCAAGGGGAAAAAAAAGCTAGGAGAGCTGAGTTCTTATCTCAGCTTTGCCTCCAACAAGTTGTATCACCTTGGGTAAGTCTAGATCATAAAATCCTGCTAACTTATAAGTTCTTTAAGGACAGAGACAGCACTTAAATTGTTTTTTGCCTACCCCAAAAACAATTTCTGCAGAATTCTACCTATTTAATAGTTCTTTCTTGAGTTGAAAATTGAATTGAACTTTATGTCTCTGAGTCTCAGTTTTCTCACATGTTAAGTAGTTTGAAATAAGGTACCTTTCAGCACTGAGATTCAATGATTCTGACTGTTCAAGTGAATATCATGATGATTCAAATGAATAATGCAGAGATATAGTTAGAAGTACTTTCTTAGGAGCTGGCTATTCCAGAGTATTCTGGGGAACTTACTTAATGAAGAAACATTTATTAAGTCCCTACTATTGTGACAAACAACTAATGACAAGGAAATGTGGCAAGGCTATATAATAAGCTACAGCACCTCAAAAATAATTGTCAGAGCTTCTTTAATTGAGTATATACTTTCAAAAGATTTCTTTTTTATTGCATTCTCAGTGGGAGGTTAGGGAAAGTTGGAGAAAAGAAAAGATAAGTCTTTGTTTGAAAAAATTAATAAAAGGAAAATTTTAAAAGAAAAAGGAATTAAAGGAATTTTAAAAAATAATTAAATAAAAGGACATTTTTGTTGTAACCCCTCTCCACCCAGTTCCTCTTAGCTTCCTCCCACAGTCTGTTTTAATGGCTTGATGATCAGATAACACTGCTCATTGCTTCTTTTTATAATTATATATATATATATATTTTTTTTTTTGACAGTACATATGCCTGAGTAATTTTTTTTTACAACATTATCCCTTGTATTCATTTTTCCAAATTTTTTCCTCCCTCCCTCTACTCTCTCCCCTAGATGACAGGCAATCCCATACATTTTACATGTGTTACAGTATAACCTAGATACAACATATGTATGTAAATCCAATTTTCTTGTTGCATGGTAAGAATTGGATTCCGAAGGTATAAGTAACCTGGGAAGAAAGACAGTATTGCAAACAGTTTACATTCAATTCCCAGTGTTCCTTCTTTGGGTGTAGCTGTTTCTGTCCATCATTGATCAACTGGAAGTGAATTGAATCTTCTTTATGTTGAAGATATCCACTTCAATCAGAATATATCTTCATACAGTATCATTGTTGAAGTGTATAGCGATCTCCTGGTTCTATTCATTTCACTCAGCATCAGTTCATGTAAGTCTCTCCAAACCTCTCTGTATTCCTCCTGTTGGTCATTTCTTACATAACAATAATATTCCATAACCTTCATATACCATAATTTATCCAACCATTCTCCAATTGATGGACATCCATTCATTTTCCAGTTTCTAGCCACTACAAAAACAGCTGCCACAAACATTTGGCACATACAGGTCCCTTTCCCCTCTTTAGTATTTCTTTGGGATATAAGCCCAGTAGTAGCACTGCTGGATCAAAGGGTATGCATAGTTTGATAACTTTTTGGGCATAGTTCCAAATTGCTCTCCAGAATAGCTGGATTCTTTCACAATTCCACCAAAAATGCATCAGTGTCCCAGTTTTCCCACATCCCCTCCAACATTCATCATTATCTTTTCCTGTCATCTTAGGCAATCTGACAGGTGTATAGTGGTATCTCAGAGTTGTCTTAATTTGCATTTCTCTGATCAGTAGTGATTTGGAACACTCTTTCATATGCGTGGATATAGTTTCAATTTCATCATCTGAAAATTGTGACTCATTACTTCTTATAGTCCAACTTCTCCAACATCTTCATTTCTTTTACTCTTAATTTTATTCTTTCATATAAAGTAAAAATAAGTGGATACTTGGAAGAATGGGCAAGTAGTCGTTATAAGAAGTAAGCAACTCATGGGATATTTAGCTGTAATCCTTCAGTAAAATGTAATTAAAAACACAATCTGACACTACTCAGATACATTCTCCTATTCATCTTAGTTGATGTGTGTATAATTCTATAATTTGGATCAAATTTATCATTTGGCCCTACTTTCCCTGTCCTAAAATTGTATCTATAAGCTTACACATGCTATTTCAACAGAATAATTCTAGGATGACATCATGTGTCTTTAAAAGACAAACCCACAGAACTGAGTATGGACCACAAGATAGAATTTTTACTTTCTGTTGTTATTTGCTTGCATTGTTTTCTTGAGTTTTTTTTTTTCCTTTTTGATCCAATTTTTCTTGTGCAACAAGATAACTGTATAAATGTGTATACATATATTCCCCAGTATTTGAGATATCCAATGGATGCCTCTAGTGTTAACTCTTCAGCCTGGACTTCCATATCCTACTCAATTGCCTAGAGAATGGCCTCTATTAAAGGCCATTAAGCGAATAACACAATTATCTGGGACAAGACCTGACAAGATATATATCTTTTATATCAATGCACAAATTAATATATGCTGTGAAACCATCCCAGAGTGACAAATTTTATTGGCCACAGCTCCAAATTTTACACATGGTTCTCCATTAAAGATAACCCAGCTATTACATAATTGGCAATGGATTTTTGAAAAAAAAGTTTCTAATGTTCCTCTTAAAGGAACAAGTATCTTTATAGATGCATCCAAACATAACATTTGTGTTGCATACTCTTGTGACTTAATTATAAAAAGAGTAGTCAGAACTTCTTTTTAGTCCCCTCAACAGAATGAATAGTATGCAATCTTACTTATTATCCAGGAGATGTAAATATATCTGATTCAGCCTATTCAGCAGGTATGGTACAAAGAATTGCCACAGCCCAAATAAAATATGTAGCTTCTAATATGTAATTGTCAACTCATTAAACATATTTCAAGTGGAACTTCAAACAATTTGCTTACCTTTCTTGGGCTTCAGTAAAATAAAGGAGTAAGCCTAGATGGCTTGTGACATCCTTTCCAGATTTAAATCTATGCTCTTGAAAATCTATTCTATTGTTGAATAGATATGATTATTATTATTAACTTATAGTTAAGGAACTTCAAGAGCAAGGAAAAAGCATCCAGGTAAGATGTATATCTTGCATGCCCACTCTCATAGTGGTCTTTCAAGTCCTATTTTTGATGGACATTCAAAGGCAGATAGCCTTCTAACCATGTTAGCCAATACTCCTTTACTTCAGGCAGCCCAAGAATCTCACTGTAAATATCATCAGGCTGCTCGAGCTTTATATTTGCAGTTTGGGATAACAAAAGAAGAAGCTAGGAGCATAGTAAAAGCCTGTATAGCTTGCCTTCCTTTCCATGCTCCTCTGCTCACTCTAGGGAAGAACCCTCATGGTTTGAGACCCAGTGAAATTTGGCAAATGGATGTGACCCATTATAAATCTTTTGGTCATCTGTCTTTTATCCATATTGTGGTAGACACCTTTTCAGGATTCACTTTTGCAATACCAGCAGCAAAAGAGACAGCCCAAGTAGTCACTGAATTCCTTATACAATTCCTTTTGCAATTATGGGTGTGCTACAAGCAATAAAAACAGAAAATTAACCTGCATACACTTCTAAACATTTTGCACACTTTTGTGAACAATATCAGTTTTTACATACCAGTGGCATACCCTTTAATCCTCAAGCACAGGTGACAGTAGAGAGGAGAAACAGAGACATCAAGACACTCCTCCAAAAACAAAGGGGGGGGCACAGGTAATCCTAGAGAACTTCTAAGTTTAGCTCTTTACACTTTTAACTTTTGATTTTTGATAAAGATGCCCTGGTTCTGGCAGACAGGTTTTATAACCTATCTGAAGGGCAGTGTCCAGATAATTGCCAAATGATGTGTAGAGATCCAGAAAATGGTGAATTGAAGGGACCAGATAGATGAACTGCTTGTGGAAGAGGGTTTGCTTGTATCTCTACAGATGGAGAAGGAATCAGATGTGTGCTAATGAGCCATATTAGCCTTGTCCATTGGAAAGAGATGGAGAAGACCCAAGAAACATTAGGTGCTTCCATTGCTGACTGTGCACACCACTGAAAGAGCATGGCATTTATGGCAATTGACTCATGAACATAAAAAAAAAAAAAAAAAAGTTGATAAGATTGTTGCAGTACTTTAAAACCAGCAGGAATCATCGGAATCCCTAAGACATGATAAGACTGTTGTAGAACTTCAAAACCCATAGGAATCACTGGATTCTCTGAGACATGATGAGACTGTTGTAGGACTTCAAAATCTACAGGAATCATTGGATTCCCTGACACATGAAGTAATGAATAAGAGATTGATTTTGGACTATCTTTTGGTTGCTAAAGGAGGTGAATGTGTGATTGTTATTTATATACCCTCCTTCTAGGACTTACAGACATGTATATTCATATTGCTTGTTATATCACTATGTTGATCCTTGTTGTTTGTTACATCACTACTAGCCTCTGTTATATTACCATGTGCTTGTGTAATGCCTCCCATGCTGATAGATTTATGTATACCTGTTACAATTTCAGCGTAGAGGAAACCTGGTAACAATATCTGGTTTGACTCCCTATTTTCCTTTGGTGTTTTCACCTCCCTTCCTGAGAAATCAGGGAGGGCGTGACCACCTGTGTTTTAAAACAAAAGAAAGCAGGAGATGTAGAGGCCTGCAACTCTGAAAAGATACACATGAATCAAGGGCAACAGGGTACTTATAGTTAAACACCTACTCAGTGTGAGATAATGGTTCCTTATTTAATATGATGGTGATGTAATGGTTGCACATGCTCAGTGTGTTGTAGTGATGTAATCATACTAAGGTATTTAAGGGAGTCTCAGACACAGAAGGCTCTCTCAGCCACAGACACAGAGAAGATTTCAGGCTCCAGACTCTAGATCCCAGACTCCATCTTTGACCATCCTCATGAGTCTCCTGCCTTCTTCGCTCCTCCACTAAGACCAAGGACTCAGGCTGATCCTGAAGTCCTCAAGAGAGCTAGTCTGAACATTACGGAACCTTTGAAAACTTTCTTCCTCCTATGGTTTTTAGTTTTTAATAAGAGCCCATTTTTTTCCTATAAGTTGTCAAGTTCTTTCTGAACACAATCCTATGATGCAAAATGTAAGAAAAATATTATCTCCATTTTACAAATAAAGATACTGAGGTTGAGAAATTTTCAGTATTTTGTCCAAAGTCATAATGCTCCTAAAGATGAAAAGTGGGATTCAAATTCTTATCCCCTGCTTCTAAAGCTAGTTCTCTTCTCTCTATAACATGGTGCCAATGAGAGAAGCAAAACTAACATATTTATGTCTTTTCTATATGCCTTGTCCCAATATTTCTGTATATCTACACTCAGATAAGGAAGTAGTTGAGGAAATGATCAGATAATGATCCTATGTCCAATATACTGACATTAGAGAAGAGTAGGACAGCAGGGTGGTTTCTTGGAAAGCTGTTTTGCAAAGCAGTGTAGTGAGAAAATATTAAATTCTGTGATTCTTCAATTGGGAATCAATATACCTGACTTCCAGCCTCTCTTTCCATTTAATAAGGAGAAGGATGCTGAACAAGTTAGCACCCAACTCTCTGAGTTTTATTTTACTCAACTGCAAAATGAAAGTTAGAATAGATGGTTTCTAAGTTTACTTCCTGCTCTAACATTTAGGGACTCTATGATTCAAATTATAAAATCTATGATTCTCTGATGTACCATTTTGAGGAAGTCACTATGTTGTTCTTTCTCTGTAAGGAGGAAATTTTAGGGGAACTTCAGGGGATGTTGTTTAAAAAAAACAGTATTTCTGTGAAAAGTATAGCACTCATCAGAGAACTTTATGACATGCAATTAGGTATTCATATTGCATAACACAGGAGCCTTGCTATATTGCTAGAGGTAACATTCACAGCACACATCAGAAGTAACTGACAAAACAGTGGATAGAATCCTAGGACTAGAGTCAAGAAGTCTTGAATTCAAATATAGTCTCAGATATTTTCTAATTGATTGACTTTGGACAATCAGTTACTCTGTTCACCTCATTTTTCTTAACTGAAAAATAGGGATAATAATAGCACCTAATTTTCATGGTTGCTATGAGGATCAAATGAAGTAATATGATATAATATTTTTAAAAGCATTATCACAGTGCCTGGCACATGCAATTACTCATGTCCCTTTGAATAGAGTTTAAAAGCAGTTCATCTTCTTTCAGATTTTTTTATACAGCAAAAAGTTGTTAAGACCTTTCAAATTGTAGCACAAGAAGCTGAAAGTAAAATACCCACTAATCAGGATTGATTTTTACTTCTCTGGGACTTTTCCAAAAGTATATAAAGACTTCCAGCCATTCCATAGTTTTATCTTTAGTTACTGAAATCACTAATCATCAGTTATTGATTATTAGCTAGTCTAATTAATAAATCGATCATTAATTAACCACAAAAAATCATTGAGTTGAATAGGACCTTAATAGTCACTTAATTCATGCCCTATATATAAGTTCCATTCGCAGCACCCAGAAAAGTGGGTTATTCAGCCTATTTGAGCATTTTCAAGAATTTAAGAAGACAGTTTCTGGTACCAGAGAAATCTAAGTCCAAAACCTGCCTCTGGCATGTACCATTGTTTTTAAGAGTAAAATCATTTAATTTATTTTAAAAATTGACAATAAAGTTCACCTATATAATTATGACTCCTTTAATTACTATCAGTTTTTGCACAATAGCATAAAGAATTATTTTAAATTCATTTGGACAAATATATTTCAGCTTTGCATTGAACCTGAATTTTACTTTTCAGTATGATGCATGTTGGTACCAATTCTACATCATGGTCAAGCCCTGTATCATGATGTTCTAGCTCTTCATCCTGAAATGGTTTAATTATCTGAAGGAATTTTTCATACTTTTCTGGATACTCTTTCAATAATGTCCTAATCTGCTTGTTACAGTAATGTCTTATTAATTCTTCAATAGCTACAATACAAGTCATTGTTCCTTTCTTCTCAAGCAAGACTATTTAGACAACCAATGCAAGTCCCACTCCATTCCAAAAGGGTATTTGAATAAGTGATCAGCCTATAAATGTAATTGTCAACTCATTAAACATATTTCAAGTGGAACTTTAAACAATTTGCTTATCTTTCCTGGGCTTCAGTAAAATAAAGGAGTAAGCCTAGATGGCTTGTGACGACATCCTTTCCAGATTTAAATCTATGCTCTTGAAAGTCTATTCTATTGTTGAATAGATATGATTATTATTAAGTTCTTATTCATATTGGGCCTGGATTTACCAGCTTAAAACTGTACCCTTTAGCTCTCCTCTCCTTCCTTCATGATTCTAATGTCTCATTAACAGCCCTTCATATATCTGGGGGCAGCTGCCATATTTATAGTAGCAGTAACATCTACTAACCATTCTGCATCATAGGCTGGTTTTTTCTATTAAAAATCAAGAAATTATCCTCAAAATGTAAGTGGTTCAGGGGACAAAGATTCAAACTAACTGTTGTCAAAGCTTCCTGGTCAACCAAGATATAAAAATTCCAGCTTGTGATGAGTCGAGGTTTCTCAAACTTGATGGAATCCCTGGTGTTGTACCAGGCAATGAACTCTTCTGAGCAGAATTATTCTATACAATAGAAAACAAACTGCATCCATTCAACTAACAATATATTCTAGCTGGGTATACTTTCTATGTTATTGCTGAGTAAAGTAATTAGGAAAATTACAAATGTTGAATGAAGTATAAGAAAACAGACACATTAATGCCCTGTTGGTGGTTATGCCAACAGTACATTGTCATTGGTACAGTCATTTTGGAATATAATTTGGAATTATTCCCAAAATGTCACAAAGCTATGTATATTTTTTGCAACTTCATGATATTATTAGGTCTATGCCCCAAAGACATCATAGAAAGAAAGAGAAGGGAAAAGTCCAACAGATACAAAAATGTCATAGCAGGTGGTTTTTTTTTTTTTTGTGACAAAAAAAATCAAAAAGTAAGAGGTACATAACAATTGGAGAATGACTGAACAAATTGTGGTATGTGAATGCATTCTTTCTGGAAGATTCCCTCTCTGTCTGGAATCATTTCAAAAGTTGTAGAAGGATATCCAGGAGGGTGGAGTTGTTTTCAGGTCCACCCCCAAGGTTTTTGTTTCCTTCAGCCTATGGATTATGGTAAGAACATATAGGACTGAAGAGGTGCTACAATTCACTCCCAAATAGTACTTATTCACGATAAATAATTTTTCTAAAACACAAGCATGAGCATGTCATTCCTTTTCTCAGGATGATTCAATGGTTTCCCATTTCACTGAAGATAAAATTTAAAATTGCTAAATTTGCTATTTAATGTCCTTCACAATATGGCTCCAGTTCACCTTTCCATTGTTCTTTTTTATATTCTCAATAAATTGGCCTATTTGTAGTCTCTACCCTTGATATTCCAATTTTCCTTCAATGTCTTTATCTCCTCCTACCTTGAATGTACTCTCTCTCTTTACTTCTGCCAATTAGAATCAAAAAACTTCTTCAAGACTCACTTGATGCCATTTGACTTCTTCCATTGGAAGCCTTTCTCAATGCCCCTACGTATTCACACTCTTTTCCTCCTCAAATTACCTTGCATATGTTTCTATATTGTATCCTTCTTCTTGAAGGATACAAAGTACTTTTTGAGGGCAATAACTTTTTTGTTTGGGTTTTTCTTTGTATCACCAGTGCCTAGCATAAATCTTTGAACACAGTACTCCCCAAATAAAAATTTATTGGATTGCATTGGATGGAATAAAGAAATGTGTAATTATTTTACTTTGTATTTTCAGTTATCCCTTCCATACAGTTCCACAGTGCCCCCATACATCTGAAAAATCCACAAAAATTTTTTAGTTTTCATTTTGTACTAGTGAAGATGTATGAATTATTATGGTATTAAAAGATTTAAATCTATTGGTATTATATGATACTCTTTGTATCTTTTGTGCATTTCTGAGTTTTTAAACAATTTCTATAATATCTGCTGGCTTTCATATTTTATTTGTAACTTCTGCAAAACTCCCCCCAAATGATATTATTGACACATATCCCAAAGCTCATCCTTGTCCTTTAGTAGTCACTTAATAAAGTGTGGGGTAAAAACAGCCCAATCCCATTTTAGCTTAGATGCTTACATGTAAATAAGATGGTACCTCAGTCTATTAATAACATAATGGCAGCTTTTAGACTAAGTACAAATAAATTCTTCAATTGGTGCCCAGTGGTTTTGCACAAGAATCACAGAAAAGCACAGAAGCACTGGATAAGCCTCAGTGCTTACCTATATATTGTCAAACTCGATAAAATTGGAGTAATCCTAGAAACTGGAAGGATGTGGCCTTCTAGAAACCACTCCCTTCCTCTCCTCCATAATCAGGGAACAGCTTGGGAGGATAGCAGAGGCAAAAAGGACCTTAGGTCTCCTACCTCTTCTTTTTGACATGGAAAGGACCTTGAATGCATTAAAGGGTCCTGAAGATTTCCAGTTTCCATTGTTGTCCTAGCATTGTTGCCTAGCAAGAAGTTGCTAATGGTGTTGGCTATATCTAGAACCAAGGACATGACTAAGAAACCTTTTAAAAATGAGAAAGTATGGGAGAAGAGATGAAAGACAGAGACACAGAGAGATGAAGCAAAAGAGACAGAAAAGCAAAAACAAAAGCATTTTCACATACACAGTTAAATAGGCAGAAAAGAAGATTCTATAGAAACTCATGAATATCCATGTCATACCATTAAAAAAAAGTATATAATAGGAACAGCTAGGGGACACAGTGGATAGAGCACCAGCCCTGGAGTCAGGAAAACCTGAGTTCAAGTTCATATCAGACATATAACACTTATGTGACCCTGGACAAATTACTTAACCCTGATTAACAGATAAATTCTGTTACTTTCAAATGCATCCTACTTATTTGTGTTTTCATCTAAATTTTATTCTGCTCTCTTCCATTTTTTAAAAAAATGCTTCAATTTCTTTTTTTTTATTACTACAATTATTTTTATTAACCCCTCTCTCCCTTACTGATTATAAACTTAAAGATAGAAAAAATTAAGCCTTATAACAAATGAGTTATAATCAAACAAAATGACTCTATGCAGAGGACATAGCCAAAAAACCGCATAACTTTTTTTAGCATCTTGTATCTATCATCTCTCTCAGGAGGTGGATTACATGTTTCATCATAAGTTCTCGGAAGACATCATTTGTCATTGAATTGATTAGAATCCTTTAGTTTTTTAAGTTACTTTTCTTTACAACTGTGTTGTTCTTACATAAATTATTCTTCTGGGTTTTTTCTCTTTGTTTTATCATTTCATATGCCACAGGATTCTCTTAAAGAGGCTCCTTTGTCATTTTGTGATGAAAAAATATTTCAGTATATTTATATATCATGTTTAACCATGTCTGAGAGACAATCTAGGCTAGTACTCTAGTTTGTTTGTTTGTTTGTTTTTCTTTCCCATTTTAATTTCCCTTCAGGATAAGGAACTTATTTCATTCATAACTATTTCTACCTTTATATTTTCCACCTTTCTAAGATCTCCATTCCTCCCATTTGTTTCCCTTTTGATTTTCATGTATTCTACACCAAAAAACAAATAAAAAAACAAAAACAAAAACTATGCCTGTCTTTTTTGAACTCCATTGTCCATTTCAGAAAAGAATAAGGTTTATTCATGTGATACCTAATAAAAGTAATGTGCATTCTTCCTTATATATATATTATATATTATATATATTATATATATTATATATTATATATATTATATATTATATATATTATATATTATATATATTATATATATTATATATATATTATATATATATATTATTATATATATATTATATATATTATATATATTATATATTATAATGCCAGACATTGTACTCATCACTAAGGATAAAAAAGGATAAAAAAAAAAGATAGACAAAAACACACTCAAGGACCATATAGTCTAATGAGGAAGACAGTATGCAAACAACTATGCATATATAGGATATATACAGGATGGATGAGAAGCAATCTCAGGCAGAAGGCCCTACTAGCATTAAGGGAAAGGCTTCTTGCAAAAAATGAGATATTAACTGAAACTTAAAGGAAGTCAAGGTTGCAAGGAGAGAGAGAAAAATGGATCATAACTCTAAGTATGAGGAAATAGCCAATATAAATGTTTGTGATTAAGAGATGGAGCATCTCAAATCAAGAGCAAGGAAATCATTATTACTAGATAGAAGAGTATGTGAAAGAAAGTAAGATGTGAGAAGACTAGAAAAATAGGGAGCTAAGGTTATGAAGGGCTCTACAATATATGTTCTATTACAAGTCCAATTTTTACCCTTGTAAGGATCATATTCAGCTTTTCAGCATAAATTATTCTTGGTTATAAAAAGGTAAATAGGATCATGGGAGAAAAAAATGGATAATTTTGATTACATAAAATTAAAAAGTCAATGGGGTTTGCTTGGCATAGATAAGGGAGTAATTTGCTATTTCCTTTTCCAGTGGATTAAAGGAAACAAATTAAATATCTTGCTCAGGATTTCACATCTATCCTGATTTAAAGTCACATTTGAATTCAGGTCTTTCTCACTCCAGGCCCAGCATGCAACCCCTTGAGCCACTTAGCTGCTCAATGGTAAGGTTAGTGTGATATTCTATTTCACACAGCCATGACAACACTTTGTGATTTCCACTTTAATTTTCTAGATGCTAATAAACTATTCCTTTAATAATATGTTTCTTGTAGATACAACTCTAATGCAAGCATCATCTTAGTTCATGTTCAATATTAGAACTAACGGAGACACTTTCAAATCACTGAACATTCAACAAAGGAAGTTTATTTTTCCCTAATTCAGGAGGAAAAAACTTGCAAAAAGAATTCTCTGATTGTGGCCCCTCCTTGTCTCAATTTGAAAACAAAATCATAATGGTATAGTGAATCACATGGTCTTAGGCATTTATCATATCTATAAAGTTCAGATTTCATGCAGTTGGGAAATTTTATGCTTTTAAATTGAAGCCAAGTCAGGGAAATCAAAATCTGTTAGATGCCAGAGACAGTTAAATCTTGGGTCTACCCCATATTGGCTGAGGATTTAGGGGAAGGAAGCTTTGTCTGAGAGCAATCAAGTATTGGGGGCAGCTTTGTCCTGTCACAACTTTCTAAACAATTTCAAGAGTTTGAAGTGAAATTCACCAGCCTATATTTTACAGCTTCCATGAGGATAATATTTTCCTTTCTCCAATCTTCTCCACTGCCTTCAAAGATATGAACAATGGCTCACCAAGTACATCTGCCAGTTATTTTAGTTGTCTGGCATTTACTTTACCTAGACTTAGGACTTATTCTCCTCAAAAGAAATTGGGTGACTTCTTATACATCTTTAGTTTCAACTCTCCATCAGCCATTTTTATTCTATTTTTTTCTAGTTCAGAACCTATTAAGAATCTTTGGCAGATAAAACAGAATTTTTTTAAAAGCATTGAGTAGAAAACTGGTTATTTCTTGCCTAAAACAACAACTATTTTATACTCTATTTTTGTTTTTATTTTGTTTTATGCTTTCCTATCACTTTCAGCTTATTTTAAACTTTAGTACTCCTAAACTTTTTTAATCCTCCCTTATTGTCTTTGAGGGCATCTGTGGAAATAAGAGTGAAATCTTTCCAAGGAACATAAGAAGGCCCTGACAAGTTGGGGGATTACCTACATTGATAAAATCATATATCAATGAAGTAAGTTTCAAAAATTAGAACGTTTAAACAAATTGACCTAAGAACATCAAACATTTTAAAATTCTATTCAGATGGAAATTTCATTTTTAAAAATAGGGTTTTTATTATTATTATTATTATTATTATTATTATTATTATTTTGTTTGTTTTTGCTGCACAAGAACAAGCTAAAATTGATTAAAGATATGCTTTTAAACCTTTTGGAGTTTACTGTAATGGTTAAGTTTTACCAGCAGAGGGAGGCGTAAGCCCATACTTAACTTTGAAAACAGTAAGGTAAAGCAAATGAGTGGAAACCAGGGTTCTTCTTTATAATTTACACTGCCCTGAAAAAAGGCATTTTGCCTGGTATTTTAATAAACTTTTCATTTAGAGACAGCTATTGCTTGAAATCACTGGAGTTGGATATCATTTTGTTTGAAAGGTACTGGAATTTATTTAAAACAAGCTCTTTACTTCATTCAATACTCACAGGTAAGGGATCTTTGAAGTGACCCAGTTCAACCCCCTCATTTAAGAAACTGAAGCCTAAAGGAGTAGAATGAGATGTTGAAGAACACCCAATAAATTAGTAGCATATCTAAGACTGGAATCCATTTTCTGAACTCTTAAACCAATTATCTTTTTATGAGATCTTTAAGATTTATAGAGACTCATAGTGTGTGGGGGGAGATGGAGGTAGTTTGTTTAATTTTTATTATTGTTTAATTTTATATCTAGGATTTGATGGGTTTAGAGATTTATGGGATGTGGATCCCTCCATTGATTCCTTGTACTGCTCTTGGTCACCTCAACGCTTATTGACCTCACCGGCTTTTTTAAAAAGAAAAAATGAAGAATAAACTCTCACTGTTTAATCCTTTCTCCATAACTGTCTTTCTCTTTCTCTTTTGAGTTCCCTTAGACCAAATTCAAAGGGAAACTGCTTAATCAATCACTGAAAGTGTCCTGTGTAAGAGGAAAACCTTCATTCTTTCAAGTCCTGTAGAAATTTCCTTTACTCTTAGATTGAGAAAAACTGTAATACATCTATGAAGTCTAATTTTAAGGATATAGCCTATATCCAGGGACAACCTTTGTTCAGACCAATAAAGTACTTAATTTGAGCAGTCAATTATGACACAGTGGAATCCAATTCTCTTGTTCTATTTTTTGTAATTTGCTATCAAATAAAACACATACTCAGTGTCCATTATGAGAACTGAGTAGTACAATCTATATTTCATATGATATAAATGAAATAATTATAGTTTCATTTGCAGTTTGAGAAAGTCACTTAAATTCTTTTAGCCTCAGTTTCCCCAAAACTAAAAGAAAAAAAACTAGTCTAAATGATATAGTCATTTCCACATCAGTAAGTCCATAAAAGGGCCTCAGTTTCCTCTTCTGTAAGTTTGGATTTGGGTATCATTAGTGTTCTATGAATACCTCTAAAATTGAAACAGATGAGAAGGAAACAAGCATTCATTAAAAACCTGCTGTGTGCAAGGCACTTTACAAACATTATCTCTTTTGATCTTTCTATCAACCCAGGAAGGTAGGTATCCCCATTTTTATAGTTGAGGAAACTTAGGCAAATAGAAGTTAAACAACTTGTTCAAATCACACAACTAATAGGTTTCTAAAGTTAGATTGGGACTCAAGCCTTCAGGCCTATAACTCTATCTATTCTACCACATCCTTGCCTCAAGCTATTTAATATCTCTCTCCTGTTCACTGCCAAGCTTCTTTTTTAAAAGTAGTTTATATTTATTTGTCCTACCACTCACTTACACCTAATTTTCTTACAATTCAGCTACTCTTCCCTCCAATCCACTATTTTTTTGCTTGTTTTTACCAGTTACCTTATCTCTAAATTCATTAGCTTCTTCTCCATTATTCTCTTCATAGACATCTTTGCAGCTTTTGAAAATACTGACTATCCTTTCAATCTGCCATCTTACAAGGAATCACACTCTCTTGGTTGTTTTCCTTTCGTCATTCTTCTTCTTTGTATTCTTTAGCAGAAGCACTGAAATAAAAATGATAAATAAATAAGTCTGGGTTTGGATGCTAGATCTGCTCTTTTCATCTGTGTGACCTTGTTGAGTGATAGTATCTGTCTGTTCATATGTAAACATGAGGTACTAGAAAATCCCTAAGATCCCTTTCAGCACCAAATTCTAGGCCGCTAGGTGGCACAGTGAATAGAAAGCCAGGACTGGAATTAGGAAGATCCGAATTCAAATTTGGCCTCAGATATTTATTAGCTTTGTAACCCTGAGAAAATCACTTACCTTTGATTTGCCTCAGTTTCTTTAACTATAAAACAGAGATAATAACAGCACTCATCTTGTAGGGTTGTTGTGAGAATTTAATGAGATAATACTTGTTAAAAAAAAAAAGTGTCTACTACACAGTATACAGGGGTTCACAAACTATGGCCCTTGGGCCATATGCGGCCTGCTGATGTGGCCTCCGGGTTATGGCAAATGGGCTGAGGGGCGGAGACAGAGTGTGAGGTTTTGCTTCTATTACAGTCTGGCCCTTCAACAGTCTGAGGGACAGTGAACTAGCCCCCTATTTAAAAAGTTTGAGTACCACTGGACTATATAATATATAAATGCTTATTATTTCCTCCTTTTATGGGACTATATTATACTTTTGCATTATTTTCTATGCTGCATTTTTTTCTCTGTCCACATGATGGCACCATGAAGCTAGAAAATGATTACTATAATCTGATTATTAAAAAATTATGAATAAAATAGATTTTAATACTTATTAAAACACTTGTATGTTTGAGACCCAGGGCATTAAATTTCATATGTGACATTAAGGGTTTTCCTTTAAATAAATACTAAAATATGATGAAGAATATATATTTAAATATACTTTATAAAATGTGCCAAAGTTCATGATATTCTATGTCTTTCAAATTTTATGCCTTGGGTAGTCTTTAAGAGTGATACTGTCAATAAAACAGCCTTTTAAATCAACTAATGCTATTCAGCAGTATTGAAATACATTATACTACTATATATATGAAACTATTTTTTACTTTTAAGTTTACTAAAGTGATATAGTTCAAAATGGAAAACTGACCACAATTTAGAAATTAGTTGAAAGTTCCCTGAGAAAGGAAACTCCTCTCCCCCCAAGATAAACTATGGGGGAAGGGAAATTCAAGAATTCATTCTCCTTCCTAAAATGAAGTCCAAAGTCTATTAAGACAGGAAAAAAAAAAAAAAAAAAAAAAAGATTTCAGTTTACCAGACAAGTCCAGACTTGTCAGAGACTATGCTATAAAGGAAGAAAGGAAAATGAATACTGGAAAGATATTTTCTCTTCCCCTTTTGAAATCAAATAGGGGACTCCCATCCTACTATTCTTCAGGAACTTTTGACAACTTTGTTTTATTGCTTACCATATAATCTCTGCCTTGAGGTTATACTTTTCCTTCTTGTTATGTGAATTTATGATTATGAGGATTTTAGGACTGCAATTATTGTGACCTTGGAAAGAAAAAAATGTGGAGGCATGTGCCCCTTGTTAACATGCTTATTTATACTTTAAACTTCGTGGGTCCTTAACTTTTTGTGTATCATGGGCCTAAAGAGTCTGATGAAGCCTATGGACTTTAGAACTTAGAACTTTAAATGAATAAAATTATATATATATATATATATATATATATATATATATATGTATATATATATATATATTATATATATAAAGAGAGAGAGAGAGAATTAAAGGGGAAATAAATTATATTAAAATAGTTATCAAAGTTTCTATCTGAAAAAAAAAATTACCACTCTACTTAGAGTTAGAAAAATTCAATAAATAGCAAAACAGAGGTTTGACATGAAGTAGATAAAAAAGCTGAATGATGTATGAATTCCATAAATGATTTCCACAATCAATAACTACTTAACATTTGGGTTGTTTTTATTGTGAAATCATCCCTCCTCTCAGTGAACTCACCTAATATTCCTTCTCTTCCTTCTCTCATTAAAGCCCCGTGGCAAGAGGTCTACATAGAAATAAAAAGCAATATAACTTATTTTGGTGAAATTTTAAACTCTTTTCTCTTTAAATAAAAGCTACTTGATAAACACTCTTTTAAAAAAGAAAAGAAAAGGTTTAAATTCCATCAATAAAACTAGTTAATGGAAAGAGGGAGAGAAACATGAAATGAGGAAACGAAAGGAAGGGGGAAAGGGAGAAAAGGTGGAGTGAGTGATTGGCCATCAAGACTTTCAACAATGTGTTAAATCCCTAATGTGTGGATTTTCACTATTTATCAGGACTGCTAGTAGGGCCTTGGTAATATTCCAGGGGAGGGCGCTCTTGACTTCAAAGTATTCTCACAGGCAAAGGTGACAGAAGCCCTTCTCATTTTTCTCGCTTAGAGAACCTTCAAACCTATTCGCAGACTTCCCACCTTCCCCTCCCCCAACCCTATCCCCACCTCAGGCCACATTCCCGCCCCCAGGATTCTGGCTAGGCCCCAGTGACCAGAAGGCCGAATTGAATAATACGACGAAAACGACATAGAGATCAAGACCCGCAAAGACCACGCACGTTCTCCCCCCGCCCTGCCCCACCCCCATTTAGGCCGCTTCTGAAGCCCCTGGAACTTTAGAACTAGGAAGAGGCATAGGCAGAGCAGGGCGAGAGAGATTAGATCAGGGGAGCCTCAGTTCCGTCCTTGCAGAGATCCAGTGGTAATGAGTTTGGGATAAAATCGACACCGCTTATCCTTTTATTTCATCATTTCTACTGAAATACTGGAACCATCCTCTTCCCGAAAAAAAAAAAAGTCCAGCAAGTTTTCTACAGACCTCTCAAGATACAGCCCCCAACTACACCAAGAAGACTTCGCTTCAGCAAGTTACCCTTACTTTTTAAACCCAGGGAGATTAAAGTCAGCTGGGGCTAAGAGGTGGGGGAGGTTGGATTTGAAGCTCTCCTCCGGCACTCCCCGAAGTGGTTTGGCTTTCTAAGAACGGGCATCTCCGACCTCGTCTTTCAGAGGGGAGTGGGGAAGAGGGCAGTAAACAGGGAGAAAACCGACCCCCTGTTTTAGCCCCAGTTATCGCTTTAACAGGCAGCAGCAGTGTGAGTTTGCATGAGAGACAAGGCTCAGATCGCTAGCTTTCCTCCACTTTGTAACCTTCATCTTGGAAGAGGTAGCGCATGTGTCTGTGTGTGTTACCGTGGGGGTGGCTTGGGGGATAGGAAGCTGGGAGGGCAGGGAGGGCTGCCACTTCTATTTGCATTTTATGTCCCTTGGAGAGTTCTACTCCAGAGACCAGCTATCTTCCCAGCGGGGGAGCTTTCCCGTAACCTGGCCGGTGGTCCCCTTTTCTCTCCTTTATTTGCCCTGCCCTCCCCTCTTCCAGCTGGGGTCCACGGACTGCAGCGAACCAGGAAGGAGCAGCCTAAGCCTCGGCCGCGAGCGCTCGGGGTGGCTACAACCCGCGCCCCCCGCGCACCTCCCAGGCCAGCGCCTCCCCTTAGAATGGCGAGGGTGGGCGGGCCGTTCTTTGTGACGTCTCGCCCCTTCTCGAGTTCCCACCCCCTTTCGAACCGCCCCTACTTATAAAACCACAGCGCCCGACGTTCCACTCGCACAAGTCGAACGCGCGCATTTGGCCGGGGCCGGGCAGCCGTGATAGCTGGGGACACGGGCTCGGGGAGTCGGGAGCGCGGCACCAGCTCAGAGCCTGGGCGGTGGGAGCAGCGCCCCGACATCGAGGAGGCTGAGGCAAAGGTCGAAGCAGAGGGAGACGCGATGGAAATACTGAGGACGATCACCTATCAGCCAGCCGGCACAACCAAGATGTGCGAGCAGGCGCTGGGCAAAGCCTGTGCTGGGGAGTCCAGGAAGAAAAAGCAGCAGCTGCCGGAGGAGCCGCTGCCGCCGCCGTCGCAACAGCAGCAGCCGGCGGCTCAAGCGCAGCAGCAGCAGCAGCAGCAGCCCCAGTCCCAGCTGCCTGCGCACCATCATCACCATCATTCGCACTCCGGGACCGAGGTCTCCAGGATTATAACCGACCCCACCACGGGGAAGCGCTACTGCCGGGGCAAGGTGCTGGGCAAGGTGAGTGGTACCCGGGCGCGCGATGCCGGAGAAAATGCAAGGGGCATGGACTGCGAGGGGGGAGCGAGGGTCTCGCATGAGGGTCCCCCGAGACCCTCACTTCCCATGGCCCAGATGAGGACAAGTGAGGCTTTCCCAGCAACCCTCGCCCTCCCGATAGCACCAGTTCACCTGGGTGGTTCGGCTGCACCTCCTCGCCGGCCCCTCTTCCCATTTCCTCTTCAGCCCCTGCCCCGGGGCAGCCGCACAGCGGCAGCTGCTTCCTGCCCCCGGTGTCCTGCTCTTTCACCTGGTGCCGTTTCTGGTCCGGGCTTTGTGTGTAAGGGTGGCCGAAGCATCTCCCGTTTCCTCTACCCTGAGCTCCCCCGGCAAGCTTCCCTGAAGCCTTTTAGGTTATAAAATAAAGTAGAAAGCTTCCGTCGTTGTCCGATCGGAGGGTTGTGGAGAAATAGTAGTGCTTTTGTTCCCTCTCCATACAATTCTTCTATCTGAAAACTCCTTGAATATGATTGCTTTCTTAAATTTAGCTTTCTCTGTCTCCCCTACTCCCAAAACATTATAAAGCCTTCTTCTTTGTTACTGAGCCGAAGAAACTGTGTCTGACCCTTTCAAGGTGCTTTAAGAAGAATTCCTCTCCAACCACAAAAGGGTCCATTTTCCTTTTTTTCCCCCATTTTTCCTTCCCCTCCCTCCCCCGCCCCATGCTTAGCTTAATTTTCTATCTTTGTCTCATTTTAGGGCGGCTTTGCAAAGTGTTATGAAATGACAGATTTGGCAAATAACAAAGTCTATGCTGCAAAAATCATTCCTCACAGCCGTGTAGCTAAGCCTCATCAAAGGGAAAAGGTGTGTATGACTGTTGTTTAAAATATTTTCTTTGTGTGGCAGAATGGCCCTTCCCTCTTCGGAAAATGTCTTCTGCATGTGTAAGCACTGTCTCCTCCGAGGTGATGTGAGGCTCACCAAGCACATCTTGCTTTTTCTTTTAGATTGACAAAGAAATAGAGTTGCACAGGATTCTTCATCACAGGCATGTGGTACAGTTTTACCACTACTTTGAAGACAAAGAAAACATTTATATTCTCCTGGAGTACTGCAGTAGAAGGGTAAGGATTAGAAACAACTAAGTCCATGAAATTCACTTGCCCCCAAACTGCTGGGATTTTCAAATTTTGTTGGGATATTAGACGATACTCATTTATAGAAAAAAAAATCATTTTCTATGAAAAGTCAAAGTCAAACAGCTAATTTTGCCAACTTTTTTTCCCCCCACAGTCTATGGCTCATATCTTGAAAGCAAGAAAGGTATTGACAGAGCCAGAAGTCCGATACTACCTCAGGCAGATTGTGTCAGGTCTCAAATACCTTCATGAACAAGAAATCTTACACAGAGATCTTAAATTAGGTAAGCCTGTGCCTGAAACACTGATCCCATTGGTAAGGGGGAGGGTACCTTTGTTTTCCCCCCATCTGCTTTTTATTTTTTATTTGATGTAATGAATGCACTCTTTCATTTTCCCCTCGATATCATCTTGCAATGAACCCTTTTAAAAAAATGCTTTCACTATATATTCAACAGTAACTGTATTTGACTCTTGTGGAATGATCAAGGAGGAATCATATTCTTGACTATCCTTATTTCTAGGTAATTTCTTTATTAATGAAGCCATGGAACTAAAAGTGGGGGACTTTGGCTTGGCAGCAAGGTTGGAACCACTGGAACACAGAAGGAGGTAAGAATCTAAAAGACATACTATGACAGAATCTATAGGTATGAGAGAGAATAGGAAAAATTAAGCCATCTTCTGTTTCAAATCGGAAGACTGATTTAGATTTTAATACCTAGAGCACATAATCATAAGGCTTCTAATAAACTGAAAACTCAGAGAGGCAAAAAAAAAGTCTAAATGTGTTCAGAATATTAAAACTAAGAAACCTTGTTTACCTAAAGGGAAAATAGTGGTCTTGATTTGTTAAGACTGGTAGCATATGTGTAAATTTTAAAGCAAATTCAATCCCCTCTTCATATATTTGTATGCTTCTTATTCCCAAAGGTCATCTGGTCAGGACCATAATTGCAAAAATTTAACTTGACATTGGTTATTTGGTTTTGTTTTTAAATTCCAGCCCTATTAATCTTGGGGGGGAAATCTCATCTGTCTTTTTAAAATAATGAAATTCCTTAACCTTTTTTAAAAATATATTATTTTTGTTGTTGTCTTTTAGAACAATCTGTGGCACTCCAAATTATCTCTCTCCTGAAGTTCTCAATAAACAAGGGCATGGCTGTGAATCAGATATTTGGGCCTTAGGCTGTGTAATGTAAGTATAGTGTACTATCTATTCTGAATTCATAATACAAATTTTAGTTTTCAGAAACCTTTAATAAGACTTAGCATGCAACCTTGTCTAAAGGAAGTTTTGTTTCACTCTTTAGGTATACAATGTTACTAGGAAGACCTCCATTTGAAACAACAAATCTCAAAGAAACTTATAGGTGTATAAGGGAAGCCAGGTATACAATGCCATCTTCATTGCTGGCCCCTGCAAAGCACTTAATAGCCAGCATGTTGTCCAAAAATCCTGAAGATCGCCCTGGTTTAGATGACATCATACGTCATGACTTCTTCTTGCAGGTTGGTGCATTGTCTTTTGCTGCCATAACAAAGTTGGCACAACAACATTCCAGACATCTTATAGTTCTCTGACTGTCCTTTTTTCCCCTATCATTTTACAGGGCTTTACCCCAGATAGACTTTCTTCTAGCTGCTGTCATACGGTTCCAGATTTCCACTTATCAAGTCCCGCCAAGAATTTCTTCAAGAAAGCGGCTGCAGCTCTTTTTGGTGGCAAAAAAGAAAAAGCAAGATATTTTGATACACATAGTAAGTTATTTCATAGCCCTTCGAATTAAAAAAAAAAACCTATAAGTTAGCTCTGGAAAACTCTGTTTAATATAATTAGCTTTTTATTGTAAAGTTGAGAATAAAATTTATTTCAGGTCCTCTTTGAATATGCTGTCAATGCATAGAAAGACAGATCTGTTATGGTATAATTAGTTTTTCTGGTTGCATTTATTGTGATTGGCAGCTTTTTTGTTAATTAATCAGTTGAATGTACTGCTTATTTAACTGCAACCAATGACATTTGTATAATGCTGCTTCTTTCATGGTTGTTTATAAGCTGAAAAAATACAAGAAGAAATAAATCAGGAAAAACAAAAAATTGGATTGAATTGCAGTCATGCTCATAATCTTCTTTACTTGATTTTCAGATAGACTAGCTAAAGAAGATGAAGAAATTTACAAGCTCAGACATGATCTGAAGAAAACATCGATAACTCAACAACCCATCAAACATAGAGTGGATGAGGTATGTAGGAAAAGAATAAAAAGGATTTGCCTGCTCTGATTGAAGCTGATAATTCTTGAAGCTTAACCTGTGTATTAGCTAAACTTCTATATTTATCATAGTCCAAGCATGCAAAATACCCATCACAAAACATTTTTCATAAGGTTTTCTAAATGCCTTTTCCACCCATCCAGCCCTGTCACCTTTAAAAATCTTGATTCAGGCCCTTCTATTTTGACATGATGCAAAACATAAGAAGCCATGTAATTTAGCTTACATAATTTGTCTCCTTTTCCCAACACCCACCACTTTAAATCTTGTCACTTGCTCACAAAGCTTTGAAAGTGTCACTTTAGTGTTGAAGTATTAAATGTATTCAGATGCTTAATTCTTAATGCAGGACTCTCTCTTCTTAGGAGATCCAGCCACCCAGCACTACTGTTGCCAACTCTGGAACACCTGCAGTAGATTCCAAGCAGCAAATTGGTGATTCGATTCGAATGATTGTCAGAGGGACTCTTGGCAGCTGCAGCAGTAGCAGTGAATGTAAGTAGATGACAAAATGGTACTCATCCTTGGAGAATGTAAATGCTTAAAGACTCGAGTTAGCCGGTGTCAAATTAAAACACGTTTCCTGTGGTGAATTGCAATTTCTTGCAATATATAGGAGAAAAAAGACTATATTTGGAGTCAGAATAAGGAGATTAGAAGCTCTGGTATTTATTTCTTTTTGTAACTTCTGGAAAATCAGATAGTCCTTTAGGCCTCAGTTTCTGGATCTGAAAATTTAGAAAGGCTGAATAACAACATTCAGACAATGTGGAGTAGTAGATAAAATAGGAATCAGGACCTGGATTCAGATCCTTCCCATCATTGTTACAAAGGACAAGATGTTTATTTCCTTTAAGTCTCTTCTGTAAAAAAAAAAATGTTCAAATTAAGTCCTTTGAGGTCTAAATCTGTGACCCTATAGACATCATCCCTTTCACCTCTTAATCTCTTGAGTAAATAATATTGGCAGAATAGGAAAGCTACAAGCCCAAAACAAAAGTAGATGATGTATAGGTTTTGTTCGTGAGACCTTAGATTTAGACAGAGCTTTCTTTAAAGTCCTTTAATAAATCATATCTTCCATTCTATTACAAAATATTATCTCTAAAACTCCAATCTCATGTTTTTCAGGTCTTGAAGACAGTACCATGGGCAGTGTTGCAGACACAGTGGCAAGAGTACTTCGAGGGTGTCTAGAAAACATGCCAGAGGCTGACTTTATCCCAAAAGAGCAATTGGTCACCTCATTCCAGTGGGTGACCAAATGGGTGGATTATTCAAATAAATATGGCTTTGGTTATCAGCTGTCAGACCACACTGTTGGTGTGCTCTTCAACAATGGTGCCCATATGAGCCTCCTTCCTGACAAAAAGTAATTATTCAGTAAATTTATAATTTCAATTTATCCATTTTCTTTTTAAAATTTACTTTTACTGTTGTTAAAAGTCTCACTTCTAGGAAAACATGTCTCCCTGACTCTTCTTTTTTCTTCTTTCCTCTCCTTGTCTATTAGGACAGTCCACTACTATGCAGAGCTTGGTCAATGTTCTGTTTTCCCAGCTACCGATGCCCCTCAACAATTCATCAGCCAAGTGACTGTGCTAAAATACTTCTCTCACTACATGGAAGAGAATCTCATGGATGTAAGTGGCCCAGACTGCCCAGAATTCAACATGTTCTTGCCAATCAGAATTGTCCACACAAGAGCTAATTTCTTGAATCTTCCTTCTGTCTTTTAGGGTGGAGACCTACCTAGTGTTACAGACATCAGGAGACCAAGACTCTACTTGCTGCAATGGTTAAAATCAGACAAGGCCTTAATGATGCTCTTCAATGATGGCACGTTTCAGGTAAATAGTGATAAAGGCCTATGTTAACTTCACTGGTCATCTCTTCAGAATTCTCCTTAGCTTCATCTAGCAATGCTCTTACATTTCTCCCCTTTTCTTTATTTTATACAGGTGAACTTCTACCATGATCATACAAAAATCATTATCTGTAGCCAGAATGAGGAATATCTGCTGACCTATATCAATGAAGATAGGATATCCACTACCTTCAGGCTGACAACCTTGCTGATAACTGGGTGTTCGTTAGAATTAAAAAACCGAATGGAATATGCACTGAACATGTTGCTGCAAAGATGTAACTAAAGGACTTTTCTGTCTAAATCCAAAGGACTTTTTTTTTATTTCACTGTGAGAACGAAAGGGAAGGCAGGAGAATGATCAGTATGTTGAAGATGGACAGGTGGTGGTACGAAAACAATTTCTTTGCAGCCTGCTGGGCTGGGACCAGACTGAGGCATTAAAAAAAAAAAAATCTTGTCTTTGGATGCCATTAAACAGTGTACTAGAATGCAGTTTTCCTTGATGTACCTGTTTAAGAGGTTTTTCGGACAATTTCTCAGCAAAAATGCATTGACTTTTAATTTCTCTGTAGAGAACATTTCAGTCAGAGGACTTGGAACTGTGAATACACTTCCTGAAGGGGAGGGAGGGGGAGAAAGCTCCCATATTATTGAACGGCTGTAACTAGAGCAGCTTTGGGCTGCCCAACTGTGAACTATGGCCATATTTTTTTCTTTTAATTTTTCAAGACAAAAAATAACCCACACTTGTGGCTGGAGAAGTGCATTCCTTGTTAATAAACTTGTTATTTATTACAGCCTAAAGTGCAGTATTTATTACCTAAACTTTTTTGGGGGGGAGGGGAATGTTGACCATTTTAAATTGTTGGCAATAAAGAGAATGAAAAGCAGAAGCTTTGCTTTCCTGTCTTAAATCTAGACTTTAAAAATTGGTGGCAAAAGAATGGGTTTTGAGTTGGTGCCAGACAGATGACTGGTATTATGTACTCTCCTGAACTACTCAGTAGACTGAATTTGGAAAATGTACAGAAAAAGAATCATGCCTATCCCTATCCCCCAGCAATAATGTGATACTAGCAGGACACTGGCATTTTGTCTCCCTCCCTCCCTCCACTTGTATGCTGACTCAGACTTAAGAAATATATATCTGTTTCAACAGGAAGAGGGCAAGTGTGCTACAAAAGACACTATTAAAAAACAAAATTCAGGTCTTGTTCCAACTTAAGATACTTGGTCTCTTAAGAACTAGAACTAGTTTAGCTTGGCTCTGAAGGATATAATAATAAGTAAACACCTCATTTCATTAGGTGACAGCAGGGATGGGAAACTAATTTTAACACTGAGCAGCCTCACTCTGCATTATAATATCTGCACCACCTATATATGTATTACTCAGCCTCTTAAAAAAAAATTCTAATTCTGTTTCCAGTGCTACGGCAGGAGTCTAGAAGTTGAAAATCTTTTTGTAAGTCTCCTTTTGTGCTTAAAGGAGGAAGGGTGATATGGTACTTGGGTTTGTAGGTAATCTATAGTGTCTATCTTAACTATTCTTGGAGAGGTCAAGACTATTTCCAAGCTGGCTTTCATTCAGTTCTATTCTCTTACACACACACACACACACACATTAAAGAAAGCTGTTAATCCAGTTCTCCTGAACTTGTGTTGACCTGTACATGATGCAAATTATTTGTTTTGAATTCTTTTCCAAATTGGATCACTTCGGATTCTGGGAAGAAGAGAAACAGTCAATAATTAGACTAAGGGTCTACATGTACTATCTTCCTGCTTAAAGATTAGTACACATTTTAGTTAAAAAAATAAAACATCTTGCACCATCAAAGTATGCACATAGATTGGATTTACAGAGGATGTAGCATTTGGAAATCATATCTGGTCTTAACATTAATAAAGTATGCAAAGCACTTTTCATCCATTATCTTATTAGGTCCTCACAACCACTCTGTGAGGTAAGAATAACAAATATTATCTCCATTTTACAGGTAAGGAAATTGAGGCTCTTTGAAGTTAAATGACCTGCCTATGGGCAGGGCTATTAAATAGCCCAGGAAGGATTTCAACTCAGGTTCCTGAATCTGCCTATTAGTACTTTCTATACAGTTTGGAAGCTAAGATTAAAGGGAAACATTACGGGTTTTTTGGAGTTCCAAGTCTGAAGCTGAGAGCTAAAACTTGATGAGGTTCTCAGAGGATGTCACTTCAGCCAGTAGCTGACCTGTGGGAAAAACTGGAGGCAGAACAACCAATAGCGGTGATATTTAGACAATTTTTAAACATGTTCAGGTGACCGTGTGTGAAGTGTGTGTTAATTGAACTTATACATACACTTAAGTCATTGCTTTTAATAGTATGCCGTTAATGATCACTCCTGCTACATTTCATCTAACTACAGATAGCCCTGTTCCTAACCAAGCATTGCATGTTCTGTTATTGCTTCACTTGTTATTTTGAATCTGGACTTTGTTCTTTGATGAACAGAGAGGAAGAGATTGTATAAGCTTCAAAAATATAAAATTTCCTTCCATTCAACAACATCTCAAAGTATTTCTAAACAGAAAATAATACGTTATGAAGAACCTCAAAAGCACATTAATGTGGCTCTGAATTCTTGTCCCTAATCTCTAAGATAACTGGGTCCTGAAAAGTGAACAGATACTAGTACACTTTAGTTACAGAGGGTTCGGAGCCACTGTTGTAGAGAAAAGAGGTTACCTGGGCCTGCAAAACTTCCCATTGTGTCCTAAACCACATTAAAATATAACTGGGAAATGTTAACAAGATAAACTTTAAAAATGTAAAGAAACATAGATAATGTGTGGCTTTCTAAGAAAATATGTTGTCTGTCATAGGGAAATTCTATTTGAGTTTTCTATTTTTGTGTAGAAGTCATTTAAATAGAGCTTTCCCAGTCCCATATGAACATTATAGAGATATAATGGTCAAGCTATAATTTCTGGAATGGAGACAACTTCTAGTGAAAAAATGCCAAAGAAAATCTACCAATGCAGATTAACAACTTAGTCTGAGAGAGCAAACCTGAGTGCCAAGGGTCACAGAGTTATCCTTCAGCAGAGACAGATTTTGAACCTAAGCCTTCCCAGCGCCCATACTAGCTGGCTCTGTCTCCTATATCATACTTCCATGTCATTAGTTGGGGAAAAGGGGAAGCAGTTTTCATGGGGCATTTTACCAACTTTAAATAAGACATGGTATTTATATTAATCACAACTGGTTGAATTATATTCTCTCGGGAGAAGTTTTAGTGATGTTCATTAGCTGGGTAACTACTAAAAAGTCTTTCCTGCTCTAAATTTATTGTTCTACTTGGTACCCTTCTCTAGGGGATAAAAGTGTGAAATAGTTTTTTGTATGGATGGATTTAAAATTCCAGCTCTCTGTATTCACAGATAAATAGAACTAAGCTTCCAGTAATTTGCATTGACGTTTCTGAAATGCTGGCCTTTAGTCTATTCTATAGGAAAAAGGGATTCACTTTCCTTTAAACTACAAAGGCAATTTAACAAGGAAGGAATATTTGCAAAATGCTTTATTTTTAAAATATGAACAATTTATCAGCCTCAAAGTGCAAAAATGTCTTCAGACCTGCCAAAGAGAATTCTTAGTAAAAGGTTCATTAGAGGCTTATGAAAACTAAAATTTCTTATTGGTTACTGACCTCCCTTTACATGATTCATTAACTCAATATATGATTTATGTTTAACCATGTGATTAAGAGAAAAAAGATTGATAGCAAATAAAGATTAGACAATAAGGAATAATAATTAAGTGATTACTGACTATCACATTTTTTTGGAATCAAATATAATTGTTTACATGTGATTAAATTTTATGGACAGGACTTTTTTACCAAGATTTTACAGTCCTTTTTTTTTTCCTTCTTGTGTGTATTTCTCTTCATTTGACTAAAACATCTTATCTGTCCATCTGTAGCTCACATGAAGACTTCACCTTCTGGTGAGCATGAAATTAATTTTTATACATTATTCACCACAAAGAAAAGATAATGTGGGTTTGTATACATGTATTTCTGCTTCTGGTGAATCACAATATCCCAAGGTAGCTTATTCTCTTTCTCACTCATGTTTAGTTTGAACTCCTCATCCTTCTTCCACTCCTCCCCCATAACTGCCCATTCCTGTTTGTTTGGGGGTTTTTTTTTTGGGGGGGGAGTGAGTTTTATTTATTTATTTTTTTGTATTAGAAATGTTAGTTTATTTTTAATACACATTGCTTTATGAATCATGTTGGGAAAGAAAAAAGCAAAAGGGGAAGAAATGAGAAGATTAAAAAAAAAAACAGAAAAAAGTAGGAAACATGTTTATTTAGTGAGTGTTGATTTACATTCAGTCTCCTTAGTTCTTTTTCTGAATGAAAATGGCATTTTCTTTCCAAAGTCTATTGGGATTGCTTTGGACCCATTCCTGTTTTTGATTGATATTTCATTTCAACTTGATGCTAAACTGTAACCTTAATCATCTTCATAGACCAAACACAAGGACATTCCTCAGAAGAGGACAATTCTAGTCTCTTCAGCCAATAAAATCCTTAAATTCCACAGGAAAGAATTTTGTCATTGTTTATGATCAGTCATTTCACTTCTGTCTGATTACATTTGGGGATTTTTTTGGAAGGGTAAAGATAATAAAGTGATTTGCCATGTCCTTCTCTATCTCATTTTACAAATGAGCAAATTGAGGCAAATAGGGTTAAGGGACTTGCTCAGAGCCACACAGCTAGTGTGGCTCTGGCCAGATTTGAACTTTAAAAATTGAATCTTTCTGGTACTAAACCCAGTACTCCATCCACTACTCCACTTACTAGCCCTATATAAGAAAAGGTATCCAATACCAAACCTCCAAAAAGAATATTCATGAATATGAACACTTAGAGAATGCCAGTAGGTGGGAAGGGACTAAATTACCTTTTTAAAATAAGTATATTGTTCTGGTATGTGGAATATCTAGCCATCAGATTCTAAGAATGGAATAATGGAGAACTAGATATCTAGTTATCTGATTATCAAGTTTAGCACCCACTTCTTCAAGATTTCTTATTCATAGTTCTTTCACTTCTACTTTGCTCCAGGTTAATTCCTTTGGAGGTCATACCCCTTTCCTTCCCTAAGGAACTGCTAAATTCCATCCTACCCATATGGGAGAACTGACAGAAACACATGTAGCTTAGAGAGAGAAAATGTGGATTGACTTTTGGATCAAAAATCATCCCTCCCAATCTCTCTTTATCTCTCTGTTTCAGTTCCCTCAAAACAAATATAATAATAGCACCCTAATTGACAGATTGCTGTGAGAATCACATGAGGTAATACTAATAAAGGGTTTTTTAATCCTTAAAATGTTGTATAAATATGAATTATTATTGTTATTGTTATTATTATTATTATTATTGATTACTTCCCCCCCTCATATTCCCTTCCTTAATTTTTTTTCTTCCCCTTTTCCTTCCATTTGCTTTCTATTTCCCCCAAAGCTACAAAAGTTCAATATAGCAAAAATGGTAGGTAGATGATTCAGGATAGAGGGGTCGACTTTTTAGAGGGTAAGGTCAGGAAGGAAGAACCTTTCCAGCCTCCTTTTTCTTATCTCAAATCCCAGTCCAATTTTTTGAAAAGGGTGAATAAAGGTTCATTTTTGTATTCTTGATCTGTGTTCTCTAATATTCACAAGATAAGATATTCTCTCAAAGCAAATACAACGTATTAAAACTAAATTCCATAAGATACACTGAAAATTAGCACTGGCATGCTAATCAGTCCAGTAAATAGGAGAAATGATGTTTTTCAAAAAATAGGAATGGGTCCAGGTGTAAATGGATACTTATAAAACCCATTTCTTTTTTCTTCCTTGACTTGCCCAAACATTCTCATAGCTACTTTGATTCTACTGTTTCAGTGCTGTTTTCTGCCTTATTAACTCCAGCAATGGAAAAAGATCTCTTTGATTGAATCACCACAATTTAATTATACCAATGTATTCAAATTAAGAAGTTAGCCCCCCATTTAAATATACAGTGTTGAAATCTAATATCATGGTTCATCAATGTTTAGAGTTCAATTTAATAGGATATATGAAGATAGCTCCTGGGACTACCCTGGTAATTTTATTTCTGTGTGAAAACAAAATAATTTGAAATATTAAAGCCCAATTGTTCTCCCACTGGTGATGCCAGAATGATAGAAGCTGAGAACTTTCTGGGCTCTTGAATTGTGGATTATTAGATATTTCAGGATAACTTTGCAGAGCAGCACGTGCCCCAAAGAAATTTGACCTCAAGGAAATTAGGCAATGGGCTTGAAAGAAATGTAATACATTTTTTTTCTTACTATTCTTTTTGTTCAGTTTTCCTGGAAATTTTTGCTTTGAGGGTCAATTTTCAGATAAATATACAGGTAGTTATTTTAACAATGTGAGGAAATGGTCTTGATGATACTAATAACCAATTATGATTAGCTATTAATTAATGATACCTTAATGATACTTAAGAATTGATAAGGATAGCAAAGATGGAGTGGAATCTTCTAAAATGTATTACATGAGTAAAAGCCATATGAGCAAGCAAGACTGTTGGTGGACCCTGAGAGGTCTCAAAGTCCATATATAAAGCTTGTTTACAATGTGGGATAGCACTGTAAAGAGTGGTAAAAAGTAATAATGATAATGATGACAATAACGACATCTAATGTGTACATAGCACTTTTAGACTTCCAAAACTCTTTAGATATATTATCTCATTGTTTGGCATAATTGATAGACATTTGATGAATTTTTGTTGATTGACTAATTGAAAAAAGAGCAAAGAGATATTTCATAGACAAATAGTAATGGTACAAATAAGTGGATGAGGGTGGTTAAAAACAAAGTGGGGATCAAAGGGAAGGGGAAACAACAACAAGGAAAGTCAAGAAAGACTTCTTAGAAGAGATGGAATTTGAATTAGGTTTTAAAAGATGTACACGAATTCATCAGGGGTAGAAGTGGACAATGAAAGGAATATGGGAAAGCACAGATTATGCACAAGAACCAGAATAGCCTGGTGTAATTGGAGTGCTGAGTAGGTGGAGCTGAGATGAGATAAAGCTGGAATGGTAGGACTACACCAGATTATGGAGAGCTTTACCATGGGGCAGAGGAACTCAAACCTTATTTAGTGAACAATAGACTTTGAGCAAAAGAATGACTTGATAGGATGTATGCATCTTGACTGAGGGAACATTCGCATCTGGAAGAGAGAGGAAGTAAGAGATTAATGCTGAAGCTGAAACTGAAAAGTTGCACTGAGATAATGGCAGTGGGAGCAGAGAGGAGGGGACATGAGTCAGAGGCATTATGGAAGTAGAGCTGATTAGATATTCAAGGTGAGGGAGAGAGAAAAGTCAAAGAGAAGAGGAGCATTTGTTTGAGCATGGCACCCAAAGAATTAGGTGATGTTACTGATGGAATTAAATGAGTAAGCTACAGGATCACACACTTAGACATAAGAAAAAGAACCTTAGGAGTTGAGTATCAACCTTTTCACTTTACAGATGAGCATGTAAATAAAGTGCTTTATCCCAGATCACATAGGAAGCAGGTTGGAGCAATAGAAAGAATACTGGATTGGAGTGAGATTACCTGGGTTTGAACCCAGACTCTGCCACTTATTTCCTGTGGGACATTAGAAAAGTCACATCACCTCCTCCATCCTCAATTTCTTTAGCTGTTCAATGAGCAGATGGGACCTGATGGTCCCCAAGTTCTATTTTAGAGATAACTCTAAGATCCATGGAGCGGATCCCCTGGTTTTAAATCTGGGACCCATTCTGCTATGCCTGGATTGGTACTTAATTCATTTCTTCCAATTTTTATAACTTTAATATGCAGTTTCGGGGACCAGGGATTAGTAGCTTAAGAAGATAAGAAATGAGGTGTCATTTTCACCTCTACAACCCAGTTGATTCAAATAAGAACTCGTTGGTGGTCTCACTGTCATCAACTGCAAAGGCCATGTCTGGCTATGTACAGAACAAACTTGCCCCATCGCTCTGGTTATTTAGCTTGTCAGTGCATCGCTGCAGAACAATGCAGGAAAAAATTTCAGTTATCAATCCATACTGATTATGGTGGTGGCCAAAATCAAGAAACCAGCTTTACTGAGGCCCCTTATATGTTTGTCACATATAGATCTTGCCTTCATCTATTTATTGATAACAAGTCTTCATATTTTTGGTTCTCTCTTCTGCTATTCTGAGACAAAGTCATCAGACATCAGAATTCCTTTGGCACCTTAAGTAAAGATGAGTCTCTGTGAAAGATAAAAAGACTAACCTGGGGCATGGTTGTAATTTTAAGCTTTTAGCTTTTTACTAAGTATACTTAGATAGTAGGTGCTTTGTTGTTGTTCAGTTGTGTCTCTGATCTCATTTTGGCATTTTTCTTGGCAAAAATACCAGAGTGGTTTGCCATGTTCTTCTCTAACTCATTTTATAGATAAAGAAACTAAGGCAAACAGATTAAGTGACTTTCCCAGTTATTAAATCTCTGAGAACAGATTTGAACTCAGGAAGCTGAGTCTTCCTAACTCCATGTCTAATACTCTATCTACTATGGTGCCAGCTAACTATCTCACATAAGTGCTTGATGATTGCTAATTGACTGATCTATGTCAAATCTCTGGGATTTCTAGAATGAACAAACTCTTTGTCCTATTATGAATTAATCTAATGGATTCTTTTCTTTGAGGTTTTTGTCAATATTGATATTTGTCTATGTCTCTCTCTTTCTCATATGAAAAATATTTCCCCAGTGGAAAACTGTGGATCTGAACTATCATTAGAAACAAATATTTATTATATGTTTATAAAGAAAACAAGGATATTTCAATGGATAAAAAAAAACTGCTAAACTTGAGTGTCAGATTATCTAAGTCTTCTCTCAGGTGTTGGGTGTTCAAATCCTTGGGCAAAGCAATTAACCTTTTTTATGTATTCACTTTCCTCATCTATAGAATGAAAAAGCTTGGACTCTTATAGTATCTTCAAGCCATAATATTCTATGAGTCTATGCAGGTGTTGGGAATAGGTATGGTGACATCTGGGTCTGTATAACTACACAAAAGTTCTCACAAGATAACCATGATTTTTTAGAAAATACTGTTATGAACTATGAAACAGACATAATTATAAAATAGCTCTCAATTATCTGCTTTTTCAGTAACCATGGCATAAAAGTATAGGGAGAAAAGAGAAAGATGACATTAAGAAATCACTTAGTCTATAACATTACTTTTAGAAGTTGGTCCTTTGAATGTTTGATGAGGATGAGGGGGAATTCTTATTTCCCTGGCTTCCTTCAAATTCCTACTAAAATCTTCCTTTTTATCAGGAAGCTTATCCTGATTTTGTTCTTAGTTCCAAAGCCTTTCATTTGCTGATTATTTTTCATTTATGTTGCATATAACTTACTTTGTTTATGTATATGTAAGTTATGGGTAACTTATGGTTATATAACTTACATATGTTTGTGTAAACATATGTTATATGTTTATACATATGTGTGTATTTGTGTATATATACATAGACACATATATGTTCATATACATACATATACATCTATATGTATGTATATGTGTGTATGTGTGTGTGTGTATACATGTTGTCTCCCTCTTTAGACTGCGAACTCCTTTAGGGCAGGGACTATCTTTTGTCTCTTTTTATATCTCCAGTGCTTAGCACAGTTCCTGGCACATTGTAGGTATTAAATAAATGTTGATTGATTTGAGGAGGTTGAGCATTCCAGACATGGGGAATGGCCAATGAAAATGTCTGGAGCAGAAAGATGGAATGTCTTATTTGAAGAACAACAAGGAGAAAAAAGATGAGAAGATACTGCATGGCATAAAAACAGCTCCAAAATGACCTGTTTGCATGAGTTGTTTTGTCCAAAAACAATGAGAAATGGATAAAAGTAAAGACATTGACCCTGTCTCTATTAGAGAAGTTTACACAATACTAATGTTACCATAAGGACAAAGCCAAAAAATCCCATCTGCACAATAGACACTTTTAAAGTGAATAGACATGGCTGCCAAAGACAACACTAATTTAAAATACAAGCTTCTCTATAAAACATTACATAAAGAAAGGGAAGATCACAAGCAACAGTTCCTCATAGGAGAGGAATAAAGATAGGACCTGTGATTTCAGAGGCATAGACTAGGGTATTGTGAGGTTTAATGAGATAAGAGATGGAAAGCACTTTGAAAACCTTAAGTGCTATTTACATGCCAACTATCATTGCTGCTGTTGTCGTTATTTGCATCTGATCACCAGACTTCCATTTTGGTGATGACTTTATTCCCAGAGCTTTCTACTGCACTTTTGCTGAGCTCAAGCAATGTTTATAGAATAATACAAGAACATGTGGTAAACGTTTAATAATTGTGCTCTCTAGAAAAAAGGATATGTATATTATACATACACTTTTAAATTTAATTTGTATTATTGTTTTCTTTTTTATATTTATACAGTCAACCAACTAATAAACCAACCTTTGGTTTTTAGCATTGCTTATTTCTAAGGTATAAATACTCACATTGAACATTTAAAAATGAGTTTTCACAGTTTGGCTTGAGCTGGCTCCAACAAATTCCCAGGAATAGGGAACTTTCAGATGAAGAAATTCTATCTATGCTAATAATAATAAAACCTAATATATAGAACTTTCTTGTCAGGCACTGTGCTACACACTTTACAAATTTTATTTCATTTGATGCTCATAATAATCCTTAGAAGTAGATATTATCATTATCTCCATTTTACAGATGAGGAAATTGAGGTAAATGAAGGTTAAATGACTTACTCAGTGTGACACAGTAAGTATATAAGGCTGGATTTGAACTCAGATCTTCTGACTCCAGATCCAATGCTTTATTCACAACCCCGGTAGAATCAGTTAATTGTTTCTCTGTGACTTCTTTTTAGAACTTCCTAATGCAGTTAGAGTCTAAGTGACTTGTAATAGTGTTTTTTTGTTTTTTGTTTTTTTAATCTACTCCAACCACTACCTTGAGTCTAAGTGACTAGACCTGATTCAGAACCATTATGTGTCACATGTAGAAGTTCCATCTAGATCTTTTTGGCTCTGCGGTTGGCTCCTCATCCAGTTTAGAGTGGGGAAACAAGCCTCTGGAATGCTGGGGAAAAAAGCAGGTATAAGAAGGGATAGCTCATTGATTTGGAGTTGAGAAGAACCTTGTTGCCCCCTTTTGTCATTTTACAAATGAGGAAAGTGATAATGCTTTGCTCATTTTTAGATAAAACTAGAAATGAAATAAAACAAATTTGTTGGCATTTCTATAATAATCAATTCTTTTTACTAATGATAGTGAAACCAACACATATGGATATTATCAACTCAGAGTTTAATGATATGGTGTCAATAATATCTAAAAATGTGAAATTGAGAAGAATAAATGGACCTGATCAGATACATATGAGAAAACTCCTCAAGGAATAATGTTTTGTTTTGTTTTTTAAAGCAAAAATTCCTTTATATTTTTATATTGTTTTTTTCAAATAACAAATATTTCAAATTAATTTGTCCTCTTATCATCCCATTCAGCAAATTAAAAAAAAATCCTCATTGCATAGCTACGTAGTCCAGCAAAACAAAATCTTCCATAAACTATGTCTAAAAATATTTCTCTGCATTTTAAGTTCATTGCTGTTCTGGCAGGAAGTGAAGTGTGTTAAATCTTTATTCTTTTGGATTCATGGCTCATCACTGTATTGATCAGAGTTCTAAAGTCTTTCAAAGTTGTTTTTCTCTATGATGTTATTATCATTTCATAATCATTTTAGTTCTGAGAACTTTATTATATATATATATATATATTTTATATATCTTAGATATCTTTTAACAATCTCAGAATCCTTGCTTCTTATGGTACAATGGTTAGTGTAGTAAATTAGAGTCAGAAAGAACTTGGTTTAAATCCTACCTCAGACATGACTAATTGTAGTAGGCTGGACTTCCCAGCATATAGGATATGCTTAATAAATGCTTGTTGATTGATTGATGGTGAATGTAAGTAGCTTTTAACATATTGTGAATGATTATTTAAGTGCAATAAATGGCATAGGAGTTATAATCAAATTGCTATATAATTAGGAAAGTAAGTGGGCTAGGTATGTAGCAAGAACAAGAGAAAATGGATGGACTATTGGGGTGTTACACTATTACAAATCAATGGACAAGTATTTATTAAGTGCCTACTAATGCCAAACACTATGCTAGGTAATAAGAATACAAAGAAGGAAACAATTCTTGATCCCAATGAACTGACATTCTAATCTAAACTATGAAAGGCAAATAAACAAATCATGAAATATTGGAAGAACTAGAAGAAGCCAAAGAACATTGAACATATTCTTCTGTGAAGCATTTATGGAAAGAAAGGGATGATAATCACACAGAACCATTCAGCGATTGGGATCTATAGCACAGATTCATGAATTTATCTTTATTCTTCACCCTCAAAGGTAGCATGGCCCTTACTAAAGAATATTTCTCATACTTGATATGTGTACTTTATGAGATCTTCAATTATTGAATGTTTAATTTACATCTGGCCATTGAATAAAAATGTAATAATTTTCTCATTTTAAGAAATGCATTGATTCTTTAGAGCATTTATAATGCAAGCACAGAAATGTATCCTAACAGCTATCGACCATATTAAGAGAATCTGTCCAGAAGCAATGTAGAAATTGATTTAGGAGAGAGGTTCAGTCAACCCATAAATGGACAAACACCACTGAATTCCTGAAGCGCAGTTTTAAAATTCAGTCACAAAAAGAGAATTTCACCAATTCGTTTGACATTGCTTGAGGTCAATCCTCTTTTTCCTCTCTCAGATAGACTAGTAGGGAGGTGCCAAGAATTTATTTGTATGGAGCACTGCCTCTGATCCTAGAGTTGTAAGGGAAACTTATGTTCTTTGCAATGTTCACAAGCAACACCTTGACATTCAATTCTTTCTTTTACAAAAATTAAATTTGGATGTTACTTTACAGGTGAGGACTGAGTCAATGCCTTTTTTTGAATAAATCTTTAAAGTAAATTTAATTGTTTGTTGCTATGACTTTTTTTTTTTTAAAGACTGTATCCCATTTATCTTTGCCCATAGTCTAGAATGATACTTCTCATACAGTAGGGGATTAATAAATTTTAAATGACCTTGACAGAAAAATTAAGCCCGTGGGCCATATATATTTATTTAGTATTCAGTAGCTCATTGTTCATTTTATCAATTAGATATCAGTCCAAAATTATGATTTCTTCAGCCCAGGGAACTCCTGGGATAAAAGACACTCTCTCTTCACTGACCACTGATACAGTTAGGCATTTCCCCATCTTAGTGGGTTATTTTGGAGACTGAATGGTTAAGCATCTTGCTCAGGTTCACACTGCTAGTATGTAGCAAAAGGAGAACCTGAATTCAAGGTTTTTCTATACTAAAAGCCAATCCAATCCAAATTAATCCGTGTGGTTTTGGGATTATGCTATTATTAATTTATTTGTGTGGAGAAGGAAGAAAAGGACATTGATTTAACAATATAGGGAATTCTCAGTTAAGAAATGTCTTTGTCAATGCAGATAAGCAACTGCCCTCTAATGTATAGATTAGAAAATTTCTGGGGCATTGAGAAGCTAAGTGACTAGCTTATTGTCATATAGTCAATATTGTAATAAATAGGATTTGAACCTGGAAAATCCTGATTCTGAGGCTGGCTAGCAACTGAATTATGGTGCCTCTCATTACAATTATATTTATATTATAATCATATTAGAATATTTATAACATGTTATTGTCAAAGTAATATATTACAACCATTGATTATTAACAATTGAAAATAATAACAGTTTGTATGAACTTATTGTTTTGTGAAGGTGACATTCTTAATAGTAATGGATGTCCAACATCCCTTCCTACTAAAAATACTTGAGAGTATAGGAATAAATGGACTATTCCTTAAAATAATAACAAGCATATATTTAAAACCGTCAGTAAACATCATATGTAATGGCGATAAACTGGAACCTTTCCCTGTAAGATCAGGAGTGAAACAAGGTTGACCACTATCACCATTACTATTCAATATAGTACTAGAAACACTAGCCTCGGCAATAAGAGCCGAGAAAGAGATTCAAGGAATTAGAGTAGGAAATGAGGAAATCAGACTATCACTCTTTGCAGATGACATGATGGTATACTTAGAGAACCCCAAAGACTCTGCTAAAAAGCTAATAGAAATAATTCAGAATTTTAGCAAAGTTGCAGGGTACAAAATAAATCCACATAAATCCTCAGCATTTTTATACATTACCAACACAATCCAACAGCAAGAGATACAAAGAGAAATTCCATTCAAAATAATGGTCGATAGTATAAAATATTTGGGAATATATCTACCAAAGGAGAGTCAGGAATTATATGAGCAAAATTACAAAACACTTGCCACAAAAATAAAGTCAGATTTAAATAATTGGAAAGACATTGAGTGCTCTTGGATAGGCCGAGCGAATATAATTAAGATGACAATACCCCCTAAACTAATCTATTTATTTAGTGCTATACCAATCAGACTCCCAAGAAACTATTTTAATGACCTAGAAAAAATAACAACAGAATTCATATCGAACAACAAAAGGTTGAGAATTTCAAGGGAAGTAATGAAAAAAAAAATTAAATGAAGGTGGTCTAGCTGTACCTGATCTAGAACTATATTATAAAGCAACAGTCACCAAAACCATTTGGTATTGGCTAAGAAATAGACTAGTTGATCAGTGGAATAGTTTAGGTTCACAGGACAAGATGGTGACTAAAAATAGCAATCTAGTGTTTGACAAACCCAAAGATCCCAAATTTTGGGATAAGAATTCATTATTTGACAAAAACTGCTGGGAAAACTGGAAATTAGTATGGCAGAAACTAGGTATGGACCCACATTTAACACTACATACTAAGATAAGATCAAAATGGGTCCAAGATTTAGGCATAAAGAACAAAACCATAAATAAATTGGAGGAACATGGGATGGTTTACCTCTCTGACTTGTGGAGGAGGAAGGAGTTTGTGTCCAAGGGAGAACTAGAGACCATTATTGATCACAAAATAGAAAATTTTGATTACACTAAATTAAAAAGTTTCTGCACAAACAAAACTAATGCAAACAAGATTAGGAGGGAAGTAACAAATTGGGAAAACATTTTTACAGTTCTGATAAAGGCCTCATCTCCAAAATATACAGAGAATTGACTTTAATTTATAAGAAATCAAGCTATTCTCCAATTGATAAATGGTCAAAGGATATGAACAGACAATTTTCAGATGATGAAATTGAAACTATTTCTACTCATATGAAAGAGTGTTCCAAATCACTATTGATCAGAGAAATGCAAATTAAGACAACATGAATGTTGGAGGGGCTGTGGGAAAACTGGGACACTGATGCATTATTGGTGGAGTTGTGAAAGAATCCAACCATTCTGAAGAGCAATCTGGAATTATGCCCAAAAAGTTATCAAAATGTGCATACCCTTTGACCCAGCCGTACTACTACTGGGCTTATATCCCAAGAAAATACTAAAGAAGGGAAAGGGACCTGTATGTGTCAAAATGTTTGTGGCAGCCCTTTTCGTAGTGGCTAGAAACTGGAAAATGAATGGATGTCCATCAATTGGAGAATGGTTGGGTAAATTATGGTATATGAATGTTTTGGAATATTATTGTTCTGTAAGAAATGACCAACAGGAGGAATACAGAGAGGCTTGGAGAGACTTACATCAACTGATGCTGAGTGAAATGAGCAGAACCAGAAGATCATTATACACTTCAACAATGATACTGTATGAGGATGTATACTGATGGAAGTGGATATCTTCAACATAGAAAAGAGCTAATCCAATTCCAATTGATCAATGATGGACAGAATCAGCTACACCCAGAAAAGGAACACTGGGAAATGAGTGTAAACTGTGAGCATTGTTTTTTTTTGTTTGTTTGTTTTGTTTTGTTTCTCTTCTCAGATTATTTTTACCTTCTGAATACAATCCTTCCTTTGCAACAACAACAACAACAACAAAATTCGGTTCTGCACATATATAGTGTACCTAGGATACAAATAGGATAAGATATTTAATATGTATGGGAATGCCTGCCATCTAGGGGAGGGGGTGGAGGGAAGGAGGGGAAAAACTCGGAACAGAAGGGAGTACAAGGGATAATGTTGTTAAAAAAAATTACCTATGCATATGTACTGTCAAAAAAAATGTTTTAATTATAAAAATTAATAAAAAAAAATTTAAAAAGAAAAAAAATAGTAATGGATGGTGATGAAAATTTATTTAAGAAAAGGCATTGACTCAATGCTCGCTTGGAAAATGATACCCAAAAAACATTTATTTGGACTAGACACAGTTTTATAATAATTACAGAAGATAATGTTTCTTTACAGAGTTTGACTCCTAATCAATTCTTTGCTTATAATGAGAGTTCGAGGTCTTTCCATTGTATTAAGGGGCGAGGTAGCAAAGGGGAAGCAATAACACAGGAGAGATTGTTTCGTTGTTTTTTAAGGCTTTGCATTGCTGTTGTTACCCTTCTATTTCCAGGGAGGAGACTAGAAAGGTCTAATTGTAAAGGAAGAAAGGACTTTGTATTCACTTTGGTGAAAGTGAAAAGTGTTTGATAAAAGATACAGTTCATTGGTGTTAGGGTACATACTGTATTATATGTCATAGTTATTAAGGTATTCTAGGAACAGGAATCTAAGAAGAGCAATACTAACTTCCTTGGTCAATATTAACCAAATGTTAATATCAATGTAAAGAGTCAGTTAAACATTTCAAGACTTTCTCTTATCAAGAAAAAGGAAGTAATAAAATAATATTCAAAGTTCAAAAGACATCAAGGGAGTTTCGCCGTCATCCTAGTAAAATAAACATTGTCACATCTATGACGCATATATAGTCTTCCCTTTGTTGACAAATTTTATATGCCATCCACAGGGAGTTCCTAGGAAAAAAGGTGGTTTTTGCCAGGCTGTAACAGCTGGTAGCTTCTGGGACTCTCACAGATCTCCAAGAGCACAGTACCCATTCATTATTCAAATTGGGAAGCTACAGTATGAACAGCTGGTTTGCACCACTCTGTTAAATGGCATTCTCTAGGTAAAATGGTAGATGGAAGGCAGGAGCTTTTAAAGCTACCCTTGAACTTAAAAATATTGGCAAAGAAAGAAAAAAAGGAAGAACAATATCAGTTTAGAAATTACAATAATAAAAAAATAATTTTATTTAATCTCATTGGTTTTGCAAGAACTCAGTTAAAATGTGAGTTTGTTTTTATTTTTTTTAATCTTTTGGTTTCCCCTAATATACTGCTCTAGACTACATAAATATTTTGATTAAGACTTGAGTGTTTGGTAGTTTCAAAGAGTTACAGAAAGCAGAGATCAAATCCCTAAATCCTAGGTTTCCATGATACAGCTATAGAATCTGATGTCTACATATATACAGAGTATGCCAAACAATTTAGTTTAGTTTTAAACTTCAAAAAACAAAAGAAAAAAAAAAAAAAAACTTTAATGGCTTAAAACTGCCCAGACTTTTGGAACACCATAAGCATGTACATATACATATATGTAAATACATGCATACATTTGGACATATATTTGTATAGTCATGTAAATTCCATTTTAGTATGAAATATTAGAAGAGGCATTGTGCTTGGTTCTGTAAGATAACAACTAAAAAAAAAGCAAAACTCTGTCATGTTATATTCATCTGTTTTCAATAGTCACTTATTAGGGAAATAGTTATTGAGCAACTACTTCTCAATTTAAAGCACCCTACTAGATGATATGGTAGAGTGGGAGCGGGGGATGGAAAGTGGGGGATGAATGACAATAGATATGTTCTCTCTCAAGAACATTACAATTTAGTTCCTCCCTTCCCCTGTTAAAAGTGAGACAGAGGGTATGCGAGGCTTGGTACTGTTATAGACACACCCTGCCTGAGGCAGAGCAGGTAACCAGCTCAGGCAAGTGGCAGCAGTGGCAAAGGGAATAAATAGCCACACAAAGGCATGGATTTATGATTGGATCTTCAGAGAGGGGAATCATTTTAGAGAGAGTGGTAAGTTCTATTAAAGAGAACTGTTCAATATGTCTTCAGAGAGAGAGAGAGAGAGAGAGAGAGAGAGAGAGAGAGAGAGAGAATGGCCATGATGTATAATATATCTGGAAAGCAAAACCAAACTAGGTGATGCAGTGGAATCAGTAAGACTCTTCTTCCTGAGTACAAACCCAGCCTCAGATACTCACTAGCTGTGTGACCCGGGGTAAGTCACTTAACTATCTGCCTCAGTTTCCTCATTTGTAAAATGAGCTGGGGAAGGAAATGGCAAACTATTCCAGTACCTTTGACAAGAAAACCCTAGATGAGGTCACTAAGAGTCAGACATGGCAGAAAAATGACTGGACAACATCAAAACCAAGCAATTAGGAAACCTGAGAGAGAAACATACAACTGGTAGAAAGTAGCAGGTTATGATAACACTAAGCCTGGACTATGAGATACTCTAGAGGTTTACATAATCAGAACTGTCAATGAATGGGAGGCACTTATTAAGCTCTTGCAATATGCATTGCACTGTGGCAGGAACATTTTGGGAATAAAAAATATAAATGAAACTTCCTTTCTTACAGTTTACATTCTCCAAAGCAAATGGAATAGAAAACAATTGATTAAGTACTTATTAAATCCAGATATTCTGGATGAAAACAGAAGTATAAATAGAATGATATAATTATACTACTGTAAGATAATACAAATAGAAAAATGAGATAGATCCTAATCTCAAGTAGTTTACATTCTATTAAGAGGAGACAACGCCCAAGATCCTTAGGATAGCAGGTCAGATAGTAATAGGGTAAATAGTTAAGCTTAGTGTGGATCCTGGGAAGTAAAAGAACTACAAATAGTCCCTAACCAATGACTCTTGAGAAGGGAGTGATGAGCCTAATGGTGGGAAGGGAGTAGAACTCAGGGTTATTATCCCATGCAGGAGGTGTTAGCATTAAACTGAGAGGGGAGTTCCAACAGGTGTGAACTGGGCACTGTGGGCTATGATGGGGGAGAGGAAGGTTCCCTGACCAGGACAATTGAGAGATTTTCCCCAGTTTAGAGTGAGGGATTAAAAGTGGCTAGTTAGAACACTGGGAAGAATGCAGAGGCAGACCTTAATAAAAATCTAGCCTCAAACACTTACTAGTTTTGTGACCCCTGGAGTCAGTCACAAACCTTTGTTTGCCTCAGTTTCCTTATCTTTGTTGTAAGGATAAAATAAAATATTTATAAGTGCTTTGTAAGGTTTAAAGCACTAAATAAGTGCTGGTTATTATAAAGGGAGAGAAATTAAGTCCCTCTCCCAAAAATATCAGTCCTTTATGCTTTGAATATCTATACACAAAGGTTATACAGTGCAGAGTAGAGGAAGCATGGTAACCCACATGGCTCTGGGGTTAGCAGGCCTTGTTCACAGACTACCTCTGATGCTAAATTACAGATTTGAGATACCTTCTAGCTGTAAATTTCTTAAGTTTTGTCTTATGAACCCAAAGTCAAGAAAAAATGTAGATTGATAAATATATATAGTGAAATATAAAAAAGGATACAGAAGAGGCTGCTATCCCTCCCAGACAGGTAGGTTAGTATAGGTTTAATGGAGGGAGTGACATTAGAATGGGACCTTGAAGAATGGTTAGGACTTCAATTGGTAGAGATGGGGATAGTGGTGGTAGAGTGAGTCTGAACAAGAGAGGTATTCCAGGTGAAGAGAAGGGTGTGAACAAAAACTCATCAACAGGAAAATCCAGGTCAAATCTGAGACACTGAGAGGAGTTCAGTTTGGCTCAGGGAAGAAGGTGCTCAAAGGGAAAGAGCACAGATAAAGCTGGGAATATTGGTTGAGGCTAGATATGGAGAACTCAGACTTCCAGGCTAATGCATTTCAAGATTGATTGTGTGACTGCAGGGCAGACTGAGTATGTGTTCATCCAATGTGATTATCAAAGCAGTCAGCTTCAGTTATTCCAATTGGGAGAGTTATACAGACCTAACTCAGATTTCTAAGTATTTGTAATGTTGTCTTCTACCTTTGGTTATAAATCTTAATGAGATTTCAGTGAAGCAGGGAGTTCCTGGGAAAGAGGGAGGAAGAAGGAGGGGAAGTAAATAAATGAAAGTTATTGGTACAGCATGGTTGCCACAGTTCCCATCTGTTTAGTAAAACACATCAAGTATCTGCATTCAGGGCTGATTTGGGGAGAATAATTTTAAAAAGCTCTGGGCAGTCTAGAAGGGAGGGGACATTGAATTTTTTTCCCTTTTTTATCTGCTTTCCTGATCTTTATGTATTATTGTTATTAATTTTCTGCAAACACTTTTTTTTTAAAAGTAATTATAAAGTAATAGGAAGGGGAAGGAAATGAAAAATGTTCTTGGTCAGCAGAATAAGAGAGGTGTTTTGTATGTGTGGCTTTTAAAAATCATTACATTCTGTAACTTAAAGAACTGCAATTCAATTCTTGTCTACTCCACTCAACTCAGTGAACATTTATTAAACAGTCACTTATAAAAAGCACAGTGCTAACTCTCTGGGGAAGACAGAATGTTTAGGGAAGTCTCAGGACCTACTCTTATGGGTAGCCTTACCACCTAATAGGGGTTAAGACTGGTGAAGTAAAAAGAATACTAGATTTTTAGTAAGAGAATCTAGGTTTGAATTCTGGTTCTGCCACTTAATTTATACGTCCTTTACTTTTCTGGACCTCAATATGCTCATCTATAAAACAGTAATAACAACAGTTAACATTTATATGTTGTTGTTATTCTGTCAGATCCCATTTTACTCCTGACAGTATCCTGTCAAAGATCCTGGAATGGTTTGCCATTTCCTTTTCTGGTTCATTTTACAGAAGAAGAAACTGAAGTGAACAGGGTTAAGTGACCTGCTCAGGGTCACTTATCTGAGGGCAGATTTGAATTTATGAAGATGAGTTTCCTGGATTACACACCCTGTGTTCTATCCACTATGCTCGTGGAATATAATAGTTAACATTTAAACACCATTTACTGCCTGGGTTTAAATACTATCTTAGCTACTAACTAGTTGTATACACTGGGTAAGTCAGTTCATCACTGTTTAGCTTAGTTTATTTATCTGTAAAATTAATGATACATATCTAACTCCCAGGGTTGTTGTGAGGATAAAATGAGACAATATTTGTTATGTACTTTGCAAACTTATAAACACTATATAAATGCTAACTATTATTGGCTATTATTATAGTATAGCCATGTAATAAGTACTATTTGAATACACTACTCACCTGAAGGTAGCATTATTTTTGAAGAGTATTTTGTCAAGTCAATACAATTTCTAAATTTGCTTTAAAATGTTTGTTTTTTGAGCTCTGTCTTTTTATATCCCTAGTGTTTAAGATAATGCCTAGCACATAGTAGGTGCTTAATAAATGTTTGTTGAATTGAATTGAAAAATGGAAAAACCTACTGCTTGAAAATTATGGAAAACATCTGACTTTCTCTTCTTTTTGGAGAAATGTGGACTGCTAATAGTAAATCAATTTCCTGTGATATAAAACTTCAAATACTTGATTTGGATTCTATGCTTAAGTTGGTGTGCCAGTTTATTTTATTATATGAGAGATTCCCAAATAATAACCCTTGGGTGATTTTCAAGGTCAATTCTGCCAGCCAATGACTCTGGTGTGGAAAAGCTCTGTTGATACAGGTGTTTAAGACAATCCTAGCCAATGGGAAAGTTTACACTTCTTATCTATGAATGTCCTTTCAAGAGTAAGTTTGTCTATCCAAGATGCATGCTGAAGTCCATGCATGCCTTTGGTGTTTGATCCCTGACTTAGTGAAGGAGAGTAATTCATTAGAAAGACATCCACTGACTCCTAGTATACCTTGCATTCTCTTTGCCCATGGGCAGAAGAAATACTAAATTAAGGAAGGAAATCTGCTATTATGGAGCACTAGTCTATGACAGTAATACATCTTTCACTACTTGCCACAGCAGCTGGTTTGGAGTTTTCATTAGCTACATTCACATTTGATATGCTTTCCCTACACTTAAGTTAACCTTCCATCTACCTGAGAGCAGAGAGTAGAGACTATAGCCATTCATAGATGGCACATAGAAGCTGTGTATCTATGGAGGGAAAGGAAAGTGAGCCTCTGAAGCAAATCACATGGCCCACATTCATTCTGTGGCCCTGATTCAGTCAATAAACCCCTCCCATGGCATCAGCAATGTGCTGTGTTTGGAAAAGTCAGTGTGGGGCAATGAAAAGTTGTGGAGTCAGAGAACCTGAGCTATTTCCACCATAAACTCCTGTGTGACGCTAGACACAGTTCAATTCAGTTTAATGAGCATTTATTACCTGCAGATGATGTATTAAGTCCTTGTTATAGAAAGACAGAAAAGTCTCTACTCTCAGAGGGCTTGCATTTGGGGGAAAAGCATGTACACAATTAAGTGAAACAAAAAAAATATATAAAGTAATTTTTAGGAGAGAGATTTAAAGCACTAATAAATCATTTGCTTTCTTTGGACCTTAATTTTCTTTTTTTTTTTTTTTTAGGCTGGGGTTAAGTGACTTGCCCAGGGTCACACAGCTAAGAAAATAATAAAGGTTTAGGGGCAGCTCAATGGTGCCCCTAGACCTTAATTTTCTTATCTGTTAAAGAAGTTGGATAAAGTGACTTCTACTTCTAAATTCTATGACTTTTAAAAATGTATATAGTTGAGTGAAACAAATTTCCTCATTGGCTATATGCATATATATACATGTATATATGTATATAACACACACACATACACACACACACACACACACACACACACACACACACACATATATATTTGTATAAGTTGATTGGTTGGTTGGTGGTTGTCCATCATTCTTGAAGAGGACCAAAATGACATGTTAGAGTTGAGTTACAGCGACTATGGCTGATCAGACCAATATAAGCTCAAAATACTCTACTACAGGCTGGACACAAATAGTCCCTATGAATACGAATCTAACTTTGTGCATCTTTCATTTCTTCTGAGCTAATCCAATTCTGCTTTGCTCAAAGAGCACAGCACCTTCTCTGATGAGGGCACACCGTGCTTGACAGTCCTATGCCAGGATCAACTGGCAAAGCACACCAGTATCTTTGATGAGCAAACCACAGGATCTGACAGAATGACAATATATACACATTATCTGTTATTATTGCTATTTTAGAGATGAACATACTGAAGCCTAGAAAGGTAAAGAATGTGTAAAGTAAGTGGCAGAACCAGAATTCAAACCTAGATTCTCTTACTAAAAATTTAGCGTCCTTTTTTCTGTACCAGCTTTAACCCCTATTAGGTGGTAAGCCTACCTATGGTGGTAGGTCCTGGGTCTTTGCTAAACACTTTAATTATAAATATAAATATGGTACAGGTATATATTTATATACATATATATGTATGTGTGTGCATATTTTGTTACAAGATACCGCTCATGGACTGGGGGCAATATATAAAGTGTGTAATATAAAATATGTATATTTATGTATATATATATATGTATATATACATATACATTTCTAGAATCATGGTTAGTCATTATACTGATTGTAATTCTTACTACTTTCAAATTTATTTGTTTTTATAGTGATGCTCTATAAATTATTCTCCTGCTAAGTACTGCTTATTTCATTCTTCATCAGTTATAAAAGCCTTCAAAATGGTTCAGTTTTATAGAATCAATATTATAGTATAAATTATTCTTCTGGTTCTGTTCACCTTATTCTGTATCAATTCATAAAAGTCTTTTCAAGTCCTTTTGAAATCCTTTATTTATTCATTTCTTATAGTAAAATAATACTTCATCACATTTCAATAAGTGTTTCTTTTAACTAACTGATAGACATTCTTAGTTAGAAACGAGTAGAATTAGTTTAGAGAAACTAATTCTGATTTGAAAACAAACTCTAATGGCAAAAATAATGATTATAGTTGTAATCCTAATATTAATAAAAGGTTTACTATGGTGCTAGAGTCCTTTAATTCCATTTCAAATTCACATTTCAATGCACCTATCATAACCTTAACATTTTTATTTCTATTAGTTCCTTAATCCTTATGATATTGATAATCAACTGATGCAAGGATCGTCGCCTCCATATGAATGCAAAAAATTGATGCTCAGGGAGATTGTACCTTATTTTATTGCCAGGGAGCTGTTGTCATTCATTTTCATTTTGGAATAGGACCATAATGTCATGGGTGATGTCTTTCACTTGCCATTCTTCTGCTTTACTCACTACAGGCAAAATCACTGAAGTCCACTGACAAGACAAAAGTCAGGAGCACTGGTGACGGTCTAGGATGTAGTAGATGTATGACCAGGCTCTGTGTTTTACACAGCTTCAGCTGCCTTCATGATCATTAGACCAAATTGTTCTCATCTGGCCTGTTCCACCAGGGAAATCTTCACATGCTTGAGGGAGACATCCCCACCCTCCACCCTCAACTCACCAATGGTTTGTGGCCTGCCAATTATCCTCAACCTAGTTGAACTCATCTGCTAAGATGTTTACTGGAGTGTAATTGCTGCACATACTACAGCTTCTTGAAGTCACAGGTGAGAGGTGAGGGCCAGATGGATGAAAAGCCCTAAAAGGGGCTTGGGAAGCCCACCCATCAGAGGTACTAGTTCTCCTTGAAAGTTTATTTAGGCAAGGCACTCTATGTACAAATAATTATAAACCTCCCATCAAAGCAATTAACAGGGAGGGGAAAACCAGGACCCTGGGCTATTAACATAAAAAAAAGGAAAAAACAAACAAATAACCCTATAAGTAGTAGGTAGGAGAGCAAAAGTTCCTTTAATGTACTTTCTGAGTCATCTTGCCTTCTTTTTTTAGCCCATCTGTGTTGGTTTTCAGCAAGTTCCAAAAGGTTACTAGAAATTTGATAAATTCCTTAGAGCTCACTAGTACTAAGCTTCTTGCCAAGTCCCCAATTGTCCAAAAACTTCCATCAAAAAGCATTTAAGTACCATGTTCTGGGCATTGTTCTGAGTGCAATAAACAAACAAACAAATAAATAAATAGACATTTAAAGAAAGTCTTTATTCTCTAGGAATTAAATCTAATGGGAGACATAACATGCAAATAACAATGTACAAATAAGCTAAATATGGGATAATCTGAAGCTAATCAACAGAGAAAGGAGGCACTAGTATTAAAGGAGATCAAGAAAAGATTTTAGCTGAGACTTTCAAAGGCCCTTCGGAAGAAATGGATTTATTCCATTCTTAGTATTTCTTCAGCATGATGAATACACTGTTTCACACCTGGTATTGCTGGAAAATCCTGGTTCACTGTAAATAAAACGAAGGTATACACTTGCCACAGAACCATATTCCACCACATGCTGGACATCAGGATACAAATAAAACAACATTCATTTATAGAGATACGTACAGTATGATACGAGAAGCATTTAACCTCCCAATGAGTCTGATGGTACAAGAAACTCTGTAAGCTCAGACCTCTCCTTGCCTCTTCATATACTCTCTCCAATGTGGATACAATTAAAGTCCCTCTTTACAAAACAGTGAAGTGGATCTTTGGATGAGAGTTTAGAGACCACCAAATCTAAAGCCCTCATTTTACAGATGAGAAAACTAAGACACAGAAGGGTTTAAGGACTTTTCCAGTCACACAGCTAGTATCTAAAGGGAATCCATGTCTTGACTCCCAAGCCCAGTCCCCTGTCCACTTCAACATGTTCCTTCTCGTGCAGATCTGCTGCTTTACCATAGCAGTGGGAATAAGAACGTGCAGTGAGAAGGGCATGTCCAGGGTCAGGAACAAGGGAGTCAGAATTCTAGGAATCTCAGGCAACCCATTATCTGTCCTTTTCTCTCCAATCACATCACAGTACCTATTCCCAAGGTTCGTAAGCGCACCAAATGAGATAACTCATAAAGTGCTTAATAAACCTGAAAGAGCTATAGGAATGTTAATTATTGTTGGTGCTCTTCTCCTTTAAAAAAAGCTACTTTTACAATTATTTTGTATGTTTTGTATTTACTCATTTGTGTTTATGCCATGTCTCCTTTCCCCCATCCCCACAGCAATAGAATATAAACTCCTTGAGGGCAGATATTTTCACTTTTAATTTTGTATTGTGCCTAGTGAAGTGCCTTCCACTTCCTCTTATTGCATACTTGTTTAATGAATGATTGAATGAAAGAAACCTCTAAAATTCTGCATGTACTTCTCTTTTTTTCCTTTGAAATTAGTGGAACTGCTTCTATGGAATAAGTGATAATACAATGAAGATTCCCCTTCCCCTCAGAAGGCTCTAAGGAAGGGATAGAGAGCAGGGTATATAAAAGCCCATCTAGTCCCTACCTGGCACCTTGCATGACGGTTATTTTGTTTATATGTTTTCATTATATAATTCCCAAACATATGTATTAGTTTTGAAAACAATTATAATTATAAAGACAATTTACTCTGTGGTTGGGGACAATTATATGCTTTATATTAATGAGATAAACTCAGAACTTGTTCATTGCTGTATGGTTTACACAGCTATGATATACTTCTTATGAGGCACAGCTACTCAGTGAACAAAACAAGGTGTTAAAAGGTGAAAATGTCAAGGTACACATGAGAAACTTTTCAATTCAGTTTTCCCCAAAGTCAGGGATCATAATGAAAGTTAAGAAAAGCTTAGGGTATTCTTTACCAATGAAAATCAAATAACTATTTATTAATTTTGTTATATTTGACAGAATTTGTATATAATTCAAACATCTTTCATTAGGTTCTCTGTAGTAAAGATTAATAAATCCCTGTTGTTGATTTATTAATTGACACAAGACTTCTTACCTTCATGTTTACCCAAATGGTGTTCCTTTATGAATAAAAAAATCATTTTGAAGTCCTGAAGTTATAATTTTTTTAAAGAACTCTAGACTATTGGGCATATTTTCAGCACAATGATCCATTTAAATTATAACTTAGAGATGAAAGAATTCCTGTTCACTTTCAATTCACTTTGGCCACAGTTACATGACATAAAACTTCTGAAACCATCATGGATCTATGATTTCATCTATTTTGGTGCTCCTATTGTTAAAGGTGACAACCCATTCTTGTTTGCCCATCCTATTTCATTCTTGTCCAGTTCCTCCTCAAAATTTCCCTTCAAGTCTCTAACCAATGTGATAGGAACTGGCCCAATATTTTCTTGGGATAGTATGGATACAAGTAAAACATCTCTCACCTTTGCCACATGAATGGCAATATTCTTTGGAAACGTCTTTGTGAATATCCTTTTCTCCAATGGGATTCCACATTTGTATTGTGTTATAGGTTATTCACCTAATAGTGAATGTATATTTCTGTTAAAAGATAGGACTTGATTTCATAAAGAAGCTTGAGCTTATTAAAAGGAATCAACTCACATATCAAAAATGCCAGTTGAAAAATGAAAGCATTATTTAGACAATTATTTCCCCTCTTTCTATATGGTGTCTGATTTTGGGTAGGCAAACATAGGTCTTAAAATAATTAACTAAATCAATTAAATAGATTGACTATTTCAGTGAGTGAATGATAAGCATTTATTAAGTACTTTATGTGTTGCAAACATTATTCTAAGGGCTAAAGATACAACTACAAAAAGCAAAACAGGTCTTGACATCAAGAACTAACATTCTAATGGGTTAAAAAAAGCATATAGAAGCAAGTGGTAGTCAAAGAAGGGTGTTTTTGTCTGGTGAGTTAGAGGGATGCTGAATGGAACCATAAGGGAGTCCTTTGACATGCTTCTTCTAGAAGAAATAATGATGTTAATTCGATTATTCTTTCCAGAGAAAGAGGTAGAAGAAGAGGGGTAACACAATAGAACAGATGGGTAGTTTATTGGTATGGGAAGCATAGTATCAGATTTGGGACTGGCTAGATAGATGTATAATTGATAAATTGTAGACACAACTTTATAATTTTTCTCTCCCTCATTTTTTATCTGCCAAATGGCCATAATATGATGCTGGAAGGGATATTATAAGAAATGGCTCATAAAACTCATCAAAAACATACCCTTTTTTGCCAAGTACCCTATAAAAAGATAATGACATAGGGTTCTATCTCTGAGGACCATGTTAACCCTGGAATAAACACTTCTAATGTACTAATTAATGTAAGGGTGATGGAAAATTATATGGTATTCCAGGTAGCTCTGAAATCTGATGCCTTCTCCATGTAACAGCAAGCCTGATGGTCATTTCCATAAAGAAAAAACAACAAAAAAAGGCATTTTGCATCTTCTGAGTTGCTAATATTTCTGTTTCCCAAGGGAAAAGAACAAGAAATAAAAATCCTAACAATTTAAAAAATGAAATTCCATCTTCTTTTTATCTAGGTAGCTGGGAACATGACATTTAATTTCCAAAAATCACCTTCGTAGTTGAAGGTTTTGGTTGAAGAAGTAAGTCCTTGTTTTATGAAAATTAACCTCTGAGGATTTCAGTGCATTGACATCCTTTTATTCATGAATAGCATGTGCCAAGCCTGATTTTAATGTACAATGACAAATATGCTAATATCTATTTTTGTTCTATCCACAAGTAATTGAACATCTTATAGCTGTGAACTACTTTGTCATTACAACATGAATATTGAGTGGAAATTTTTTTTTTTATTCTCTTTTTCTTAAGCCAGACAGCATGGACTTAAGCTATTAGAAATACATTTGTAACTAATTTCACTCCATTACTGTCAGCTAAAGTGCAGGGTAGTTTTTGCCAATACTCAACAGAAATGCATCCAAAAAAGAAGAGATCAATTTTTAAGGTCCTTTGGTAGGAATTACTAAAAAATAGCCGTTCCAACACTGCTCAAAGGTGGTAAGCCTTCAGCACAAACAATAGATAATGATTTCCACTTGATTAAACTAGGTCTTTCTATAGTAGGAAGGGAATCTAATCTTATTCAGACTTGAATTGATAAAATCTAGATATATACCTAAAAACTAGGAAGAACATTACTTGGCTGCCATAAATATATTAACAAGTTAGCCACTGAATAAAATTATCTTATTAAAATTATTAGAATTGAATAAGCCAATATTGAGTTTTTCCTGTAATAATTTAAGGGCCTGGTTGAAGCCACACCAATTTTTTATTCATACCATTAAATCCTCCATCTCTTAACCTTTCAGATTGGCCTTTGAAAAGTGACTCTCAAAAATCAGCACCAATTAAATCATTAAACTCAGTGTATAAATACCAGGGAATAGAAAATCATGCTGACTGTATTTTATTGGAAACAACTGACAGTTGTACAAGTTTAAAGAAATTTGGGAAGGGTTCCTCCTCCCCCCCTTTTATTATTTGAGCAGAGATGAGCTCTTGATTTCACATTTCTAAGCAGGTGGGAGGTTTTAATAGCAGGATGATAAAGAAATGTACTTAGATAAGCTGAGTCAGAAGGTGCCTGTTGTTTTAAAATAGATATTTACATCCTGAAGATTAATAGCTAAAAATACCTCTTTCTCTCCCATCAATCACATTGTTCAGATTTCTTACCATCATCCCAGCTACTCTAAGGAATCAATTAGTCTGATCATAGTGCAGAGATTTGTCATCAAGAGTGTTCACTGCAACTGAAAAGTGATTGAAACTATTTGAAAGGGAAATCTATTTTTAAATGTTAGAAAAAGGACACCAGTGCTTTGGAATTTGGCTCATCCATTCACATATACACTTTTTTGGGAGAGGTTTTCTTAGACTTCTGCATGAAGAAAAAGTTTACAATTTCATTGGTAAGAGAGTTTCTCTGTCTTGCAATCAGAAGGAAAAAAAGGCATCTTTTAGAAATAATGGTCCTCACAACATAGCATTCTCACTCTTTCTGTTGTTGTTTGCTTGCATTTTCTTTTCTTTCCCAGTTTTTTCCTTCTTGATCCGATTTTTCTTGTGCAGCAAGATAACTGTATAAATATGTATACATGTATTGGATTTAACATATATTTTCACATATTTAACATATATTAGACTACTTGAGATCTAGGAGAAGGGGTGGGGAAAGAGAGGATAATTTGGAACAGAAGGCTTTTCAAGGGTCAGTGTTGAAAAATTGCTCATCCATATGTTTTATAAATAAAAAGCTTTAATAAAAAATAAAAAAAGAAATAATGGTCCTGGGTGATTTTCTTAGGTGATTAAATCAATTTACTTTAACATATCAAGGAGCACTTGTCTCAGTTATAGAAATAGATGAATCATATAGTCTTTCCCCATACTTTTTATATCACTTTTTAAAAATAAATGAAATTTTAAGCAGAAGTAGCTTTTCTGCACAAATGGTTCCCACAGGGCCTTTTAACCTGTTGTCCATGAATTTTTTTCAATATTTTGATATAAGTTAGGTTTAAACATAAATGTATTTTATTTTATGCTTTTAAAAACATAATTCTAAGAAGGATTTTACGAGACTACCAGAGGGGTCTTTGACCAAAAAAAAAAAAGCCATGACCCCATGTTTAATAATAATTCTCCTGAAGGAAAAAAACTCTCCTTAGACTATAGTCCAGCTACGAGACAACAAACATTTATTTAATAAGGTAGAATAGGATGATGGAACTGGACTCATTTTTTTCAGGCGCTTTCAATCTGAAGTTCAAAAGGAATCCATGAATATGGATTTCAGAAGTGTGTGAACTTAAATGAGGGAAAAATCATATCTTTATTTTTCAAAATTTCTAACCAAAGTTTAGCATGTTCGTTAATGAAAAATATTTTTTTTTCTATCAAAGGGTCCATGATTTAAAAAAAAAAAAAGGTTAAAAACTCATGATTTAGTCAATTTTGTTCATTGTATTAAAAATACTTTCTTATGAAGTGAAAGATCACTGAGCTAGAGCTGAGTTTAACTTCGGATTTTGCTATTTATTAGTTATATGTACTTGGGAAAATCTCTGTGAATAAGTGGATGCTCATAATATCTGCCCTGTCTATATTATTATAAGCTACAGTGAGTATGGGGTCTAGCACTCTGGTGCTAAGAAAATGGAAGGTTCAAGAATTTTAAGATGTAGACCCTAATTCTTTCCAAAAATAGATGACTGACATCCAAAAAGATGGCAGTGGAGCCTGAATATAGATCACAACATAGTATTTTCATTTTTTTGTTGTTGTTTACTTGCTTTTTTTCCTCTCATTTTTCCCTTTTTTGATCTGAGTTTTCTTGTGTGCCATGATTGATGTGGACATATGTATAGAAGAATTGCACTAATTTGACCTCTATTAGGTTGCTTGCTATCTAGGGGAGAGGTTTGGAGGGAAGGGAGAGAGAAAAATTTGGAACAAAAGATTTTGCAAGAGTGAATATTGGAAACTATTTTGCATGTATTTTGAAAATAAAAAGCTATTTTTAAAAAATTAGATGACCATATTCTAGTCCAACTGGAGGCAGTAGCCACTATAGTCAAGAAGCTAAGAAAACTCCAAGGGAGACTGAGGACCACAATACTCTAGCAACCCTGTTGCATTTGTGGTGTGAGTCGCCTCTTCTCACATAGCCCTCCCTATGTGTGTTCCCTCTGTATACCTCTCCTTTTAGGAACCCTTAACCATTAACTCTTCCCACTCACACTATGTTTTCATAAGAATGTACACTTGGGTTTATGCAGGAGATTTGTATTTTTACTGTGTCGTTTCAAAAAATACCTTTCCCTTGACTTGGTCACATTCTCTCTGACAAATAGAGGCAAATGTACTATTTGTTGACTGTAAATGAAAGAAGACTTGTATGTGCCAAAATGTTTGTGGCAGCCCTTTTTGTAGTGGCTAAAAACTGGAAAATGAATGGATGTCCATCAATTGGAGAATGGTTAAGTAAATTATGGTATATGAAGGTTATGGAATATTATTGCTCTGTAAGAAATGACCAGCAGGAGGAATACAGAGAGGTCTGGAGAGACATGAACTGATGCTGAGTGAAATGAGCAGAACCAGAAGATCACTATACACTTCAACAACGATACTGTATAAAGATGTATTCTGATGGAAGTGGATATCTTCAACATAGAGAAGATCTAATTCAGTTCCAGTTGATCAATGATGGACAGAAACAGCTGGGAAATGAGTGTAAAATGTTTGCACTATTGTATTTCTACACAGGTTACTTATACCTTCGGAATCCAATTCTTACTGTGCAACAAGAAATTTGGTTTTACACACATATATTGTATTTAAGATATACTGTAACACATTTAATATGTATAGGATTGCCTCTCATTTAGGGGAGGGAGTAGACAGAGGGAGGGGAAAATTTGGAAAAATGAATACAAGGGATAATGTTGTAAAAAAAATTACCCATGCATATGTACTGTCAAAAAAATTATAATTCTAAAAATAAATAAATAAATAATGAAAGAAGAGTTATAGTGATATCTTAAGAAGGTGGCAGGATCAAATCTAGCTTTTTTTCAAGGATAAGAGATACCTGGACTTAAATGTTTTATATATGTTTATATCTCTATGAACATATACATATAAACACATGAATACATCTATATAAGTATCAATGTGTACATTGAAGTCCCCTTGCATAAAGACAAAGATGGGATGGAGAGTGAAATTGTATTGTAGGAATTAGTACTCCTTTAGGGAGGAGGGGAAATCACCTGAGGCATGGGAGTTGATTGCAATAAGGATTTGGATAGGGTATATGAAGGAATGAATGAAAGAGGGCATTTGCCTCCTCTGACTCACTGAGTTGGGAAGCTTGAAAAGAGTTCTACCTAGTATCTCCTCATTTGACTTTGCTCCCCATATCAAACCTATTTCCAGTCTTACTGTTTCTACCTTCACAGCATCTCTTGCACATGCCTCCTCTTTCCACTCACGCAACCATCATCTTTGTTTAGTCCCTCATCATCTGGATTATTGCAATAGCCCATGGGATGTTCTATTATCCCAAATCTCTCCTCACTCCAATCTATTCTCCATCTATCTGACAAAATAATTTTCCTAAAGTGGAGGTCAGTGATGTGAGTTGTAATACTGGCACCCTGGTATGTTCTACTGATCTGGTCAATCCTTTATCACTGTCTAGGATATATTGACTTTTTTACACTGTCTAGATGCATTTACTTTAATCCTTTAATTGCCATGGACAGCACACATCAGGGGCATGTCTGCAAGTGCTTTTAGAAATGGAAGATGGGAGTAGGGTAGTTGAGTTTGAAGAATGTGGATGATATAATGCTTCTATTGATATTACTCTTTAGAAAGCAATTCAAAACTCATCTTCTTATTAAACAGCAATACCATCCTCATCTTTGAAAAATGATGCATTTAAGTTAACTTAGATTAAATATAAGAACGTTTCTCAATAGTGAGGATTGTTAAGACATTGGAAGAAGGATATGAATAAAGCTGTGAAATCATAAGGAGAGCTCTTCAAACAGAACAATCTTGTCTATGATGACAGAAGTATGATTTTCCTTAAATTGGACAATTTTTAAAAAAATGGTCTGCCCTTGTCACTATCTATAGGATTCCTTCCCACCCTCCCCCAATTCAATAAATTTGAAATTATTGCCTCCAGGACTAAATCAACTCCTCTGTTTGTCACTTAAAGCCTTTCATAACTTGGTCCCTTCCAACCTTTCCAGTCTTTTTTACATCCTACTCCTCTCGACATACTTTATGAACTAATATCACTGCTTCTTCTACTTAACATTTATTTTCCTGGAATATTCTCTTTCACCTCTTCCTCTTTGTTTCCCTGATTTCTTTAAAATTTCAGTTTAACTTCCTCCTTCTGCAAGATGTCTTTCCTGTTCCTTCATCCTCCCCTCCTGCAAGTGCCCTCTCCCTGAAATGATCTTCCACTTAGACTATGTATCCTTATATCTCCAATGTTTGCATAGTGTCCTTCCCATCAGAATGTGAAGTCCTTAAGAGCAGGAACTATGTTTTCATTTTTCTTTGTGTATCTCACCCTTATCACAATGCCTGGAACATAATAAGCACTTAATAAGTGCTTGTTGACAGATGCTACTTTAGAGGGTTACTAGTAATGTAGCAACATTGGGGGGAAAGCTTAGTTTCCACATTCTGGAAAGAGTCTAAGGAAAAGAAGTTTAATATGAGGGAAGTCATTAACAATAGAAAATGGTTTTGGAGAGGGAAGGCAGGACAGCACAGATACTCAGGAGGAGTAGGACTGAAGTAGATGAGCCTTTTCTACCCTATTGCCAGAGGTAAAGCTGCCACCACTGTTATTTTAAGACTCCTCCTTTTTTTTCCCTATTATGTCATAGTGAATGGAAAGAGTGCTAGCTCTAGAAAGAGAAATCCTGCCTCTGAAACTGGCTAGCTGAGTGATCCTAAGTAAGTTAATTAACCTTTCTGGTCTGATTAAATAAAAAAGGGAGTAGAACTAGATGAAGTCCTACTCTCTACTTCCCTGGTTGTGTTTATAACATTCCAGACTTCTATCTCAGCCTGGAGCATTCCTCTTCTATTCAATTCCCCTTCTTCCATTGGCAAATTCTTCCTGGGGTCTTCCTGGAGTCCCAGGCTGGCTAAACTTCATTTTCCTTCTGATTGTACTTATAATTTTCTGAACTTCAATACCATTGCTCCAGAATGCCCCTTCACTTTCTTCATTCATCTTTGCTCCATTCTTTTTTGTGTATTCTTTTCTCTCATTCAATGGTAAGCTCCTCCAGGGTAGAGAACTACCTTTTTGTATGCTTTTGTGTCTTCACCAGACCAGTGTCTGGCATATAGTAAGTGCTTAATAGATAATTTCTGCTTTACTTCTATAGCTATGATTCTACCCTGTATATTGTGGTAAGGGTACCTTTCCTAGAAATCTGAAATCAGGCCAAAGATACACTCTCAATTCTAGGACTGACCCATGACAGCTGTGACTTAAAATGAAGTCGAAGCAGCCCTAAGAGTTTTCCTGTATATTACCAAAATCTGGAAATGTGCTTGAAAATCTCTGAGATGACAGGGATTATGTCTGTTGTCACCTAGAAATAGACTTCTTGGAGGATATTTGTTTTCTAGACTGAGAATAGTAATGGTTAATGGAAATATTCTGCTCCTATTTGGTGTAGTGAGTGAGTTAGTCAATAAACATTAATCAAATATTTGCTCCCACAGCATCCAGGGTCATCTCTAGTCATTCTGATCTATATCATACCACTGGACTCAGATGACTGGAGGGGAAAGTGTATTTGTGTATATAGAACATACATATATAATACTTTATCAGAGAAGGAATGTATATATAACCCATATATTACTAAATACATAATAATAATCCATTACTATTAAATTATAATACATGCATATTTTAACCAATAATTACTAAATATATGATAATAATCAATAATATCAAATATCACCCATGTGCTTTGTAAACTCTGGGAATACAAAAAAGATGAAAAACATTCTGCTCTTAAAATGTTTATGATCTGAAGGGGGAGAAAACATGAACTTGATATTCCATCTCTTGTCTCCATGTTTGGAGACATCTTGGCTTCTTAGAATGCCTCACTTCCTACCATAGTTGCCTCTTCCTCAATAAAATATTTCCTGATCCTTGCTACTGTTCATGCCTTCTCTTTCCACAAATCAGCTTGTACTTTCTTATGTACATCTGTACTCGTTATGTCTCCCCAGTAGAACAGACATTCTACTATTATGTACTTTGTACATAATAGGCTTTTTCTAAATATATGTATGTATATATATATATATATATTTCAATGAATTTAATTTTTTATATGTTTATCACTCGATTAACTGCTTACAGAATGCAGAAAAGCCATAAGACATGATATCTGTCTTTGCATGATCTGCATTCTATTAAATGGAGAGGAAAATGTTTGCAGACATTAAAGAATATGACAGTTTAGTCGAAAATGTTTTGGTACAAGAAAAACTCTAAGTGCTACAAGGTCTCAGAAGACTAATAAACACAGAAATACTTAAGGAAGGCTCAATGGAAGGGGGACCACTAGAAGAGGGACTCAACCTAGGGCCTTTGGATGCCAAAAGGGCTAAGGATAGATTTTGAGGGATCTATTACCTTGACATCTTTACTTCAATAAAAGTGATCTCCTTTGTATTCCTATGTATTTAAAAACATTATTCTAACAAGGAGTCCATAGCTTTTCCCAGACCACCAAGGGGTCCATAGAACATAGAGGTTTTGTACTCCTATATTGGGGTAGTAAAGCAGTACAGTGGATAAAGTGCCGGGCCAGGAGCCAGGAAGATTCATCTTTCTGAGCTCTAATCCAGCCTCAGACACTTCTCAGCTGTGTTTCCCTGAGCAAGTCACTTAACCCTGTTTGTTTCAGTTTCCTCCTCTGCAAAATGAGCTGGAGAAGGAAATGGCTAACCACTCAGTATCTCTGCCCAGAAAACCTCAATGAAGGTCATGATGCTTCAGTCGCTACTGATGTGACTCATCAACAATCACCCCTATACTAGAGCTAGGCTTTGGATATAGAAATATAGTATCTTTAAAATAAAGCTGCAAAACTATTATCTACATTTATTCCTTTTAAATATATAATAAAGTTATGAAGCTTTCTTTTTTTTTCTTTCCTTTCCCTAGAGATGGCTATTAGACACAAATACGTACCCATTTTATGTACATATATGTATATAAATATATATCTATGCATACATACATATATATAAAATCATTCTATACATACTTCTCTTTATCAGTTCTTCCTCTGGATGCAGATAGTATCTTCCTTTATAGGTCCTTTGTTAATTTGGGTATTTATAATTTCTGTTCACCTTTGAACTAAAGAGCTAAGGTTTTTTTGTTTGCACCAGGCCCAACCTGTGATTTAGCAAAGAATTGGAGGGGAATAGGAAAGGGAATGAAGGGGAGTTATCCTTCTTTTGTGGCTTTCTTTCTGTATTATGCCTTATAGGAGCAAAAGGGTTGAATCAATCAGTTCAAATAGGAATACATTATTCACAGGGATACTAATTTCCATCATGATTAACATATCTCAGTGAGACTTGGTCTATGATTCCGGGTATGGAGCTTGGAATAGTTGATTACTTATCCTTGCTGTGTCTCCATTCATTCCACTTAAAATGATATTGACCTTATATCATTTCTGCCTTGGACTAATGAATGACATCATTATGAAAATAAGCAATTAAAAACAAGGGTGAAAGAAAAGAGCTAGTGGCCAATGAAACCACAACTCTTTTTGCCATGAATCACTTTTATTTTGAGTTTTGTTTACTGGAATTAACATTCATTCAAGACCCTCCAGGATTTGATTTAACCTATTTTTCCAGTTTTATTTCTTGCTACTCTCCTGTACACGTGCCACATATCAGCTAAATTGGACTGCTCACAAATAAACATGTTTCCCTTCTGCCATATTTTATATCAATCTCTTTGTCTGTAGTTCCCCTGTTCCTAACCCCTCCACTCCCATGGTGTTAGCAAATCTTATGTAAAAATACAATCTATATTTCAAAACCCAATTTAAATTCAACCTGATTTACAAAAATTTAAGGATAGTGCAAAATCAGGAAGTGGGTTCTGCTACTAATGACCTGAGTGATGTTGGCCAAATTATTTCATTTCTTAGGCCCTTGATTTTTTCATCTATGAAATAAATCAGGGGCACTTGGTGGCACAGTGAATAGAACATTGTCCTGTCAGGAGGATCTGAGTTCAAACGTGACCTTAGATATTACTTGCTTTGTGATCCTGAACAAATCACTTAATCCCAATTGCTTAAAGAAAGCAATAGAATCAGAGAATCTTGAAGATCCTCTTCCAACTCTAAATTTTGTGACTTTCCTAGTTAGAAGAGATTTTCCTTTTCTCTTGCATCTATCTCATGGCACTTAGCAGAAACTGATTTGTATTATAGTTATTTAATTTGTATTTTGTCTGTTTGGTTGTTGTCCTTCATTCTCAAAGAGGATTAAAATAGCATTGCTCTGTTAGTCAATTTGAACACACTTGCTGTGGCTGCTCAGATCAATACAAGCTCAGAATGCTCTGCCACAGGTTAGACACAGATAGTCCCTATGAAAATTTGGGGTGGATGCTCTAACTTTGCACATCTCATGTTTCTTCTGAGATACTCAATTCACTTGGGAAGTCCTGTACCGGTGTATCCCATATCATACAGTCAATTCTAAAATTCTTAAGAGAGACTTTGAGATTGTCCTTGTATCACTTTTTTTTTTTTTTACCACCTTGTGAGTGTTTGCCCTGTATGAATTCTCCACAAAATAGCCTTTTTCCTTACCTCTCTGTGTGTGTTTGTATATTCGTTTATTTAATTTTTAGATCCCTAATGCCTCTCCCTAATTATTTATCGACTTGAATTATAAACAAATGAGTTCATTTCAATTTCCCTTTTGTTTGATTTTCATAGAAATCCATTTTCAAGAGAAATTGAACTCAGTGTATCTGATCATCAGGATAAGGAAATCCATCTTTAAGAGGAATTGAACTCTTAGTGTATTTTTTGATCATCAGGAGAAAGAAACAAAGGTGATTATAAAAATGAAAAATGGCCCTGTGAAGAGACCATCAGGACTTTTGAGGAATCATGGTATAGCAAGGAGAATAAAGGACCAGGAGTCAGAGCTGATTCAGATATCATCTTAGAAACTTTATAGTTATTCAACCCTAAGAAGATCACCTATAAAATGAGGGGTTTGGGCTGACCTCTAAGTTTCCTTCTAGCCCTAAATTGATAATTCTATTATTTGTTTTGAAGATTAAGGAAAGAAGGGGGGCAGAAAAGGGAAGGGAAAAGTGTCTCAAGACCCATTTACCAAACTTTAATAATTGTAAAGTATTTCAAGCTACTGTTGGGAGGGGGGGAGGAAAAGGAGAATCCAATAACAATAGGATTTTTCTAGTGACAAACCATCTATCTGTCTATGAGACAGAGAAAACAAAGGAAGCCTCTTCCCTGGGGACCCATAAATGGTTTAAGCACTTCCAAAGTATAGAATAGCCGCTTGGGGCAGGACAGTGCTGGGTTTAGATTAACTAGAACAACCCAAGGCTGTTAATCTGATAGTACTGAAATCAAAGTCATTCGGGTACCCAGCAGGCACTGGAGTATAATTGATTTACTCTTTGAAGACCACATTTTAAAACATTTGAGTCATTTTTAAGATGAAATGTTCCTGCTGTAGAGGAGAGAAATATACAAAAAGCTGCAGCACATTGCAACTTCTCAGCAGTCACACATTTGGGAACGGCAGTAGTCCAATTAGCAGATGCTTCGAAAATAAACCTTCCCCCCCCACACACACCCCTTTTCCTGAGGGCCTAGGACTCTTCACTGAGGCAGCTGTTAATTTTGAAATCAAACTCTGTTGGGTGGAGAAGGATTTATTTATAGAGACTCGTGTTGGAAAATGAGCTTTGGCTAAAAAGGACTGGATGGCGGGTTTGAAGCATAATACAGTGGAAAGGGTGATAAAGTCAGTCAGAGAGGAGTCGGATTCAGATCTTGGTTTTGCAATTTCCTCTTTATGTGGTCTTGGGAGTCATTTGACCTCTCTAGGACCTAGTTTCCCCATCTATAAAATAAAGTGGTCAGACTACATGATCTCTAAGGTCCTTTCAAGCTCCAAATTCTATGGTGGTGGATATACTCTGAACTTCGTGCTATTTGTTTATAGATCTAAAGCCCATAGAATTCAAACAAAGAAGAAAAGGATCCAAATGTCCTCAAAGATTTATAGCAATTTCTTTTGTAGAAACAAAGAACTGGAAACTAAGCGGGGTGAAAATGTCCATAATTGGGGAATGTCTGAATAAGCCGGGCTATATGAATATATTAGAATACTATTCTTCTGTAAGGAATGAAGAGCAGGTGGATTTCAGAAGAACCTGGAAAGATTTATATGAAATGATGCTGAGTCTTTACTTTACTTCTTCTGAGAAGAACCAGGAGAACACTGTATACAGTAACAGCAAGATATATGAAATTCAAGTGTGATAGACTTAGATCTTCTAAACAATGTGGTAATCTAAATTCCCATAGATTGGTGGTGTAAAATGTCATCCATATCCAGAGAAAGAACAATGGAGAATGAATACAGATCACAACACACTATTTTCACTTTTTTGTTATTTTTTTTCTTTCTCATGATTTTTTCCTATTAGTGATGATTTTTCTTTAACAATATGACTAATATGAAAGTATGTTTAAAATGATTATACATGTATAATCTATATCAGATTGCTTGCTGTCTTGGAGAGTGGGGAAGAAAAGATAGGAGGAAGAAAAAATTCATTTACAAAAATGATTGTTGAAAACTATCTTTACTTGTAACAGGGAAAAATATTTGCTGAATAAAAAAGAAACTAAGGGAGTGTGATCAATTGGAGAATGACTAAACAAATTATGGCATATGAATGTGATGGAATATTATTGTGCCATGGGAAATGATGAGAGGGATAATTTCAGAGAAATATGGGAAAATTTGTGTGAACTGAGGCAGAGTAAAACAAGTAGAACCAGGAGAATCATATACAGTATATAATAGTTTAAATGCAAACAACTTCATAACCAGCACAGACCCAGATCTTGCAAACCAGGAGCAGGCCTTGGCAACTACTGAATCAGCAGCAACAGTAACTCTCATTGCACACATGGTTAGAGAATCAAATAACTGGTAAGAAGGAGATTATTGGGGTCCCTTTGCTTGCACTCAAAGAGTGAATGAAATACACATTCAGTTGGGTATAGAAATCTATCTTGCCCTATAAGAAAATACAGGGAGAATAGAATAAGAGAGGAAGGGGAGTTTGGAAAAAGGGTAGTCAGAAGCAAAATATTTTTGAAGAGGGACAGATCAAGAGGAGAGAGGAAGAGAATAAGCAGATAGAAAAATATGATGAAGGGAAATACAGTTAACAATAGTAACTGTAAAAAAAATTGCTTCAAAGCTTCTCTGATAAAGACCTCATTTCTCAGACATATAGAGAACTGAGCCAAATGTATAAAAATAAGAGCCATTCCCAAATTGATAAATGATCAAAAGATAACATTTTTCAGATACATATCATATATATTTATGTCATATAAAATGCTCTCACTGAATGCAAATTAAAGAAATGCAAATTAAAACAATTTTGAGGTACTAACTCATACCTATTAGATTGGATAATAGGACAGAGAAAGAAAATTAGAAATGTTTGAGGGAGTGTGGGAATATAAGAGATTAAGGGCATTGTTAGTGGAGTTGTAAATTGAGTCAACCATTTTACAGAGCAATTTGGAACTACTCTCAGAGGGCTATAAAACCATGCATACCCTTTGGCCTAGCAATACCACTACTTGGTCTGTATCCCCAAAAAGACTTTTTTAAAGGGGGGAAGGAAGGACCTATATGTACAAAAAAGTTGAGGGAATGCCCATCAATTTTGTAAGGACTGAACAAATTGTGGTATTTGGTTATAATGGAATACTCTTGAGTTTTAAGAAATGATGAGTAGGATGCTCTCAGAAAAACCTGGGAAGACTGACTTGATGCAAAGTGAAATGCATTGTGTATTAAGTAGCAACAATAATGAAAGATGATCATCTGTGAATAACTTAGCTATTATCAGCAATGCAATGATTCAAGACAACTCTGAAGGACTTGTGAGAGATGCTATGTGTTCCCAGAGAAAGATCTGATGGTGTTTGATACAGATCGAAACATACTTTTAAAATTTTTCTTTCTTTATTTTTCTTAAGAGTTTTTTTTGGGGGTATCTATGTTTTCTTTCACAACATGATTAATATAGAAATGTTTTGCATGATTACACATGTATAGCCTGTATTGAATTGCTTGCCTTCTCCATATGAGCAAGGGGTGGGATGGTGGTGAGGAGAGATGTGATAGGAAGAAGGAAGATAATTTGGAAGTCAAAAGTTTTAAAAATGAATATTAAAAATTGTTTTTATATGTAAATGAGTAAACACAAAATACTAGATAGATAGATAGATAGATGATAGATAGATAAGTGAATAAAAAAAAGAAAGGACCTCACCAGCCATGTAGTGCAACCTCCAAATTTGACAGATCAAGTAGCTTTATCAAGTTTATACAAGTAGCAAATAAGCATCAGAAGCAGTTTTGGTAACTATGTCTTCTGTCTCCTGTGCCAATGTTCTTTCTTTAAAAAAAAAATCTGAGGTAGTTAGGGTTAAGCAATTTACTCAGGATCCCACAGCTAGTAAGTGTCTGAAGTCCAATTCCTTTGGTTGTATAGTGTTGTCTCCATTGTATTGTAGATATTTTTTTAAAATGCAAATTAATTTGGGAAGGCATTAGCATCTGGAAGGATCAAAAAAGACCTCTTATAGAAATTGGCACTTTGGAAGAAACCAGTCATTTTAAGAGGAAGAATTAAAGGGACAGAATTTCCATTATTTCCATGTGTTTCTTTGAAATTTTCATCTGTATATTTTGCCATCACTTTAAATTCAACACATTCAAAATTGAGTTTTATCATGATTGCCTCTAAACATCTTCTATTCCATAATTCCCTATTTCTATTAGTGGCAGCATGATTGAGTGACCCTAACTCAAAGCTTAAATTAATCTTTGACACATCTCCAAGGTCAATCAGTTGCCAAGATTCTACCTTCATAGTATCTCTTTCACCTATCCTTTCCTATCCATTTCCATTCCCATCATCCAATATTTAGAGTTATCTCTCTTTTGGACTAATGTAACAGCCTCTTAAATGATTTTCCTTTGGACAGTTATTCTAATCCATCCTATATATTGCTGTTTGAGGAACATTTAACATGAACAGATGTGACTATGTCATTATTTTGATCAAAACTCTTCAGTAATTCCCTTATTGTCTTCTAAAAAAATTCAGGCTCCTCAGTCAGGAGTTAGGATATCTGTACAAGATGACTCCAACCTTCTTTTCAGGCAAAATTAGAGAAACACAAAATATTAGAGTTGGAAGATGTCTTAGGGATCACTTAGTCTAGCACATTTATTTTATTTTATTTTATTTTTAAATTTTTATTTTATTTTATTTTTTAATAATATTATCCCTTGTATTCATTTTTCCAAATTATCCCCTCCCTCTCTCTACTCCCTCCCCCCATGACAGGTAATCCCATACATTTTACATGTGTTACAATATAACTTAGATACAATATATGTGTGTAAATACCATTTTCTTGTTGCACATTAAGTATAAGCTTCCGAAGGTATAAGTAACCTGGGTAGATAGACAGTAGTAACACATTTATTTTAAAAGAAAGCAAACTCAGGTCCTAAGAAGTGAGTTACACAGTTGATAAATAGTAGCTCTGGAACTCAGACTCAGATCTTTTCACTTTAAAACCAGTGACTTTCACATTGAACTATGCTCCCTCCCCACAGTCACTCAAATACTCTTTTGCCTTTCCAAAAGTCTATTGGAATTCCTGTTTCCCTGAGATACAATTCAAATGCACCCAGAAGCTTTCTCTGATCTCCCAGAGTGAAGTTATCTCTCAATCCCATCAACTTTCTAAACGCCTTTTTGCCCTTTTGTTTGTTGCCCAGTGGGATACCAGAGCCAGTTTGTACCTGTTCAAGAGATTTAATGTTAAATGTTCAAGCATTCACACAAATCAGCAAAAGTTACAAATCAAGGCTTGATATATTAGTTTGCTGATTTGTAGACTTAAGAAAGTATTAGAGAAAATGTTAATAAATTAGATGAAATTTAAAAGTGCTTCTAGACCAACTTGAAAAATTTATTTTATTTTTGGAGAGCCTCTTGTTAAACATTTACCAGCACAAAAGTGCATTTAGGGATAGTGCCTCTATTTTAGCTACTTCTGGAATTATCTGACCAGAATTTCTGGAATTACAACCATATTGTAAACTCCTTTAGCACATAGACTGTAACTTTTTCATTTTTTCTTTTACTAATTGTGTCACATAGTAGATATTCAATAAATATTAATTGAATAAGAATATGTGAGAATGAATAAGAATGTAAGTAACCATCATTATTTTTGCACTAGAGTAGAGTATTTCCAGAGGAGAATTCCAGAGGAGTGGGGGGGAAAGAAAGTTTGCTAAACTTAGAGAGGGAGTTCCAGATTAAAAAGTGAAATCTTAGCTCAAAGGCAAATGCCTCTTGATTAGAAGAGATTGCTATTAAACTGCCTAACAGAATTAAAAGGTATTTTAAGGAATAGAAAATATAATGAAGGGGCTAAATTAGGTGATCTCTAAGATCTCTTCCCCCCACAAATAAATTCTACACATTCTATAATAAATTCTATTATTTTAAAAGCTTGAGATAAAAGAGGAAATAAGTTGATCCAGACAGAGAGGAAAAAGCCTGGGGTTGAGGGTTAGCATTTCTGTGTTCTAGTCCTGGATCTGCATCTAATTAGCTGGGTGACCAAAGGCAAATCATTTAATATCATTGAATCAAAATTTCCTCTTCTATAAAATGAAGGGCATGGACTAAATGTCTAATAGGCTGCCTCAGGAAGTGGTAAGTTCTCCATCAGGCAGAAATTGGAGGACCCATTTGTCAGGGATTTTATAGCGAGATTTCTACTGATTAAGAGCTCTCTAAAATTCTTCCTAGGTCGGAGTTTCCGAAATCTCTAAAATTCCTTCCATTTATAATAATAAACCTTTCTATTTGCAAGTCACATCTGTTCAGAGCATGTGGTAGGAAAATAGGATAATTTAGTGAATAATTTGGCGAAGGCTTCTGGAAGATTAAGGTGAAATACTAATTAATAAGGCAATTAATAGAGGTGAGGACCATTTTTTCTCTGAGTTGGCACAGCCACACAGTAATCATTAAAGAAGACAGCCTAGGTGGTAGTAAGGTGGCCTAATTTGTTAGAGCATTGGTTGTGGAATCAGGAAGACCTGAGTTTGAATTCTTCTCAAGCACTTATTAGTTATGTGGCTGTGAATTGAGACACTTAATTGCTATTTGTCTCATTCTCCCCATCTGCAAAATAGGGATATTAATGCATCTATCTCCCAAGGTTGTTGTAAAAATCAAATGAGATAGTAATTGTAAAATGTTTTACAAATCTTAAAACACTATATAAATGTTAGCTATTTTTGTTAAGGGGCTGGTGACAAAATTTTAGGTAAGAAGTGGTTGTCCTAGTCCAACTAAAAGATGAAGATTTGAATTTATTTTGTGCCTCTAAAAATGGAGAAAAAATAGTAGGTGAGTATGTTGGAAAGGAGGGAGAGGATTTGATCATTCTTGTGAAGGAAGAAGTATAAAAATTTAATAAAATGGGAATTGTTTCTTAAATAAAAGTTATAGGACATTAACAGTATGTTTTCTCAACAGGGCCAGCCATAGGCAAAATTGTGAGAAAATTCATTTGCAGAGTCAGCCTCCTTCTTTAGTAGACTCCTTTAGAGTCTCTTCCAGTCATTCCTTAGTGCTCCTTTCTTCTGCCTTCCTTTTCATTTCTGTCCCTTCCCTATCTAAATTTACCTTATGGAGGGTTTGATGTCAGGAAAACTTCCTACAAATTAGTTTGATGTCAGGAAAACTCACCCAAAAGTGGGGAGAAGAATGCCTCAATATTCATCCAAATTATTTTATTGGCAGAACCTACAACATAACTCTGGGAGTAGAAAGCTAAGGCTGTGGCCACCTAACGAGAATAGACTGTTCTTATTTCTATTTGAGCCTATGAATCTTTCAATCAATAGCTCTAGCTTTGAAAGTCTCTAATGTATAGTAATTTCCAGCAAATTTCTATTCTTCCCCCAAAATCTTTAGTAAAGTCTGCATATGTACCAGATTTAATTTAGCAAAATAGGTGAATTTACTTCTGAAAAATGACATATGAATTTTGTATTGCTTTGGGGCTTAATATTGATTTGTTGATTCAATTTGGTATTTTTTGACATTCACATATTTTTCATTTAGAAAATATTGATACCATTTGTTTTTCCAATATCTCCATTTCCAGATAAATCCCTCCCACTTTCCTATCCAGTGAGCCATCCCTTATAATATTGAATAAAGAAAGGGAAAGCAGTAAAGCAAAACCAATGAAAGCATGAGCAACACTGACAATATAGACACTGTTCAACACCCATAATCATCCCACTTCTAGCATTTATTAAATGTCTACTATGTTTCTGGCACAAGGCTAAAGTCTATGGTTCCAATGAAAGGTTAAAAAAAAAAAAAAACAATCTAGTTCCTGCCCTTTAAATAACTCACAGTCACTAGTGTGTGTGTATGTGTGTGGGAAATAGGAGTATGGGACAGTTAACTCTGTACAAATAAGATAACCACAGGGTAAATTGATAATTTCAGAGGGAAGGCAATAAAATTAAGAGTTCTTTTCTTCAGTGAATTCTTTAGAGAAATGCCTCTTTTACTATTTGGACAATTTAATTTTCAACTTTTTTTTTTTTACCTCTTTTACTAATCTATTAAATCTCTTTAAATAATTTTCTTGCATCATTCTCATTTCTTTTTCCACTTTTCCTTCTCCCACTCTTATTTCTTTCTGTAACTCTTCTAGGAATTCTTGTTTGGTTTGTATTCAACTGCATTTTCCTCGGAAACTTTGCTTGTAGCTGTTTTCATTTTACCTTCTGAGTTTGTGTCTTCCCTGTTATTATAATTGGTTTTTTATGGTCAAGATATTTTTGTTGTTGTTTGATCATTTTTGCAACCTGTTTTTTTTTTTATTTGTTTGTCTGTTGCATATTTTTGTTTTTGCTTTGAATTTGATATTAAACTTCGGCTCTGCTCACCTGGATATTGGGAGGTACTGTCCCAAGCTTTAGATTTTTTTTTTTTTAGTGCTGTTGTTTCAAGAGCCAGTTAGGAGAGTCTATAAATTTTCTCTGCTTCCAAAGTGGTATTATTTTGAGAAAGGTGTGGTCACTGTTCTCCTGGTTTCTGTACTGGATAAGCCAGGAAGGCCTCCTATTCTCTGTAGCCACAATAACTAGTACTGCTCTTTGCCCTTGCACCATGATCAGGGCTCCTGCTTCTTTATAACTTGTTATAAATTTTCCTCTTCAAACTGGAAATGTGACTTAAAGTTGTATGGGCGATGGAATTTCCAAACAGTACTTGGTCTTGCACCCATATTAGCTCAGGGTCACCTGGAATCTCCTTGAAGATAGGGTCTATTTGTTTTGTTGTTGGTGATGTTGTTTTGTTTTTTGCTTCTTTTTATGTCCCTTGCATTTAGCACAATATCTGGTACATATTTAATGCTTAATTGATAGATTGATTTATTATAGCTCTCAATTTATTGAAATAAAATGCCAAAATGATTTCAGATTCAAAGATATTATGTTTACCACTGATCCTTCTGTGAATTTCTCAGTTCTCTAATGTCCATGTTCCTCTTCCTTTCTATCCTGATCTACACCCTTTCTCTTACATACACTCATAAAAATTTTCATTATAAAAATCTTTAAAAAGACTAAAATAAAGGACCTTTGTCACTATGAACTCTTCTTAGAGACTTTTAAAAGCACGTCTCTAAAATGAGTTCTGGAAGTCAGTTATATAACTGCAATAGATAGATAGATAGATAGATAGAATTGTACATAAAAACAATTTAAGTGATTTGAGAATGAAATAATGAACTTAAAAGTCTCATTTTCTAAAGATTATGTGGAGAAACATCATAAATTTGCAAGTTCAAAATAGAGCCTTAGATACTTGCTAGGTTTTTGACCCTGGACAAGGCACTTAATTCTGTCTGTATCAGTTTCCCCATTTATAAAATGAGCCAGGAAAGAAAATGGCAGTATCTTTGTCAAAACCTTGAATGAGGTCATAAAGAATAGGTCACAACTGAGCAATAACAAAGTTCCTAATCAGGATTCAGGGGGCCTTATCTATGATTTCTAGGCAATAAGGGATTATCATTCTATTTTAGGATGACATCTAATATTAGGTTTCATGGGCTCAGCAAATGAAGTCTCAATTTCTCTGCTTACTATAAGTAATCTTACGGTAACTATGGTATAATGGACCAAAAAAATAGCCTCAGTATTAGTAGGACTTGGTTCAAGTTCTTTCTTTAATCATACTGGCTGTAGGATGCTGAACATTGGTTCTCTGGCCCAAATGAGCCTCAAACTGAATGGGACAAGAGAATAAACTATTAAAAAAATAAAGCATATACTTCCTGGAAATGGCAAAAGCACATCTTTTACTAAAGGTCATAAATTAATTTTGAGCTCATATTGTTAGAATGAAAAATAATGGCTCCCTAATGACCACAAATCCTCAGAGCTTGCCATGTAATTGTCTTCATTTTAATTTTATCCCTCAAAATACAATTCTTTGCATCCTGTGGGAATATTGATAGAATTGAATTTATTTAAGTCCTTTAAGTCACAGTCAGTAACTCTGCTCATATAAAAGAGAAAGAGAGAGAGAGAAAATAGTCAGAGAAAGGTCAATGCTAAGGGCATGGAGCACAAGACAGAGACTTGAAGAATTAAAACTGGAAAACATTGGTTAGGGTTCAGTCAAACACCTAGTTGCCTCAATCTATTACATAATACCCTCTCTTCTAAAAGGTTACCCTTGAAATCAAGAACATGAGATTCATGTTTTGCCTCTGACACATATAAGCTGTGAGACCAGTGAGCAAGTGCCTTACCTTCTTAATGCTTCAGCAAGTTTCCAAGCATCCAAGTTTATAAGCTGTGGAGGAGTTGCTAATATATTGCATCAACAGATGGAGTTTCTACATGGAGAGTTGCCAACATTAGTAATAACAAGTCAGGGCCCAAACAAAAACCTAGATATATCTATGGAAAACCTTTGAAGTCCATACTGTAAATACCTTACTTTCCACATTTTGTTACTGGTACAAGGTCCACAGGAAGAATTTCAGCCATGACCTTCCCTCAGTTCTATTCTTCTTGCTTCCTTTCTGTAAAGATTGATCAAATTTTCATGAAGTCCTGCCAATAAATCTATTGCCTCAAGAAGTCCTTGGAGGATGGATCAGAAGTTATTGCTAGTCACAAAATTGTGAATATTAAAACAACAGGAGCTGGCCCTGGTTCCTCAGATCCTCAGTTCTACTTGCTCTTGACCCTTTAGGAAACTGTGAGTGGAAAAGTCTATGGGAACAAATTTGGTAATGCACATTACTAATATTGGGGAAGTTTGCTCATTCTCAGTGGGAGGAAATGATAGGAACCTGAATTGGGTCTCAGAACTCCTGAGTTTAGGAAATGTCTATTGTGTGACCTTGAGCAAGTCCCTCAATCCTGCCTGATTCAGTTTCCACATCTGTAAAATGAATTAGAAAAAGAAATGGCAAACCACTCTAATAACTTTGTCAAGGAAATTTCAGATGAACTCAAGAAGAGGTGCACACAACTGAAATAATAATAACAGAATGCTCAGGGTTGCCAAGATTTATAGACATCTGGGTACATAGTCCATGTGGTAATTGATTTATTACATATTCAATATTATTCCTTTTCTTTAATTACTCTGGTAATAAGTAAAAGAACTATTTGAAGTTAAACCATGCTTCTGTGGGTTGTCCTCATGATGGTATGTTCACATGGTTAAGTGTCACTGAAACGCAGCATGAGAAAGAGTTTTTCCAATGCCTGATGGTTATAGTCAAGAAATCAGCTCCATAATGCATGTGGTACATCCCTCTTTGCCCTTGCCATTAGCAAAATGGCACCCACAAAGAGGGTGGAAAGTGGGATTGAAGTTTCTCACTCTATGAGAATCATAAAAATTGCTGTTTTCTCCTTTATTTCCTGGGGGTGGGAGGAGCTCATAACCAGCTGGGACTACTTTTTAGTAGCTGGTTCTTGTTGATAAGCATAATAAGACTAGTGATCAGCACTGTTCCTAGATGGATTAACACACTCTATTAAAAAGTGCTTCTAGCTCATGTTCAGACCTATATAGTACTAATTCTGGGGTCTTGAATGAAGTTCAATCTGAAAACAAACAAATAAAAATCAGCCTTGAGACTTCTCATTGGGTAAAGCTTGACAAGTCTGTTTTTAGATAGCCTTGTTCTTCCTCTCTTATTTTTTGGTGAGACATCTTTTGAAGAAGAGCTAAATAAATTGAAGTACATGAATATAAAGGGATATCATTGCTGAGTAAGAAATTATAACATAAAGACAAGCAAATGGGAAGATATATGAACTGACGTGAAGCTTAGTATGCAGATACTATACTCAACAATTAAAACAATGTAAAATAAAAATCACTAAAAAAGGAAAACTGAACAATGTCCAATTATAAATAATGCTCAGGCCCAGTTTTTTTTTCTTCTTCAAACTAACTACCTTTTGCTCCTAAGCTGTTTCCTGAGACATTTTCCAGATAGTTTCCTATCCTAGTTGTATTCTAGATTGTTAAAATCCTTCTTAAAGTAAACTTCCCATAATCCTCCAGATGAGTTTTAGCCAATCCATTTGGCCAGTTAGCCAATAATTCTTTAGGTGTCTATTCTAAATGGCCTTCGTGTATACTTACTTATTTCCATGTTGTCTCTCCTACTATAATGTAAGTTTCTTGAGGAAGGAACTGTTTTTAATGTTTCTTTGTATTATAGTTCTTTGTATATAATAAAATATGGTGAATGTTTGCTTGATGAATGGATGGATGAATGTGAAGTCTGAGTATTTCAAAGTTTGAGGGTAGAGAAGGAAGAGGCAGGAGGATTTTAAAGGATGTGTAAAAGTTCAACAGACAAAGATGACCAAGGCAGAGAAGCATAAAAATCCAGTGTCATGCCTCCAGACTTCTAATAATTCATTTACATATTGCTTTTAATATTTAAAATATTTTTATTCTACTATTGGCTCATTTTGAAATGTCCATGGACAACTAAAATAAATAGGTCTTTTTCATCTGCCTTGCTATAAAACCAATTATTTTCTATCCTATACATGTGCAAGTAATTTTCTTAAAATCAAATTTAAGGCAACACATTTTTAAACTTTTGTCTTATTTACCAATTGTTCCATCCTTTCAAAATTGGATTTGGATTCTATTGCAAATGACTATGAGTTCACGCTCTCCTATGGGCCAAGAACTGGCAATTTATAAGTTAACCCTACTATGCTCTCACAACAAAACCATGGAACTGTTGCAAGTGGAGGACTATGGTGCAGACCTGGGGTAGTCCATATTAACACTGCCTTCAAGCAGATTGAACTGGGCCCAGTTATGGACCCCTTGGGCAAGAGAAGCATGAAAGTCATTTTTGAGACTTTGGCAGAGAACTCCTGAGGCTCCAGGAAAGCTCCTGGCTGACTGCTTTTTTAACCTTGCTAGTGGCTTTTTTATTTGTTTTTAATCCTCTGGGCAGCTTTCAAACAGCTTTGAGAATTGCCTCTACCTGAGGGCATTAGAATGATTTTAGTAAAAGAAGTATTTGTTCAAACTCTCCAGCTTTGAGTGGCTCATTGTATTCTGGCATCTTTCCATAAATTAGGTGAGCAAAAATAGCCTTTTATGTCTTTATCCAGGTAACAATGGATAAAATTATGAAAGCAGTCAGAGCAAGCACAAGAGCCCTATGGTGCATCAATAGAAATTTTCTTCTAAATTGACATATTCATTAAGACTCTTTGGATACTATTGTTCAACCATCTAAGAGTTCACCTGTTATTACTTATTGACTAATCTGCATCTCTCTTTTGTCTGAAAGAATATTATAAGGTCATGGGACTTAGAACTGAAAGAGACCCCAGAGAACATCTCGTCTACTCAAGTCATTTTACAGATGAAGAGCTGAAACCCAAAGAAGAGAATTGGCTTGCATAAAGCAGAGCCAGTATTAAACCTTAGTTGTTTGCTCCAAATCTATTATTCTACACTGTCTCTATGTGAAGCTTTGTCTAATGTCTTAAACATCTGCATCATTTCCCTGACCTAATTTTTATAATAAAGTAAAAAAGGCAGAGATGTCAAAGCAAAAGCTAAAAGAGAACTAATTAAAAGACACAATCAGGGAAACTAAATTTTGCTAAAAGATATCATAGATAGAAGTAATATAAAATTTATACAAGGCTTTTTTTTTTGGTAAAGGTCTTTTTTCTTATATAGGGAATTGAATCAATATGAAAATAAAAGCCATTCCCCAATTGATAAATGATCAAAAGATATGAATAGAAAGTTTTCAGAAAAAAATCAGTTATTTATGGTCATATGAAAAAATATTTGAAATTAGTTTCTTAAACTTTTTTTCTAGTTACAGACCCTTTTCTCCCAACAAATTTTTTATGTGAACCTGGATATATAAGTATGCAAATCAAACATTTGGTGGTAATAAATCATAGCTTTGTGACTCCCACATTCAATTTCTGAGAGTCCATAGTCATGACCTACAACTGAGACTCTAAACCAGTATTAATCACAGAACTATAAGGAAAAGCAATTTTGAGATACCATTTATACTTTTAGAAATGGCAAATGCTGGAGGGGATGAGGGCAAACATATCCAATAAACGAATTGTTAATAGAGCTTTGAACATGTCCAACCACTCCAGTGAATAGAGTGGAACTAAGACCAAAGATCTCAAGAACTGTGCATACATACTCTTTGACCCAACAATCTCCCCCCCCCAAAAAAAAACAAAAAAAAAAACCAAGGACCTATGTGTTTAGGTAAATTTGTAGGAACTCTTTTTAACACTAACAAAAAAGGGGAGGGAAATTGAGGTGACGCCTATCAATTAGAGATGGCTGAATAAGTTGTGGCTTTTGATTGTGATGAAGTCCTATGGTGCTACATGACATGACCAGGGTGATGGTTTCAGAAAAACATGGGAAGACCTATATGAAGTGCTGAATTAAACAGAATGAAATAAGAATAATCAGGAAATCAATATACTAAGAAGCAGCAATATTATAATGGTGATCAACTACAAAGAATTTAGCTACTTTGATGGATGCAATGATCCAAAACAACTCCAAAGGGCTCATGTTGGAAAATGCTATCTACCTCTAGAGAGAAAACTATTGAATTTTGAGTGCAGTGCAAATTGAAGTACAATTTTCTCACTTTATTATTTTGCTTTTTTGTGATATAGCTAATATAAAAATATGTCTTACAAAGTTCCATATAATTGATGTTGCCTGCTTTCTTAGTGGGTGGGCAAGAGAAAGAGGGAAAAATTTGAAACTCAAAATGTAAAAAAAAATCTATTGAAATAAATATATATAATAATAAAAAGAAAAATAAAAAAAACAAAAAAAAAACCTTTCTCTTTCTGAAAAAAAAAAAAGAGATGAGGCTAATTTGTCAACCTGGCCAACTCTATTAATAGTGAATATGTTTCTGAAAATCTGGCTTCTCATTTCTAGCTGTGGTTTTATCAGGAGTAAAAGGTACTCTATTATGTCACAGTCTATTATAGCTTCCCTCTCCAAAACTCTAATTTATATCCATTAATCTTTGTTCGATTCCTGCTTCCAGGGAATTTCTATTTATTTTTTCTCTTGGACAATCCAATAGTGCATAACAACTACAAGACAGTGAAATTGTTTTAGAACTAGAGATTTCTGACAGTAGGTAGCCTTGAACTAAATGCTTCCAGAGTGACCAAAGTTAGAATTTCACTTTAATACTGATCAGTCATCAGGAATCAAAGTAGATAATGCAGTGCAAAAACTTTACCAGAATGGTGTGAGTAGCATGTTCACATTTTTATGAACAATCTTGGTCTCTTCTTAGATATATAGTTAATAGATACAAGAAGTTACTTCCCCTGAGAACTTGGAGCTTACCTAAAAGATACCACAGTGTGTGGTGAATAGAGGACTAGACTAGGGATTAGGGAGACATGGGTCTGAATCCTGTCTCAAGCAGTTATTAAATAGTAAATCACTCTGACCTCTCTGAGTCTGTTTTCTCATGTATTTACTTCTCCATATAAGTTCCTGCATTTGAACATATCTTTCTTCTCTGGAAAAGCTGCTCTCAGTGATGACTGAAGTGAGCTTCAGGGTTATAGATGACAAATTACAGTTGCTGAACAGATGACTATTTCTCATGTATTTAGAAGACCTGACATATATCTATATCAATGACCTAAGGTACAGCTTAGGTCGTATGTAAATCTGATACAGATTAGTCTGGAACCTCTGACTTTTATAACAAATTTGTTCCATTTAACTTCTCTTCCTGGATAATATAGGTCGTATTTTCAACCCCAAAAAGCTTTTATTCCATCATCAGATTCTATGGAAGAAAATCTCTGTCTCCATCTCTGTCTCTCTCTGTCAGTCTCTCTGATAATGAAGAGAATGTACAAGGTATCTAATAGATATTTAAGGTTGTAATTATAATAATAAAATTTTTCCAAGGGAAACTCTGAAACCTGTTTTCAAAACATCCATTGAACTTTAAAAAATAAGAACAAAATCATTATTAATTCAGTTTTGAAAATAGAAATTTTATGAAAACTATTTCTCATTTCCTCTCTATAGTTTTCCTTCTTTGTTCTTACAGTAGAAGAATAAGATTATTTCTTATTGTCTTGTAGTTAGTTATCTTTTCAGGTGACTTCATGCTGTTCTATAAAGTAGAGGAATTTGTAGTATGATTATATTACTTGCATCAAAAAGGGACTATAGAAGACATCTTATTATGTGCTTGAGTAAGCATCCTCATTATGAGAGTGATGTGTGGTTTTATCTCTACCCTAAAAAAACTTTGGAAAAGAAACCTCATGCGTTGAGGAGACAGAATTTAAGAGAAAGCCTGTGCATGTATGAGCACTTCATATTCTATAAAAAAACTTTATATTTATATAAAGCACAGGGCACTTTATATTCTATTTCAAATTTTCATCGAGCTTGGATGGATTACAAGACAGGCAGAAGGATGACTAGAACCAATTCAGTGTTCTGTGATCCTCACCCAAAAAGGCTGCAAAAATCCTGTTCTTAGGAGAGACAAGAGGATGTTCTAATTCCAATTTATGGATGTCTGTATGTGTAGGAAAAACATACAGGCTTTCTCCATGCTTTTCCACTTTCTATGCTTATTGAAACTCTTGGAGTAAAGCCTATTCCCCATATAAAATCTGACTTCTAAGACAAACATTTTTTTAAAAATGTTATCAATAGCTCTCCTTTACCCTATGGGCCTGGTTGAATCTTGAATTTCTCCAGCTGGGCCTTAGCACTGGTACCAATAGGAGTCACTTTAGTGAGAACTTTTTCAAAGTTGAGGGAGATGAAATGATGCAATGAAAAAAAGTATCTCTGCCAAGAAAACCCCAAATGGGGTCATGAAAAGTTGGACATGGCTGAAACTACCTAACAGCAACAACAAAAATATCCCAAATAATTTTTTTATGAAGACAAGGTCTTGGTAACTTTGATAAATATATTCCTAGTGAAAGGTAAATCATTGTGAACTCTGCTGCAAAAGTAAGTTTAAAGCAAAAGAGAAGAGAAGGGAGTAAGTATTATTAAGCAGCTATTAAATGCCAGGAACTGCACTAAGAAATTTATTACTAATTCATTTGATCCTCAGGTGCTGTTATTACTCCCATGTTATATTTAAGAAAACTGAAGTCAACAGAGGTGAAGTAATTTGTTTAGATTCAGCTAGCAAGGGTCTGAGGCTTTGATCCTTCTCTGTTCATATAGTGTATAAGAAGAGATTCAGAAATGAAAATATTTGGTCCAAACCTTTCTTCTTTTATAGATGAAAAAACTGGAGTCCAGAAACATAAGCAATTTGCCATAGTTCATACATATGGTTATTGGGAATGGAGGAATTCGAATACCAGTCCTCTAATTCCAAATCCATCATCCCTGGATTCCAGACTACCTTTTTCTTTTTTTTTTTTTTTTATTCATTTTTCCAAATTATCCCCTCCCTCCTTCCACTCCCTCCCCCAGATGGCAGATAATCCCATACATTTTACATGTGTTACAATATAACCTAGATATAATATATGTGTGTAAATACCATTTTCTTGTTGCACATTAATTATTAGCTTCCGAAGGTATAAGTAACCTGGGTACATAGACAGTAGTGCTAACAATTTACATTCACTTCCCAGTGTTCCTTCTCTGGGTGTAGTTATTTCTGTCCATCATTGATCAACTGGAAGTGAGTTGGATCTTCTTTATGTTGAAGATTTCCACTTCCATCAGAATACATCCTCATACAGTATTGTTGTTGAAGTGTATAGTGATCTTCTGGTTCTGCTCATTTCACTCAGCAACAGTTGATTTAAGTCTCTCCAAGCCTCTATGTATTCCTCCTGCTGGTCATTTCTTACAGAGCAATAATATTCCATAACCTTCATATACCACAATTTACCCAACCATTCTCCAACTGATGGACACCCATTCAACTTCCAGTTTCTAGCTACAACAAAAAGAGCTTCCACAAACATTTTGGCACATACAGGTCCCTTTCCGCTCTTTAGTATTTCTTTGGGATATAATCCCAATAACAGCAATGCTGGGTCAAAGGGTATGCACAGTTTGACAACTTTCTGGGCATAATTCCAAATTGCTCTCCAGAATGGCTGGATTCTTTCACAACTCCACCAACAATGTATCAGTGTCCCAGTTTTCCCACATCCCCTCCAACATTCATCATTATTATTTGTTCCTGTCATCTTAGCCAATCTGACAGGTGTGTAGTGGTATCTCAGAGTTGTCTTAATTTGCATTTCTCTGATCAGTAGTGATTTGGAACACTCTTTCATATGAGTGGAAATAGTTTCAATTTCATCATCTGAGAATTCAGACTACCTTTTTCAATTTTGGTTAAATTGATCTATCAGAACTGGATAAGTAGACTTTCTTTTAGACCCTGGTTCTAACTGCAAATTGGGGTGTGTACGGAGGAGACAATATAGGTACTGTAAGAGGAAAACATGTATTTATTAAGAACATACTTAATGCTAAACATTTTACAATTATTATTTCACTTGATCCTTACAACAATCCTGGGAATTGGCACTATAATGATCCCCATTTTACAGCTGAGGAAACTGAGTCAGTAATTTCTATAGAGGCACACAGTAAGGTCAAAATCTGATTTCAGGTATTCCTGACTTTAGGCCTAGAACTCCATGTCTCTGCAAGCTATACACTGGTATCTCTTGTTGAAATCATAATGTGAATGAACAATAACAACAACAACAAAATAATTGTCTAGGTACTACTAGAAGGCATATCTATGAAAATATATGTTTTATTGAAATGAAAATTTTCCACTTCTCCTTTTTGACTTGTGATTCAAATTATTTTAAAAATGAGAATAAACTGGATTTAGGACTTCAGAGTTGGTTATTTTTTATATATTTACAAGCCTTAGAATTACATTTTGAAAATCTTTCTGTCTCAAAAATCCCTTTTGGCCCTCTTAATTTAGACTGGCCCCACATACATTTTAAATGTCAATCCATTTTCCTTGCCTGTCATCACTTCTTTCACTGACTTACATCTAATAAAGTTAAGAGAATAGGGTTATTCTATTCATACATATTTTTAAATGAAAGGTTGAATTCACTCCAGCAAAATTATTCTGAAAATTATATTGAAATACAGAAGTTACAAGCCTGTTGTTTGAACTACCACTGACAAATTCAAACTATATTTTAGATATAACCTTAGAATTTCTTTCAAAATAAAGATTCCCCCTTTAAAAAAGATTAAAAAAAGACAGGAGGCAGAGTTAGGAATTTTATTAGAATAACAGAATATTTATTCTATTTTTTTATTCTTTTATTTTACCCCCTCTTATTTATTAGACCTAGCATTTTTTAAATGATCATTGATTTTATGAAGTCCTTTCCTCGTATTTCCTAAATTTCTCTCCTCCATCCCACTTTACAAATAAGGAAAATAAGTTAATGACCTGATTCTAAGTTCAGTATTATTTCTACCACACCAAACTATGTCTTTTTGAAACAATTGATTTTGTTGATGTTCAGTCATTTCAGTTGCCTGATTCTTTGGAAGCTTATGTGAGGGATTTTTGGGCAAAGACATTAGAATAGTTTGCCATTTTCTTTTTCACCTTATTTTACAAATGAGGAAACTGAGGCAAACAGGATTAAATGTCTTGCCTAAGGTCATACAATAAATGTCTAAGGATAGATATGAATTCAGGAAGAGGAATCTTCTTGATTTCTAGGCTTGATGCTATATACACTGTACCACCTAGCTATTCATTATTCTCACAGTTTATATTTCAAAATATGAAAAGGAAAGTGGTAAACTAGATGGAAAGTTCAGCTTTGGAGTTAGAAAAGTCTGAGTTCAAGTTTCATCTCTGATGTATAGTAGTTATATTATCTTCAGCAAGTCATCTAATCAGATGAAAAGAAGGTAGGAAGAAAGGAAAGGAGGGAGGGAGGGAGAGAAGGAAAGAAGGAAGGAAGGAAGGAAGGAAGGAAGGAAGGAAGGAAGGAAGGAAGGAAGGAAGGAAGGAAGGAAGGAAGGAAGGAAGGAAGGAAGGAAGGAAGGAAGGAAGGAAGGAAGGAAGGAAGGAAGGAAGGAAGGAAGGAAAGAAGGAAGGAAGGAAGGATGGAAGATAGGAAGGAAGGAAGGAAGGAAGGAAGGAAAATAGGAAGGAAGGAAGGAAGGAAGGAAGGAAGGAAGATAGGAAGGAAGGAAGGAAGGAAGGAAGGAAGGAAGGAAGAAGGGGAAAAGGAGAAAGAAATTCAAAATAGAACATTTTAAAATAACCATATTTAAAATTCTTTGGTATTCACATGGAGCAGCTATTATAATCTATATAAGCAGAGAACACAAGTAGGTACTCACCAGCAAAATTTTAACTTTAAGGTAACAACACTTCAGTATTTATTTTTTAAACTGGGCTTCTTACACACTTCAGAATGAATCTGTGGTCCTTCAGTATCTTAAAAATCATCTTCCTACTCTTTCTTTTGACATAGATTTCTCCTTCAAATCACTGCATATTTTGCTACACTAATTTAAAACCTGACAAAATTATTTCATAGAATTTAGTACTCTTCTAGTCTTCCAATGAAAGCCTCTCTTCACAAGAGCTCATTATTTTCATGAAATATCTCAGGCAGTATGATCACCATTAATGCAAACTAAACCACCCTCATCAGCACAGCAGGGTCTGGGGCATTCCTGATTCCCATCCAGTTGATTTTTTTCAAATCTCTTTAAGAAATTTCTATTATTTTCAGGATGGCTAACTTATTCAATTCTTTCATGTTTCCATTTGTTCTTTAAAGTAGTAGGAAATAGTTCCCTTTGTAAATTTCTTTCTAACTGTAATGTCCCTTTAAAATGTAGTTTAAAATAATTTAATAGTTTAAATTAAACTAATAATTTTAAATAAATCTAGCTTAATGATTTAACTCAGAGGTAGATTTTTTAAAAAAACTTATACCTGTTCTTATACCTGAGTAAACTCAGAATAGGCAGCTAAGTGACTCAGTATTTTATTTTACCCCAAAGTCAAACTTGATGTCAGACACTGACTAACCATTTAAACTGTCTGCCTTAACTTAATAGAGAACCATCTAGATGGCACAGTAGATAGAGTGCTAGACATCTTCCTGAGCTCAAATCCAACCTCTTTCTAGTTGTGTGACCCTGGACAAGTCACTTAACCCTGTTTGCTTCAGTTTCCATATTTGTAAAATGAGCTGGAGAAGAAAATGGCAAACTACTCCAGTATCTCTACCAAGAAAACCCCAAATGGGGTCACTAAGAATTGGGCATGACTGAAAAAATGACTGAACAACAACAGGCTCAGAATAATTACTAATAATAAATTTTGAATGCTCCCTTTAGTCTTTAAGCTCCTTGAGGGAAGTTTAGCACAGAGCCTAGCACATAGTAGAGTTTTAATAAATGTTTATTGATTGGTTGATAGATATATTATTCCCTAGAGACAGCATAGCCTACTGTATAAAAAACTGGTCTTTGAGCTGGAAAGGTATAGTTTCATGTCCTTTAACTGACAGACTTGTGGCCACAGGCAAATTACTTATCCTCTTAGTGTTCCAGGAAACTCTTAAAGATTTTACAAAAGATTACCTAGAGAAGGAGGAAGGATTTGGACTTAGAAGTCCTAGATTGATAGGAACACAGATATAGAGCTTTAGAAATCATCTATACTAGGGGCTCTTAATGTTTTTAATATCTTGGACTTTGGTAGCCTGGTGAATTCTTTAGATTCTTTTTCAAACTGATATTTAAAAATACATAAAATGTCCCAATATGATTAATATGGGAATATGTTTATGTTTTACATGAATGAACATGTATTAGACATATCAAATTGTTTACTCTCTCAGTGTACAAAGGAAAAAGGGGAAAAGGAAAAATTTTAAATTCAAATTTAAAAATTGAATATTATAATTTGTAACTTAAAAATAAAATATTTAAAAATATATAAAAGTGAAATACAAAAGAAACTAATTATATTGAAATGGTTATCAGAATTTGAAAAAATCATGGGCCTAGGTTAAGAACACTTGATATAATCTAGTCTTTCACTTTATAGATAATATAGAGAGAAGAAAGTAATTTTTCCAACATCCATGGGACTCAGTTTCTATTTTTTATGATTGAGGAAGTTGAACTTCACTAGCTCTTGGAGTTTCTTCTAAAGCTATAAAACAGGTGCTGATTTGTATTAATGGAGGTAATTTCTACTCGTGTAGTTCCTCAAATTAATAGAATCACAGATCTAAACCAAAAGGAATATCTCCTCCCATTTTGTTTGAGACCATCTAAATGAATGTTAACAAATGAAAGTTGACAAATACCCAAACTGCTCTATGAAACAGTCAACAAAAAGTGTTAAATGTCAGGAAAACTGGAGATCAGAACGTGGATGGCAGAAAAGTCACAGGGGTCAGGTTTCCATGCCAACAAAACAGTCAATCTGATGACATTAGTGAAATCATTGGCCAAAACTAATTGTTTGGCCTTGTGAAAATTAAACAACTGCTTGATAGGTTGAATCATCCACTTATCAACTAGTTGTTTTGGCAGCATGACATTCAAGTCATGAAGGTCAATATTTGAAAATCACAGGTCACTTATATTCTTTAAATTCTATCATCTTCTCCACACTGATACAAGCAGAGGTGGAAAATATGTGCGTTAATCTTTCTGGGATTAATCTTAGGTCATCAGTATTTAAAATATGTAGGTCACTATGTAAAAAACATAAGACTACATTAATATGTAAAGGGGGCAATGGGAATGGAGGAGTGGGAGCTGATCATTTTGATGGATTCTCATACTCAACTTTTTGAGATCATAGGAAATAGGAATGTTTCTTCTCATGGAAGTAGACATGAAGACATATCAGATTTTTCTGGCTGGTCTTCAGTGACTGGGACTACCCCCAAGATAATTGTCAAATGAGAGTAGGGGGCACAGACTCTTGTTAGGAAACTAATTTCCTTCATCATGGCTCATAAAAGGTGTAAAATATCCCCTCTTTTTTTCTTTTCCCCTTTTTTCTTCCAGATAGGAGTTGAACAGTTTGGGGAAGGAGAAGATTTTTCTTTTCTCCTCTCCCCCCCGCAGAAAATGGTGACTTGTAGGTGAAGCACAAAGCAAGTCACCTATGCCTGCTTAGGTAATCATGAAAAAGCAATTCTAAATTTCCAGTTCCTGACCTTTATTTACCTTTCTGTTTCCCTTTCAGGTCAGCGTGAAGAATTTCTAAGAATGGTTGTTCCATGCAAGATTGAGAAGTCTTAAGAGAACAAGAGCTAATTAGCTTGGAATAATCTAGGACTGGACTTCCAAAGAGATATTTCCTTAACAGAGTACCAGTTGAAGAAGGATCATTCTCCATCTTCAATGGAGGACTGACCTGAGACCGAAGGGCAGAATCATGCTATGTAAAGTTTAAGGCAGTTTCAACCCTGCTCTTGCTGTGAGTTACTTAGGCTATGCAGGTGTGAGGCTCATGGTATTTGTTCAGCAGTTTCATAAAGTATCTTTACCTTCTTAGGGGAACCTATTAAAGCAAATGAACAACCTGAATGCTTTGTTCTTCTCTATTTGTTCATGGGTCTCTGTGAGTCCTTTGTGACTTATGCGTTCTTTGTAGTCCGTGAAATAAAACCTTTTCCATACCCAATACTCATACTATACATTGAATGTCTGTGAGGTAATCAAAGACCTTGTTCACTTCCACTTAAAGAAACACACATAAGTCATATTTGAACTATATCTGGATTACCCAATGTAGGGATAAAAGGACAAAAAGAAAAACTGACCCTTTTCAACACTAACCCCTAGAACTAAACCCATGTAAGCCCAGAGTCACTGGGCTAGTTCATCTAGGTAATGCAATAGATAGAGTGCTGGATTAGAGTCAGGAAATTGTGCTGTCTTTTCCTCCTTGAGTCTTAGTTTCTTCATCTGTAAAATGAGAGTGATGATAGGTCTACCTCCAAGGATTGTCATGAGGATCAAATGAATTACTATGTAAGCATGCTAGCTATTTATTGCTCTTAGGGGAACATTGACTGAGTTGCAACTAGTTGAAAATATTAAAAACAAACAAAAAAAAAAACTCAAATCCAAAAACTGAACAAAATGTACCAGCATATCCAATAACCAGTTTAAAGCATATTTTCATTGAACTTTCAGGCATAATTGACTGAGCTAACCCATTGTCTTAGTGTCTTAAAGTCTACCTCTTCAAAAATAATTTATTCTGTTGTATTCTTTGTATAATAACTACCAAGTTACTTAATTTCTAAGTCCCCTAGTTTGCATAGAGGAATTTGTTAAGAGTCCAAGAATTCAGAAAGTGACCAAGTCAGGTTAGCTGTAATGAAATAGTATGTTTAGGGAAATAATGTTTAATAGATGTAAGCGTTATCTTTTCTAACTTTTGCCTAGTCCTCAAAAATGGAGATGTTAACCCTTTGAGTGCTAGGTGAAAGTAAACAAAATTTTCTACAGCTTGAGAACTTCCTTTTAAGGGATAGAACACTCTTTGAAAGTAGGGGAAATAATAGTATTTAAAACTAGAAGAGAAAAAACCTCAGAAATCATCATTTAGTTGTATTTAAAGGTCAAAACCTAAGACTCATAAAAGATACATACATACATATATATATATATACATATATATATACATACATATATCAAAAGGCCTATGAGCTTGTATGTGAAAAATTATTAACTAATCTCTAACTGAAATTTAGCATTTCTTATAATTTTAAAATATGAGTGTGAGAAGGGATTCATAAGCTTCACTAAACTGTCAAAGGGATGGATCCATGACACAGGAAAAGTTAAAAATCCTTGATCTAGTCCAATTCCCTCATTTTATAGATGAGTAAAAAAGAGGTTCTGAGAGTTTAAGTTGCCCAAAGACAAAAATTGTAGATGGTAGTAAAAGTGGCATTCAAATGTAGGTTCTCTGACTCCAGATATAGCATTATTTTTACTCTGCAAGGTCCTCGTTCTATTTTAATAGTCCATGCTTGTTCTTTGTTGAGGCATTTAGAAACTGTCACTTTGAGAATGCAGATTCTATTTAATGGTTCATAAAACTCATATTGATGTAACTTTTTTGTAGCTTTTAACTTACTTTTGTGAAGCTAAGTGATGCAGTAGATAGAATTCTGGGTCTGGAGTCAGGGAAACTTATCTTCCTGAATTCAAGTCTGGCCTCAGACACCTACTAGTTGTATAACCTTGAGAAAGTCACTTCATTCTGTTTGCCTCAGTTTCCTCATTTATAAAATGAAATGGAGAAGGAAATGGCAAATTCCTCCAGTGTCTTTGCCAAGAAAACCTCAAATGGGGTCACAAAGAGTTGGTCACAGCTGAAAATGACTGAACAACAATAACTTATTTGTTTTTTAGCTCAATATTTATTCTACCTTTTGGTTGAAGGATATTTTCTTTCCTGACTTCCCTATCTTTTCTCTCTTTCCTTCCTTCCTTTCTGTATTCCAAAGCCCTTATACAACTTTACCAGTTAAATGCTGGGCACATAAAAGCAAAAAGAAACAAAACCCTCCCCTCAAAGAACCCTATTTGATTGATGGATCAATATGTACAGATAAAAGTAAAAACAAAACTTATAGAGAGTAAATATATACTCATGGTCAATGGGAGACACTAATAGGTGTAAGAGAACCAGAAAGTTGTTATGTAGAATATAACACTTGGTTCGTTTTGGGGAAAGGGAAGGGTTCTAAGAGGCCTAGGTGATGGGGTATGTTCCCGTCATGGAGGAGAGCTTGTGCAAAGTCACAAAACCTAGAGATAGAATGGCGTGTCTGACAAATAGGAAGTTAGAAAAGGTAGGCTGAAGTCAGATTGTCTTGATATTTCATTGCTAAATAGAAGCAATGATTCTAGAAGCACTAAGAAGCCACTAGGAAGCTTTCTTTGTCATCAGAAAAGTAACATGGTCCATCCTATCCAATAATATTAATTTGGCAGGTGGTGGAGGATGATTTAGAGAGGGAATATTAATTATAAAAGGACTGTAATAGCCTCGGCAAGAGATGATAAGGCTTGCTAACTGGCATTTACTAAATCCTGTGGTCAAATCACTTAACCTCTCTGGCTCCCAGATTCCTCTTCTGTATCTTGCTAGATAACTTCTGAGATCCCTTCTTTCTCTGGATCTGTCACTATGTGGTATTAAGATGGTGGCTGAATTTGTAGAGAAGGGGATATTTGTAAGAGATGTCCAGCTCTGAAGGCAAAACCACACATAATCAAATAGATAAAATTAGGGAAGAATGTGTCCACTGAGAACCATGACATTGGTAGGTGGCAGCCAGGGAATCCCAGGAGCCCAAGTCCTCCAGTGGTTGCATCTTGGTTTAAACTTTAGTCTGTGTTGTGAGAAAAAAAAAAAAGTTCAGGAAAGCTTCAGTAAGTAGGAAGCTGTCCCTAATAGTGAGATGAGGCTGCTGTGTGAGTGATGATTGCTTTACTCCTAAAGGACCATGGACTACATTTTATCCTGATAAAGTTCCAAGGCAATCACTTGGGCACACTTTGAGGGACTAGATCCATAGGTTTGTGGAGATTCTAGAACTGCTCTCCTGTACAGTGAATGGTGGTAGCTACTGTTATTGTTTTGGTCATTGTTAATTGTTCTTCATTTTCAAAGGGGATTAATGACATCAAGAGGGTGATGTCTTGACTTGCATGTGAATAGAATTTAAGTGAGAAAGAGAGAGGACATTCAACCATGCTTCATATACTTTGATCCAGGTAATTGAGATCAACATTAACAATCTGTTTCATGGCTTGGCAGCTGCCACATTTAAGAAAAAGGACTACTCTAAGTGTTTAAGCTTGACATGTGAACAGCCATTGATGGGTCAGCCATTCCAAGCTGCCATCTGTATTCAAGACTGAATAGAGGCTGAGGGAGGGGTAGGAAGAGAGTCCTTGAAGTTCTTTCTTCTCATGTTTTCTCATATTGAAAAATGGGGAAAGGGGGTGGTGAGGATGTGAATACATGGGGGCAACCTCACCACTGAATACAGACTTGCAATCACCAGCACTGTAAACAAAAACAGAAAGTTCTCTCATTTCCTTAGAGCCATAACAAATTAGAGCCTGTTGCATTTATTTACATACTCTTTCTTCTCAATTAGTTTGAGTCTTATATCTGGGCTGCTAATTTTAGGATGCCAGCAATTCACTGAAAATTTAAAAGTCTGGGATTGGGGAAAAGAGGGTTCAAAAACCTCATTTAGAGTCCTTTCTGTTACCATTCACTCTCCTACTCATTTATACATAATATGTTTTCTTCCATGTATATAGAGGTTGTGTGTTTCAGTGGATAGAATAATGGATGAGAAGTCAGAAAGATTTGGTTTTTAAAACTTTTGATTTTTTTCTATGAACAAAAATCTATTTTCTCTCTCTCCCACCTTTTTCTCCCCACCACTGAGAAATAAAAACTTAATTGAATATACCTAGTCAAGCTGAACAAATTCTCATGTGACCATGTCCAAAATCTGTGTGTTGCATGCTGTGCCCTGAGTCTACTACATCTGGGTTAGGAGGTAGGTATGTGATTCTTCATCTAACTTTCATCTAAAAGTTAATCACAGCACTGATATGAGTCCTTAAAGAAAACCTAGGTTTAAGTCCTGCCTTTTTTTCTTTTTTTGTGGGGTGGGTGAGGAGGCAGGCAGGGTGAAGTAACTTGCTCAGAGTCACATAGCTGGTATCTGAGGCTGGATTTGAACTTGGGTCCTCCTGACTTCAATGCTAGTACTCTATCCACTGAACTACTTAGCTGCCCTCAAATCCTACCTTTTTCTACTTATGTGATATGACCTGAGCAATTGTTTAACTTTTATGAATTTCAGACAATTCCTTAAGACCTAGATTGTTTATAAGCTGCATTGATGAAGCCAAAATACTTGACCCAATGGTTTCACTAAAAATGATCTGTTTGTTCACATATATGTGTATACACACACACAAACAGACACACAAACACACACATGTATCTATGTTTCACTTTGCCTTTAGAGTTTCATTAGGGAAAAAATGTGTGTCCACTAATAATTTTGTACTTTCCCTAATCTTCATTTTATTTATATATACATATACATATATATATATGTATATAAAACATCCACAACAAATGAAATCCATCTAATAAATTTTTGCCTTCATATATTGAATCTTATATGAGAGATTTTCCTTGAAGTTCAAATCCCTAAACTGTTATGAATCATTACAGCTAAAGGCCAGAGAGCAAGGGGAAAATGTGTGCAGGAGGGGTTGGGAGTGGGCAGCGTTAGATTAGCCCCTGAAGTCAAGGGAAAGTAGGTTAATTTTTCTGGCAATTCCAATTCTGAAGAAGTGCCTTTTAGAAGGGAAGAAATGAGAAGAAAGAGAATAGTTTTCTCTCCATTGTTAGAGCTGACATGTGAATAGTTCCCTTAAAAAGAGAAAATCTGAGTTCAGTATTTATTGTGCACTTTATAGCTACTCAAGGAGTAACCATAATGTTTTAAAACATGATGCATCATACAGGCTGGGTGGATGACAGTGTTATCTGTCTCACAAACTGATTTTGATATTCAGCTCCATTGTTCACCCTCCAGGAGAAATCAGACTTTCCAAGAAATTTTAGATGACCTACATTTTCAATCTGTCTGGGCTTTTTGGTCCTGGCGGTTGAAGGGGGATGATGAAGGGGACATCTTCGTTTGGTAAGCTCTGGAATAAGACACACACTTTGTGCCCTTGATGTGGTTCTAAGGCATACCATCTTCAGAAGTCAACATGTGGCAAACATGGATACCTTGTTAAACTTAAGAGAGTATAATTGCAGTGTAAAGGCTAAGCAATGCAACACTGGTATTGGTGGAATGAGGCACCTAAAATTATCTTAAAAATTCAGAAATGGATTCCATGAAGGAACAAAACTTAAACCCAAGGGAGCAGCTGTTGCAGTATCTAGTTCCTCTTATGGATTCAACTGTTTGTTAAAATAAATTTCCTGAATCAAAAAAAATAATCTGGCTGCTTATTTAAATTTCAATTTCCAAGCATTCAATAATTGTTGCGGACCTACTATGTGCCAGACATTAGTAGACACTGAGGATATAAGTACAAAGATGATTTCTACTGACAGGAAACTTACATTCAAATTTTAAACAGTGAGTTAAATTGTTTTAATGATCTCTTTCCCTTAAGCCCACAAAGCTCACAAAATTTCACCAAACTTCCCAAACACTCATTAAACACCTACTATGTGTCAGAGACTGCTAAATTCTGGGATTACAAAGAGGTTAAAAGTTAAATCCTGTCCTCAAGGCACATACTATCTACTTAATAGGGGGTACCTGCACAAGTAAGTTATAAACAGACTAAATAGGTAGTAAATAAGAGAAAGTAATAGAATTACTACTTTCTGTTGGGAGGAAACAACAAAAAACAACTTCTTGTAGAAGATGGGATAGCCATTGGGTCTGAAAGGAAGCCAGGAGACTAGTAGACAAAAATGAAAAGGAAGAACTTCCAGACATATAGACAGGAGAATTTCCAGGAGTATCTTGTTTGTTGAATCTTGAGAAGGTCAGTGTCACTGGATCAGAGAATAATTACTGGGGAGTAATATATGAGAAGATTGGAAGATATTTAGGATCTAGGTTATGAAGGACTTTGAATGCCAAACAGGATTTTCTATTTGATTGTGGAGGTAATAGGGAGCCACAGGAGTTTATTGAGGAGGATGGAAGTGGTATGGTTAGACCTGTGCTTTAGAAAAATCTCTTTGATGATTGAAAGAAAAATGGATTGGAGTAGGAAGAGGGGAGGGGAAGACTCGAGTTAGGCAGATGCACTTTTGATGGAACCTTGACTGAGCAGCAGGGGCTGTAGCAGCCAGTACACTGGTTTTGGTGGCAGAGGACATGTGTGTGAATACTGGATTTTTTTTTCTTTATCAACTGTTTGATCTTGCATGAGACATTTCACTTTTATGGTTCTCAGCTTTCTTATTTGTAAAATGGGTTCTGGATGTGATCTTTAAGAAGAAGATGGATAGTAAGGTTTGATGGAGTTTCAGATCAGGAATTAATAAAATCCTGGCTCTAGAATGTCCATGAACACTTCTAAAACACCTACTATATATCAGGCATTGTACTGAGTAATGGGGATACCAAAAAAAAAAAAGACAAGACAGTCCTTGTTTTGCACAAGAGGACAGCTACCTGGTATAATGCTGGATTCAGGAAGATCTGAGCTCAAATATGCCTCAGATACTTAGCTGTGTGTCACTTTGGATAAGTCACTTAACCCCTGTTTGCCTCAGTTTCCTCATCTATAAAATGGGTTTGAAAAGGAAATAGCAGACCACTCCAGTATCTTTGCCAAGAAAACCCCAAATGGAGTCAAAAAGAGTTGGACATGATTGAAAAAAATGACTGAACAACTACACCCTCTAGGATAACTTCCAATTCTAAATGTTTGATTCTATTTCTGTTCTCAAAATTATAGTCTTAAGAAAATACTGTTTACTACTTGTACAACCAGGGACAAAAAAACAAAGCTTTTGGGGCTACATTTATTCCAACTGTTAAAGGAGGGGGCTGAAATGTTATTAGGAATTCTTAAATTTTTTTCCTCTCGTGGATCCCTTATCAATCACATTTTGCTACTTACCTTCATGCCTGAAAGAAATTCTAAATTTTAGTGACACGTTAATGAAAATAAAGATTTTACTTATTTTTCCCAGCCTAGTTGTGGACCCCCAACTAAGAACTTAGACCAGATGGACTCTGAAATAACTTCTTGCTCCAAGTCCTAATATTCTATGATTCTCTCATGGTGTAGACCTTCAGTGTTCATGTGGAAGAGAGAGACAGAGACAAAGACGGGGAGACACAGACAGACAGACAGAGATGGAGAAAGAAACAGAGAGAAAGAGAAAGAGGAAGGAAGGAAAAGAGGGAGAGGGGGGAAAAGGAAGAAGAGAGGGAAGGAGGGAGAGAGAGGGGAAGAAAGAGAGGGAGAGAGAGGGAAGAATGGAAGAAGGGAGAAAGAAACTAACACTCCTTTTGGTGAAAAGGTCAGGCAGAATTAAGCTCATCATTTTCACTTTTGGCTCTCCCATGACCCTCCTTTCTCAGTTACTCTCGCTCATTTTCTCACACTTCTTTGATAGAGATTGCTTTCATCTGTCCTCAACTCCCTGCTGAGATCCTGAATTTCCACTTTTGTTCCCACCACACCTTGTTTGTTGATTAGGTCACACACATGTCCTTTTAAAACTCAATCAAGCAGTTGAGAGTTAATGTGACTAAGTTTCCTGGATCTAGATGGGGTGGAGAGGAGGACAGAAATGAAATGTGAATGTAATTGAATTTTTTTTGAAGTATTGAGCAAGTGTACCCCATTATAGAATCAGACATTTTCTTCAAAACATACCAAAAAAGAGACTATTTCATCTAATTTCATACACTATCAATAATAATTAATTAATCCTTTTTTCCCTCTGAAGCCACATAAGTTCTTAAGGTCATAAATAGAAATAATACACCATAGATTTTCCTTAAAAAGATCTATGCTCCTTTTGGTTTTTATATTCCCAGTATCTAATACAAGGTTTCTCATATAGAATGTTTTAATAAATATTTATTAATTGATTTAGAACTGGAAGAGACCACAGAGTTTGTTTAGTTAAACAGCCTCATTTTATGGATGAATCACAGAAGTTCATACGCAGTAGTATGTTGCTAAATGTTTAACAACTGGCTTTCTGGGAGAAAAAATTATAAGCAAGTTCATTTTTAAGTTTAATCTGCCTGGTTAACATTTTCTACATTTCTTTATTAAGCCCAGTGAAAAAGGAATTATAAAATCAGTATATTGTATAACTAAAATATCAGGTGTGTGCGTATGCATGCACGCTCGCACATTTGCACATATATAGTTATATAACTAAAATATCAGGTAGCATTTGTAGCATTGATTTGTAGCATTTACTGATTTCTGATGAGTCAATGCTATCAATGAAAATTTAACAAGGTTCTTTCAAGCAGGAGCTGGTTTCCAGTACCCCTCTATTCATAAGGATATGGATATGTAGTTGGAAGTAACTTCTAGTCCAACTGCTTCCCTCATTTTACAGATGAGAAAAATATGGTCTAGAAAAGTTAAGGGACTTGTCCAGTGCTAGTAAGTGACAGGATCTGAACCCAGTCCCTTTATAGCATCACTTTTTATGACATTTTTTTTCCTTTTGTTGCCAACCCAATTCTGGTTTGTCCTTGAATGGGAGAGTTGCCCTCCCTCCAGAACATTTCCACCATATTTTGATGAGGCACACAATGCCTTCATTGTTTCTGAGTCTGTTCGATGTTCTCATCTCTGTTCTCTACATTTACTTTGAAGGCTATGCAGCTGACCTAAAAATATTCCTAAATAATAAGGACAATAAATGCTTTAAGCTCACTTACTTAGCTGAAATGCTAAAATGTAAATATATTTACTAATGGGTAAATATCATTGCATTTAAGTAAATGGCAATATCTTTAACCCAAAGATCCTCTTTATTGTCATACACCTTTAACTCTTGAGAACATTGCCTTCTTCAGTTGGCCATTGTTGTTGTTATGGTTGTTGTTGTTGGGTAGTCAAATGATTGTGTGACACCATTTGGGGTTTTCTTGACAAAGATACTAAAGTGGTTTGCCATTTTCTTTTCCAGCTCATTTTACAAATGAGGAACCTGAAGCAAACAGGGTGAAGTGATTTTCTCAAGGTCACACAGCTTAGTAAGTTTCTAAGATTTGCACTCAGGTCCTCCTGATTCCAGGTCTAGCACTCTTTCTGTTGCATCATCTAAGTGCCTCCTTTCCCTCAATTATTCCTTATCCTTCATTGACACAAGGAAGAGTGTGCAAGCATTTCTTTCTTTCTTTTTTTTTTTTTTCCCTGAGGTTGGGGTTAAGTGACTTGCCCAGGGTCACACAGCTAGGAAGTGTTAAATGTCTGAGAACAGATTTGAACTCGGGTCCTCCTGAATTCAGGGCTGGTGCTCTATCCACTGCGCCACCTAGCTGCCCCGTGCAGCATTTCTAAGGGGTTTCTGTCAATGTCTACATTAGGAGACTTTTTTGAAAATTTTAACACAGATAATGATATAATAATACAGGCTATGAAATAGTTGGGTTTTTGCCATTTGGTATTGGCTACGAAATAGACCGGTAGATCAGTGGAACAGATTAGATACAAAGGACAAAAAAGGGTACATCTATAGCAATCTAATCTTTGACAAACCCAAAGATTCCAACATTAGGGATAAAAATTCATTATTCGGAAAAAACTGTTGGGAAAACTGGAAATTAGTATGGCAGAAATTAGATATGGATCCACACTTAACACCATATACCAAGATAAGATCAAAATGGGTCCATGATTTAGGCATAAAGAGGGAGATAATAAATAGATTAGAGGAACAGAGGATAATCTACCTCTCAGACTTGTGGAGGAGGAAGGAATTTATGACCAGAGGAGAACTAGAGATCATTATTGATCACAAAATAGAAGATTTTGATTACATCAAACAAAAAGTTTCTGTACAAATAATACTAATGCAAACAAGATTAGAAGGGAAGTAACAAATTGGGAAAATATTTTTAAAAACAAAGGTTCTGACAAAGGTCTCATTTCCAAAATATATAGAGAACTGACCCAAATTTATAAGAAACCGAACCATTCTCCAATTGATAAATGGTCAAAGGATATGAACAGACAATTCTCAGAGGAAGAAATTGAAACTATATCCACTCACATGAAAGAGTGTTCCAAATCACTACTGATCAGAGAAATGCAAATTAAGACCACTCTGAGATACCACTACACACCTGTCAGATTGGCTAAGATGACAGGAACAAATAATGACAAATGTTGGAGGGGATGTGGGGAAACTGGGACACTAATACATTGCTGGTGGAGTTGTGAAAGAATCCAGCCATTCTGGAGAGCAATCTGGAATTATGCCCAAAAAGTTATCAAACTGTGCATACCCTTTGACCCAGCAGCGCTACTACTGGGATTATATCCCAAAGAAATACTAAAGAGCGGAAAGAGACATATATGTGCCAAAATGTTTGTGGCAGCTCTTTTTGTTGTAGCTAGAAACTGGAGGATGAATGGATGTCCATCAGTTGGAGAATGGTTGGGTAAATTGTGGTATATGAAGGTTATGGAATATTATTGCTCGGTAAGAAATGACCAGCAGGAGGAATATAGAGAGGCCTGGAGAGACTTAAATCAACTGATGCTGAGTGAAATGAGCAGAACCAGAAGATCACTGTACACTTCAACAACAATGCTGTATGAGGATGTATTCTGATGGAAGTGGAAATCTTCAACATAAAGAAGATCCAACTCACTTCCAGTTGATCAATGATGGACAGAGGTAGCTGCACCCAGAGAAGAAACACTGGGAGGGGAATGAAAATTGTTAGCACTAATATCTGTCTGCCCAGGTTGCATGTACCTTCGGATTCTAATGTTTATTGTGCAACAAGAAAGTGATATTCGCACACATGTATTGTACCTAGACTATATTGTAACACATGTAAAATGTATGGTATTGCCTGTCGTCGGGGGGAGGGAATAGAGGGAGGGGGGGTAAATTGGAAAAATGAATACAAGGGATAATATTATAAAATATATATATATATATATATAATAAAAAAAAAAATACAAAAAAAAAAAAAAAAAGAAATAGTTGGGTTTTTGGTTGTTGTTGTTATTGTTGTTGTTGTTATTGTTTTAACTAACTGCAGCTGCTACTGACTTTCTCTACTTATTCCATTCTTTATGATCTTTGATTGTGAAACTTGAGGTCAGTGATGTTATCTCTGAGAGTTTTCATTACATGATATGAAGAACCAATAATGTAGGGCAACATTAGACTTAAACATAGGAATGATCCTAGGTTTGAATCTTGCCTCTTAAATTTAATAGGAAGGATTACTGAAATATTATTTGTTATTGGGATATTCAAACTTGAGACAGAGGTGACTATTTTTTTAAAAGGCCCTTTATTCACAATATGATGATGATGATAAATAGGAAGAAGAGGAAGAAGAAGAGAAAGAAGATAAGGAAGAAGAGAGGAGGAAGAGGAAGAATAGAAGAAAAAGAGAGGGAAGGAAGAAGAATAGAGGCAGAGGTGGAGGAGAAGGAAAAAGAGGAAGAAAAGAAGAAAAAATAACAGGATGAAAAGAAGGAGAAGAAGAAGAGAAGAAGGAAGAGGAGGAAGATGATGAAGAAGAACAAGAAGAAGACAATGATATCACATTTCATGCAATGGAGATTTGGGTTCAAATACCAGCAACTGTGTGATTTGGGGGCAAATCTCTTAACCTCTCTGACCCTTGGTACCACCCTCTCCAAAATAAGGGTATTGGTGTAGATGGCCTCTAGGATCTCCTCTGTCTCTAATTCTATGCTTTAGAGATTTAAGATATGCCCAGCTCTTTATACGCAGTTGATTCTCATAACTGTACCTAGTAAGGTAGGTTCTATAATTATCTTTGTTTTGCCTATGAGAAAACTGAAATGCTTAATCATTTAATTCATTTCAGTAACCTCACTAGGATTACAAGGCTAGTAAATGTGCAAAGCCAGGTAAATTCATGTCATCCTGACTCCAACTCTAGAGCTTGATCTACTAGGCATATTTTCCTAGGTAACATTCCTCTCCATTTTTCCTAAATGCTAAATTTATGCTAAATTTCTCTGTAAAATGCCAAAGCTAAGAATGGTATATTGCAGTTTTAAGATTTTTAAAATACTTTAAAAAGTAAAAAAATAAAAATTTGCTTATTTCAAAAAGATGATAAATAGAATGACCTGGAGGAGCTAAATCAGTCAGTTTCAAGACTCCTTCCTGGGTCCAGGCTCTCTTGAATGGTGAAAGCCATTATATCTAACTCTCTCCATGCTTTTCTTGGCTACTGTTCTGCTTCCATGAGCTATAAACTTCTTGCCTTCTGTTTCTTATTCTGTAACCAGTAATTCAATCAATATAATCATCACTCTGCTGCTTTATAACTCTACTTACCATTGCTGTCTGTATCTTTCCAGAGGAAAATATCCTTTCCTAGTCACCATTTTCCTTTATGTTTTATCTGTCACCCAATTAGAATATAAGCTCTTTAACAAAACTATTGTTGATTTCTATCCTAAAAGTATACATTAAGCATTTAATAATTTAAAAAATCATTCATTCATTCAATGGTAAAGGAATTTTAGTGTATTATTTTTATAGAAATGGACATTTTTCTCATAATAGAATATTCACTGAAAATGCAACATGTTTCTTTGATTGAGAGTTGGACTTTCCTTAACTACTAGTATTTTGTTCAAAGAAAATCTTTCTGTTAGTAATTGTTGTTTGATACTACCAACAAAACCCAGCAGAAAGAGATAGAAAGAGAAATTCCATTGAAAATAAGCAAAGACAATATAAAGTACTTGGAAGTCTACCTGCCAAGATAAATCCAGGGTCTATATAAACACACTTACAAAAGACTTTTCACACAAATAGAAATCTAAACAGTAGGAGAAATATTAATTGTTCATAGGTAGGCCAAACCAATAAAATAAAAATTATAATTCTACTTAAGTTAATTTACTTATTCAGTGCTATACTAATCAAACTACCAAATAATTAATTTATAAACTAAACTCATCTGGAAAAACAAAAGGTCAAGAATATCAAAGTAATCAATGAAAAAAAAATTTGAAGGAAGGGAGTCTAGAAGTACCAGATTTCAAACCATATTGTGAAATGGTAATCATTAAAACAATCTTAAATTAAATTAAATTAAATTAAAACAATTGACTAAGAAATAGAGTGATAGGTCAGTAGAATAGATTAAGTAGATAATACACAGTAGTAAATGAATATAATACTCTAGGGTTTGATAAACCCAAAGAGCCAAATTTAGCATTTTTAAAAAACATGGTACGAAAACTGTTAAGCAGCATAGCAGAAACTAGACATAGAAGAACCTGTCACAGTATGTACCAGAATAAGTTCAAATTGTGAATATGATTTAGACATAAAGGATGATATCATAAGTAAATTAAAGGAGCATGGGAAAAATGTGCCTGTTAGATCAATAGATAAAGGAAGAGTCTGTCACCAAACAAGAACTAGAGAAGACAGAGAGTAAAACAGATAATTTTGATTACATGAAATTAAAAAGCTTTTGTACAAACAAAACCAACATAGTCTAAATTAGAAAGAAAACAGGAAATGTTAAAAAAAATATTAGATCATGTTTCTCTGATATAGGCCTAATTTTTTTAAAATATAGGAAACATAGCCAAATTTATAAAAAAAAAAAAAAAAGACATTTCAGATCTCTTAGGCAAACGGAGGTATAGGAGCAGAGACTGGAGAGAGAAGGGTGGAAAATTTCTTTCTTGGCTCTCTCACAAAGCTAAGCTCCACCTATTTCACTGCCTATGAAGTGAGTGCTGATTTTTAAAAAAAGTTTTATTGATGTGTTTTGTTTTTACACTACAAACATTTACAGCTTACTCCTACTTTATGAGAAATCTCTTATAAAAAGTAAAATAGTTAAGTAAAACTAATAATACAGTGACCTCATCTGAAATACATTCAACATTCACATCTGTAGAGCAACCTTCTTTTTAAAACAACAATTAAAAAAAAATAGTTTCTTTCTCACCCCTATCTTATTGGGGAAAAAAAATTTTTTTCAATGACTATACTACCGTGTTTCCCCGATAATAAGACCTATCCTGAAAATAAGACACCCACATACTCTTTAATATTCCGCTAAAATAAGCCCTCCCCCGAAAATAAGCCCTATCGAACTTACTATGAAAACGGTCATCATGGTGATCCCCTGCGCTATATGCTGCGTAGCGGTACCTTCAGTAAGCACGTCGCGCTCCGAGCTGCATCCAATCAGAGCTGCAGCAGTGAGCGCGTCATCCTCTTCTTCCCTGGTGATTTGCTTGCTGGCGCTACTGAGAGCAGCACCGCGGAGTAGAGCTGAGACAGGACCATCTAAAAACTCGGTAAGTTCAGTAAGCGATGGAGAATAAAATAAGCACTCAGGGGGCATGATGGAGGCTAAAAGGGGCATGATGGAGGCTAAAATGGGCATGATGGAGGATAAAAGGGGCATGATGGAGGCTAAAATGGGCATGATGGAGGATAAAAGGGGCATGATGGAGGATAAAATAAGCCCTCCCCCTGAAAATAAGCCCTCTGGTGTTTTTTAGTCCCAAAAAAATAATAAGACAGTGTCTTATTATCGGGGAAACACGGTATCTATGATTGTCATTTCAGTTGTGTCTGTGACTCTATTTGAGGTTTTCTTGGCAAAAGCCACTGCAATGGTTTGCCATTTACCTTACAGATGAGGAAGCTGAGAGAAACAGAATTGTGACTTGCCCAAGATAACCTAGCTAGTACATGCCTGAAGCTGAATTTGAACTCAGGAGATGAGTTTTCTTAATTCCAGGTCCAGCACCTGTGTATATATATATATATATGTGTGTGTGTGTGTGTGTGTGTGTGTGTGTGTGTGTGTGTATAAATTCTGTGCCTAAAAACTATCACTTCTCTATAATCTATAGAGTGTTTTATCATCATTCCTTTGAAATCACAGATAATCATAGTATGGGTAAAGTTGTATGTGTTTTTACAGTGTTGTTGTCTATATTGTTCTCTAGGATTTGCTCATTTTGCTCTTCATCAGTTCATTAAAATCCTCAAAACATTCATTTTTATAACATTAAGGTTGCAATTTTTTTTTCTTCTGATCTTATTCATAGAATGGGATGTTAATGCTAATGTTTCTACAATAGCATCTCTATCATTTTTAGGAAAATATGTTGAATGAAGTGAGTTTTAAGCCTCATTCTTGGGTAATTTCTCCTTTTCTTTTGTTCTAATACTTTATTCCCTTCAGGGCATCTAGGTAACATGGTAGCTAGAGTGCCAAGCCTAGGATCAGGAAGACTCATCTTGAGTTCAAATACAGCCCCAGATACTTCCTAGGTATGTGACCTCCAGCAAGTCACTTAACCCTGTTTGCTTCAGTTTTCTCAGTTTTAAAATGAGTTGGAGAAGAAAATGGCAAACCACTCCAGTATCTTTGCCAAGAAAACCTCAAATGTATAGTCCAACATAACTGAAACAACAACAAAAATCTTTGGACTGGATGTTTGGAAGGGAAAAGAGTCTTCAATGTGTTTGTAATAACATTCCTTTTCTTATTACTCTGATGAGTCAGTAAGAAGAGTCATTAAAAAACAAAGTTAATTCTCTGTAAGTCTAATCAATGGGCCGATGCCCATTTTCAGGTATATCTCTTTAAGGCTGTAGGTGGGATTCCTAGAAACTTACATAGGAATTGAAAAGCTGGCCTTAGAGTTATCCTGTAAAACTAGAGGGAATTTCACTATTTTAAGGACTCCCATACTGAATCCTTTTATAAACTAAGGAGAGTTCAAAAATCTTCAATGAAGGGTCTCAAGATCATTCTATTTGAAGGTCATTTGATGGAATTGAGAATGTATAATCTGGGGAAAAGAATATCAAGAAGAGCATATGTTTTCAAGCATTTTCTTTTAAAAATATTTTTGGACAATTTTTTTACATGAATTACATTTCCAAATACAGTCCTCTTTAATTTTCTCTTCTAGAGAGCTATCCCTTAAAACAAAGAATTAAAAAAATAAAAAGAAGGAAAAACGGAACTAATTCTATCTAAAATGTTTGAAGTAAAATGCAGAAAAAAACAAACAAACAAACAGGTGGGGGTCTTTTTTCTTTAGGGCCAGGCTTGATTATTATTATTATTTCTCAGAATTCTTCCAAAATTGTTATTATCCTTTCCAAATGAGAAAGGTAAGGATCAGATAAATGGAGTGAATTTCCCAGGTATTAAAGTGACAGAGCCTTGATTCAACTTTAGGCATATACCCTGACTCCAAAGCCAGCACTCCCTCCCAGTCCTGGGTCCCATAATCCTCAGAGATGCCATCTTTTATCAGGCAAAGACAATTTAGCTTCTTTTCTCTGCACTGTGCTTAGGACTCTGGATGCTTAAAAATCAGTAACCATTAGTAGCAGTGATGATGATGAAATCAATGATGCTGCTGAAATAGCAACACAATGACTCAGAGGTCTGAGAACACATAGAATTTAAGTCTTAGAATTCTGCTATAGGATCTCAGATAAAGATCTTGAACCACACTGTCTCAAGGTATTCCTATTCAGAGGATCACAGGATTGTGGATTTACAGCTGAAAAGGACTCTTAGACCTAATCAAATCCAGTGCCTTCCTTTGACAAATGAAGTCTGCAGATCACACTTTAAGCAGTAGTAATAATAATATTACTAGATAGCATTAGGTTTGAAAAACATTTTATATTTTATATTTTATCTCAGTTGATCCTTATGATAACCCTGTAAGGTAGGTGCTGTTATCATCCCTGATTTAAAGATAAGTAAAGTGATTCCATGAAAAGTTAAATAAATTGTCCAGCATCAGAGGTAGTGTCTAAAGCAGAGTTCAAACTGACTTAAAACTAGCATTCTATTCACTATGCTCCTTACCTGCTGAGTAGATTCATTAAAAGGCTATTTTTCTGGATATTTATTGTAAGGCCTTCTCAGATATCAGATTTTTAAAAATTAGATCAGATGTTCTTTTTTTGTCATGGGCCCTTTAAATAAAAAAGTGGTTGCACATGAAATTGAAAATCTATTTGGTACAACCTGCTATTCCTTTTAAATACAAAATAAAGATATTATGTAAAGATGATGTAAAATGAGTCCCTTTAAAAGTCTAATGACACCAAGAGAGGCCTGGTCAGAAAAATGTTTTTAAATATAAATGTTAACATTTAAATATAATATAATTAATTTTATTTTATATATAATATAAAATATGTAATATTTATATAATAATTAATAATATAAATATAAAATAAATACCCTTTTTAACCAATTCAGTTATACTTAAATACAGCTATCACAAACACAGAAACACAAACCTAAGTTTACAGACAGATGAATCACCAATCTCTAGCAATTAACTTTATGATGAGTGCTCAAACATGAGCCTCCTACAGAATTCTTCTTGGTTGTCTGAGAGCTGCAGCAAGATTTTAAGTATTTAAGGCTTTTGTTAAGTGAGTCCCCATAACCTGCACCTCATTTCAGGGAGATGCTTCAAGTTGCTTTATTTTCATGTTTTTCTTGGGTAATTCATAGCTGCAGAGCTAGGGAAGGGAGTAGAACAAGGGGGAAAAAGGACAAAGGGAGGGAGGAAGCATAGCAGGATCTTCCCTTGCTTCAGGCATTGTCTTAGTTCCTTTCTGGATACATTCAATGGATACCTGCATAGGCAAGCCAAGAAGAAGCCGCTTGGCAAACAGAGGTTAGAGTCTGCCAAAATCAATCCTTGGGGATACTAACCAGCTTCCTCTTCCTAGCTTTAAAAAAAAAAGATTTAAAACAGAAAACCTTGTTATTTCTGAGAGCCTAGAGAGCCTTTCTCCCAGGTTTCAGATTTCAGGGAATGAAACAGGAAATATCCTTCCATTACAACTCCTAGGGTCAATTGATTGCAGGGCTTGTTCTACCCAGGGCTAGCTACACTTCATGTCTCAGAAATGTCTACTTTTCCTCCATGGTTGTGATATGTGGATCCTTCTTTATTGAGTAGCATGTTTGACTTAGCATGTGTTGGCTGGTTTCTTTATAATGCGTTCCTGAAGTTCTTAAATCATTGGGACATCAATGGTGTTCTTTAAAGGGCCTTTCCTGCAATAGATATTCATCTTTCCAGTAAAACAGGGTGTCAAAATGAAAGAAAACTGGTTACTCCTGGGTGAGGCTTCAATTTTTTCCCTTTCTTTTATTTTTTTCTCCCTAGCTGGAAGATACTCTTTTTGCTCTGTCAAAATGACAGCTCATGGGAATCCTCATTTACCCTCAGAAGATGAGTTGTTCAAATACCTTTCCATCACTTAAACCTGAGAAAAGTGAATTAAAAAGAACATTTTATTCCCTGTGAGCATGACTCCTTTAGCCTTCCATGCATCATCCCTTCCCCCACACCCTTCTTCCCCTTTGAAGCCACATATTTGCAATCCAACAATAATTGGATGGGTACCTCCAAGTGGTTTTTGGTTACCTGAGGGAAATCATTAGGAAAAGACAGACACAAAAAGGGAAATCTGTGAAATACAGCGAATACAGTGGCTCAAGCTACCTAAACTGGAGAAGAAATCCCTTATTCTTTCAGACACTGTATTTCCTTTCTTAATTAGACTTCCACACCTTTAATTTTTTATTTGAGGAAACCCAGGTTTTAAACTGGATCAGAGAATTATGGTTAAAAGCAATTGAAAATCTGTCCCTGAAATATAACTAAAATCCCACCTTCTACAAGAAACCTTCCCCAATCCCTCTTAATTACAGCACCTTCTTTTTGTTAATTACTTTCTATTTATCCTGTATATAGATTCCTTTGTATATATTTGTTTGTATGTTGTCTCCACAATTAAATTGTAAGCTAGTTAAGGGCAGAAACTAATTTTCCTTTTTTTCTGTCTCCAGTGCTCAGCACAATGCCAGGCACAAAGTAAGTACTTAATGAGTGTTTATTGAAAGAATTATATGTTTAGAAGAATTGCACATGATTAACCTATGTTGAATCACTTGCTGTGGGGGGAGGGAGAAGAGGAGAAAAATTTGGAGCACAAGGTTTTGCATGGGTGAATGTTGAAGACATCATTGCTTATATTTTGAGAAAAAAAAGATATTATTAAAAAATTAAGTCAGGAAGGCTTGAGTTAAAAAAAAATTAAATACATCTTATTGTTATCTTCTGGTTTTATAGTATTTAAACTTCTAAATATATTTTTACCTTCCCAGAAAGTCATCCCTTACAACAAAAGAATAATAAGGAAAGCAATTAGCAGTAAAAATAAGCAGCTTATTGAAAAAGTCCAACATTGTTGTGCAGTGTTCTACAACCCCACTACCACCTCAGCTAAGAAAGCAGGAAGGCGCCTTATAATACATTTTCTTTGGTGCCAAGTTTGCTCATTATAAATTTGCAACCCTCAGTTTGGGCAATCAAACATTTTTTTCATTTGAAATCCAAAACGAGTTTCAGTTAGATATCTTTATTTTCAAAGGCTTTAAGTTTGAGAGGATTTCTGTCTGCATATTTATATATTTATATTAAAATTAAAAGGTACTTTACTTTTAAAAGGCCATGCAAATGCTATATCCTCTAGCCCTGAGCTTTATTCTCTATCCTATTTGAATGATTGCATAATAGTTCATGCCCAAACATGTCTCTTAAGTTAGGTACAGTTTCAGTGCAAAAATCTAGTCACAGTATATAAATTGATGGGGAAAAAAAACCCAACAAAACATTTCAAAGCCAGATATATAGAAATGTACTTTTCGGACCATTTTCTAGACATACTTAGCCCAGTTCTCCACTTTTCATAAGAAGGGATGGCCAATTTTTCACATTAATGGCCCAGATCACCAGCTGGGGAATATGATTGGGGGAAGCTTATCTCATGCACTTTCCAGAAAACCGTTGAGTCAGAGAAACATATCCTGGAGCTTTGTTGTGGAGTATATGTCCTACTGACTCTACCCAACTTATCCTATGTCATATTCTAGGCCATGCCCTATCTTGGGGCTACCTGCCAAGTCTGTCCTCCTAGGACCTACTCCTCCTATATGTCTTTGCAAAAGGACTTTGCCATGGCTGGGGATGCATTTTGCTCTCATCTCTGCTTTGGAGATCCTAAGATCCTTTCAAAGCACTCACATCTCAGGTGCTACCTTTTACACAAATTACTTTACCTCCAGAAATTACTATGTAAAGTTTAATTCACTTATGCTTATATTTCCTTACTTATGCTCCTATTGCATTTTCCTACAAGAATGGAAGCTCCTTGAAGAGCTATTATTTTAATATTGTCTTATTTTTAAAATATTTTAATTATTTAATTATTTTAATATTGTCTTTGTGCACCTAGAACCTAAAGGTAGCTAGATAAAATTGGATCTGGAATGAGGAAGACCAGAGTTCAAATGTAACCTCTGGTACTAACTACTGGAGTGACCATGAACAATTCACTTTTACTTGAATCTACTGGAGAAGTAAACCATTCCAGTTTCTTTGCTAAGGAAACTCCATTGATGGTATTGATGTATTATGGCCCATGGAGTCACAAAGAGTTAGACCTGACTGAATAACAGAAAAAGGCCCAAAGCCTAGCACAACACCTGCTGTAATGTTTCCTGAATTGAATTATCATCACTGAAAAAAGACTCCACTTTGGATTACTATTGTTTCTTCAGTCTTATATGGCTCAAGTTTACTTTACAATACAGCTTTTGAGGAAGCCAAGAACAATAACACAGAAATTTCCAAAAATCTGCGTATTCAGGTGCAAAGGAATCTATTCTTTTCATATGAAACTTGGATTCACAAACATTTCTATTCCTTGTCAGATTGAAAGTTTATGAGTCATATTCAAAAAAGGAGGCTCCTTATACTGAACTTAGAAATATACTGACCTTTTAAAATTAATTCATTTGAACAGCCTGAGCTTCAGTGTAAGCATCTGTCTCAATGTTTAGGGGCTTAGAATGGGTGTAATAGAAATTGTTCTCTGTACTAGCCAAAAACATAGGGGATCCTCTCCTACCAGGTTGATATATTTTTCAATAGTACTTTACTTTCCCAAATACATGAAAAGATAGTTTTAAACATTCACTTTCGTAAAACTTTGTGTTCCAGATTTTTCTCTCTCTTTCTCCCAAACCTCTCTCCTTCCTAAGATAAAGCATAGATTGCATTTTTGTAAAATAATTTCATCTATTTTTTGTCTTAATCCTCACCTACCCCTTAATCACTGAATGATTGGTCCCTGAAACAAACTGAGACCTGAGGAATTTAGAAAGGCCCAGATTACCCCCTGCACCTTGGCCATTGACAATAGTCTTGACTTTTGTCTTACCACTGAATTTTATGACTCTGAAGGAGAGAGCAAGGGTGACTTTCACATCTCAACCTCATCTAAATCCAATTCATGGACAAGTCTCATGATGTCATTGGTCTTCTTCCAAATAAAAGAGCCATTAACAACAACAACCACAAATGACAACATTTGGGTCTGGTGTTTCAGACCATTATAGAAATCGGTTGGTTTGAGCCTTTCTGGAATTTTGATGAAATTCTCTATTATGATAAAACATCACTCATCCTCAAGGGCAGGATGACAGAATTAGCAAAGCTATATAGAAAGTTCAGGGAAGATGACAAAATTACTTGATTGAAACTAGGTTGTTGAAAGTGATTATTCATCTTTACCATATTTTCTTAGGAAGGAAAATTAGTCTAAAAATTATTTTAACCATCAGTGAAAGTTGAGCAGCTGGGCATACTTGCTGGGCTTTATTTGTTCATATATTCAGGTCTCAAAGCAACACTTGATTAATGAAAGGTCATTAATTCACTTATAATACGCTGTCTTTACAAGATTGCCTATAACTCATGTGTAGTGACTAGTAAAGCAACCCAGGATCAAAGCAAAAACAAGACACTACTCATAGGGAGATCTTTGATAAGCTAATTCATTCTGCAGCAGTCTCTGGCTAGCCATGTAATGAGAGATAAAGTACTCATTGCCAAATTGTTAATATATTCACTTTATTCAGGGCAGCTCTGTGGGGCTCCCATCACTCTGCCTGGTACCCATGTAATGAGCTAAAATGGACTTTTAGTTCCAGTTCTGGACCATAGAGCAAGGATTTTGTTATATATGACAAATCTGATATAAAAATGCAATCCAAACATTACATTTAAATTGGCTTGATGTAAATCCGCTCACTGACATAAAGTTAATAGAAGAAGAAGAAGAAGAAGAAGAAGAAGAAGAAGAAGAAGAAGAAGAAGAAGAAGAAGAAGAAGAAGAAGAAGAAGAAGAAGAAGAAGAAGAAGAAGAAGAAGAAGAAGAAGAAAAGAAGAGGAGGAGGAGGAGGAGGAGGAGGAGGAGGAGGAGGAGGAGGAGGAGGAGGAGGAGGAGGAGGAGGAGGAGGAGGAGAATTTACAGTTTCAAAATGATAGCTTCTGGTTTTCTTTCTTTTATTCATTTCATTAATTCTGTAGCAACATTTTTGAGTACTCTCCAATTATTTTATTTTTAAAAAGTTACTTTTATAGGTGTCACCTCTCTAAGGAATCCCAGTTTGTTTCTGAGAGTCTGATTGAAATGAGATACAAGATAGAAGATGGCAATGTTTCTAGGAGCACTAAACTGGGAAAAGGAGTCACAGAACCACAGAAAACGATACTTCAGAGACTGTCTAGCCTCATCCATACCTAAACAGAAATCCCCTTTACAAACTTTTGGACAAGTGACTATCCTTAGATTGAAAATTGTCTATCAACAAGCTTTTATTAAACACAAAATATATGCAAACTTCTATGTTGGCAAGACTATGCACCTGAAGAGGCCCTTTCAATAGTTCTAAATAGGAAATTAGTATAAAAACTCAAAAAGAAAACTTAAATTAACACAGAAACAGCCCAACTTTTTTGGGAGGAATAGTGAATCCTATCATCCTCTCTCTGAATGTGGAAAGATACTTCCCTGAGGATATTCACCCATATTCCCCTTTTCATCTATCTACTATAGCTCTGAATCACATGCATGCCTTGCATACAGCAGGCACCTCAATAGATAGTTTGATTAGACTTCTGTATAATCTTTCTTAAGGAACTAATGTAGTTCCAGGCATCCAAGAAGCCCTCAGCAGTTTTTATGCCAAATTTTAGAAAAGGTGCTATCAACATGCCCTCTTGCACATGGTGGAAAGGAGAGAACCCCTCTTCCATGCTTTCTGGTCAGGGACTATCTGGTTATTTAGGGGAGTTCTTGCTTAATCAGTAATCTGGACTATCTGGGATCTGTGGGGTGCTAAAGAACCTGCCTTAGACAAACGATTTCAGAGTAATATCTCCTTTCCTACCGCACCCTCCTCATGTGCTCCGTATCTGAAAAGGGCTATGTGGGTATAGCTGAGAGTCAGGGAGGAGTGAGTTCTCCTTCCTCAGTGTGCTGACTGTGCCAGCATGTGGTTATTATACAGATTTGTTCCCCTCTGTGTGTGGGAACCGACAGTGGACTGGAGGTGGGGCCAGCAGGTGGCAGGGAGTCAGACTAGGGGGTGGGAAGAGAATGCCAGCAGCAAGGGGGAGGAACCGTTGCATACTTTGGCTTGGGGCCTGGAATATAAATATAAAATGAAGCCATTCTGTGTTTGAGAACCCTGCTCCCTAATGATTACCCCCAGCAGGTAACTCTATCAGTTCTCAAGAATGTTCCCCAAGAACAGGAGCAGGAGGCTGAGGCTGATATGAGGGACTGGGATCAAGAGCAGGAGCTCTAACACAGAGTTAGATTAAGGTGAGAAGGATATGGTCAGGGGCAAAACAAGGAAAGGATACTGAAAAGTAAAGAGGAATTCCAAATGCAGACAACAGATCTCATAATGATCAATTCTGCTTGATCATCAGAGAATTGTGAGAACCAGAAGGGCTCTCAGAGACTAACGTTGGAAGGGTGATGATGGAGGGGTAATAAGGGTGAGGGTAGTGGTAGGGGGTGTCAAAAATCAGTGCCGGATCTAGGCAAGTTCTAAATATTTCCAACTTTCTGCACACACACACATAGACAGACAGACAGACAGACAGACAGACAGACACACACACACACACACACACACACACACACACACACACACACACCACAATTGCTGCATAAGCTGCCCTACATCTTACTAGGATCAAGGTAAGGAAATCATTTCCTAAGGTGGTAAAATGCCATTATAAGTAAGAAAATGGCTTCAGCAGGGCAAGGTGGTTTGGCCAAAGAGCTAAAAGTGTCAAATGAACTTAAGCCATAAAAGGTTGGGTTGGGTAGCTCCTGGCAACTTCTCCTGCCATACTGAGGTAGCTGAGAATATAATTTGTAATTTTCTACTTTGGGATTAAAGGGATTGCTTCCTTGGGTAGAATTATTGAAAGGATACTGGAGTTGGTCCCCAACCTGAGCCTTCTTTCCTAATCACAAGGGAAAACAACAGCAACAACCTCAGATTTCTAATGTACTGTTTTCCTAGAATAAGCAAAACATAGTAGCTAAAGAGTTGGTCTTAGAATAAAAAAAGACCTGGCTTGTAGTCCTGTATCTGATGCTCTGGGCAAAGATACTTAATCTCTCAATGCTCTGTTGGTAGTGCTGTTCAATTTTTCATGACCGTATTTGGGTTTTGTTTTGTTTTTTCAAAGATACATTTCCTTTTCCAACTCATTTTTATATATGAGGAACTGGGGCAAACAAGAATGAGTTATTTGTCCAGGATCATACATCTTGGAAGTGACTGAGACCAAATTTGGATTCAGGAAGATATCACCTTCAAACTCAACATCCTATTACACTACCTAGTTGCTCTCTCATTGTTCTAGACAACTGTGTAAGACCTTAAGCTCCAGGAAAAGTGCTAAACTACATCAACAGAGGGACTTTTCATACTGAGAGTTTCCCTACACCAAGAAAATAACTGATTTGGCCTGAAAACAAACAAGAATAAATTAAGACTCTTCTCACTTCTACAGGGCATTCTTGAGAACTATTCTGGAGTACGATATGCCAGGTGTACTTACAAATACATGTTCATTTTTGCTGAGACATTGTGGAATATAGATTAAAACTAGTAGAAAAAACTAATGGTCATGACCTGCAGAATTATTTGTTTTTCCACAGTCTGGGAAAAGTACTTATCAAAAAATACAGGTTTCTCTTCGGAACTTAATGGTTCTATTGGAACTATCAATCCTTGACACGAATTTGAACTTGCAGAACCTTACTCTGTACAAATAACTCAGCCTAATCTAACCATGGACACAGGTAGGGTTTTCCTAAGTATACTAAAATCAAGCCAGGCAATGGAATGAAACCATCTATTTTGGAGTGTAAATCCACTTGGGAGGGGTATACTTATCATAAACTTTTGACAACAAATTATTCAGATTTACTAAATGTTAATAATATTACTAATAACAAAGTTGAAAGACCTATTTATTTTATCTTTTCTACAAATGGGAATAAAATTCATTACTTTATTTTTATGTCTATATATTGTTTGTTGTTGAGTTGTTTCAATAATATTCGGCTCCTCCTGATCTCAGCTGGAAGTTTCTTGGCAAAGAGAGTGCAATGGTTTGCCATTCCTTCTCTAGCTCATTTTACAGATGAAGAAACCAAGGCAAACAAGGTTAAGTGACTTGCCCAGGGTCAAACATTTAGTAACTGTTGGGGACTATATTTGAACTCAGGTCTTCTTGACTCCAGGCCTGGAACTCTATCTACTATGCCACCTAGTTACTCCTATATTCATGATGCACAATTAAAATGATTTTGCAGTTTATTCAGGTATTTAGAATTTAATACCTCCAGTAGCTTTGAAGGGGTGATCATCTTTCTATTCATTACTAGTTCATTTTTCCTTATTCATTGTCATCTTGGGTTCTAAGACAACAATATGTTTTGATCTAAATTACTAAAATTGTAATATATCTCATTGATTAATCAATCCTCTAGTTGTTCCCTCCACAATTTATTAAATGTAATTAGTTAAATAAATCTGTTTTCCCTTATAAACTTTCAAATATCTTTCTTTATATATCAAACCTACAATCTACCACTCTTCAACAAACATCAAAGTTTCTGGTTATGCAATTTGTTAACAATGCAACAAATGATAAAACAAAACCACATGTGATTATTTTTATAATATTTTATTTTTCCCCAATTACATGTCAAGACAATTTTTAACATTCATTTTTTTATTAATTATAGTCTTTATTTACCAGCTATATGCATGGTAATTTTACAGCACTGACAATTGCCAAACTTTTTGTTCCAATTTTTCCCTTCTTTCCACCCCCCCGTCAGATGGCAGGTTGACCAATACATATTAAATATTAACATTCATTTTTACAAAATTTTGAGTCCCAAATTTTTCTTGCCTCTTCTCTACCTGCTCTCTTCCAAAAATGTTAGGCAATTTGATATAGGTAACATGTAAAACATTTGCACATTAGTCATAATTATGAAAGAAAAAGCAGATCAAAAGGAAAAAATATTAAAAAATTAAAGTAAGTGGGAAAAAAAACATGTTTTGACATGTATTCAGAGTCCGTCAGTTCTTGATCTGGATGTGGATAGAATTTTCCTTCATAAGAACTTTATACTTTTTTTGGATCATTGTGTTGTCAAGAATAATTGAGTCATTCGTAGTTGATAATCATACAGTGTTGCTGATACTGTGTACAATGTTTTTCCTATTTCTGATTATTTCATTTTACGTCAGTTTATAAATCTTTCCAGATTTTTCTGAAATCTGCCTGTTTATTGTTTCTTATTGCACAACACTATTTTATTACATTCATATAGTACCACTCGTTCAGCCATTCCTCAAAGGGCAGGTATTCCCTCAATTTCTACGATTTTGTCATCATGAAAATAGCTGCTAAATACTTTTGCACTTGTAGGTCATTTGATTATTTTTATGATTTCTTTGGTATTGCTAGATCAAAAGGTATAAACAGTTTGGTTACCCTTTAGACATAGTTCCAAATTGTTCTCTAGAATGGTTGGATCAGTTCAAAACTCTACCAACAATGCATTAGTGTGCCAATTTTTTTCCACATTCTCTCCAACATTTATCATTTTCCTTTTTTTGTTATATTAGCCCAATCTGACAAGTATGGGGTGGGTGTTTTAATTTACATTTCTCTAATCGAAAATTGTTTAGAGAACTTCTTCATATGCCTATAAATAGCTTTGATTTCTTCATTTGAAAACTTTGTTTTTTTACTTTCAATTTTGTAAATCTCACCTTTGATTTTTCAGGAATTCCAATTTGGTACTCAATTGGGGATTTTTGAATTGTTCTTTTCTAGTTTTTTTTCTTAGTTGCATACCCAATTAAATGTTTTTTTTCTTTTTTCTATTTTGTTGATGTAAAAATTTAGAGAAATAAATTTTTTACCTAAGTACTATTTTGGCTGTATCCCATTAATTATGGTATATTGTCTCATTTCTGTCATTCTTTTTGATGAAACTATTGATTGTTTCTATGATTTGTTCTTTGATCTGCTTATTCTTTAGGATTAGATTAGTTTCCAATTAATTTTAATCTATTTATTTTATTTTATTTTATTTTATTGCATTATAAGCTGAAAATAATACGTCTAATATTTCTGCCTTTCTACATTTGATTTTCAGGGGTTTATGGTCTAATATATGACCAATTTTTGTGCAGGTGCCATATGCTGCTGAGGAAAGGTATATTTTTTCTGTTCCCATTCAGTTTTCTCCAAAGATATATGTCATAGATAACTTTTCTAATATTCTGTTTATCTCTTTAGTTTCTTTCTTATTTATTTTTGGTTGGATTTATTGAATTCTGAGAGGGGACAGTTAAGGTTCCTTACCAGTAGAGTTTTGTTATCTATTTCTCTCTGTACTCATTTAATTTCTCCTTTAAGAATCTGAATGCTCTACCACTTGGTTTATATATATTTAATATTGATATTGTTTCATTGTCTGGGGTATCTTTTAGCAAGTGCTCTTTTAATTAGTTCTAGTTTTTCTTTTACTTTGTCTGAGATTAGGATTGCTATCCCTGCTTTTTTTTTTTTTTTTTACTTCAGCTGAAGCATTATAGATTCTGCTCTAGCCTCTTACCCTTTTCTCTGTATGTGTTTCTATGCTTCAAGTGTGTTTCTATTATAAGATTCTAGGTTTTAATCCACTCTGCTACCTGCTTCCATTTTATGGGAGAATTCATTCCATTCATATTCACAGTTGTCCTAGCCATGGCCTGATCTATATGCCCCTGTTTCGGTGGCCACAACTAGGCAGCTCACCTGCCTTTGGGATCCAACCCGGATCACACAGAGACAGACCAACTAGGAGGTGTAAACATTCTATCTTTATTCAGTCATCCTTTCAGTGGAGATAGTAGGAAGCAAGAGCACAAGAGTACACAAGAGAGTGCAGAAGCAAGAAAGAGAACACGTTCGACTCAGGGCTGTCTATTTATGCTACCACTCTTCCTGGATTGTCCATGCCCAGCCCACTCAGAACTGTGTAGGTGGAGCCCCAGAAGGGAGATTTCTGAAGTTAGTGTTGCATCCCAGGAGGAGATCTAGCAAGAGGACATGACCCTTCCATCTCAAGAAACCTATTAGCAGTTCCTTTAACTCCTGACAGACACAACCTCCTGCCTCAGAGGCCAAGTCCCTTTTTACCTCCTGGACCTGTCCTACCACCTGACATTGTATACAGGCTTGGTGGAACATCTCAAAGAGACAGCAGTGCCTCATTGCCCCTAACAACAGTTATGATTACTAACTGTATTTCCTTCCATCTTATTCTTCCTCCTCTTTGTTTTCTCTCTCCTTTCACTTTTCCCCCTCCTCATCAGTGTTTTGCTTCTATCCACCACCTCCTCCAATCTTCCTTCCTTCTGTCAGTCTTCACAGTACCCCACTTGCCCAGTCCCTTACTTAATAAACTCCCCTTCTACTTCCATGTCAGGAAAAATAAATTTCTCTATTGATTTTGGATATTATTCCCTCTTTGAGTCAATACTGATGAGAATAAGGTTCAAACAATGTCCATTGCCCACTCTCCCATCTTCCCCTTCACTGTAACAGGTCTTTCACTTCTCTTTATGTGAAATAATTTTCCCAATTCTGCCTCTTTTCTTTCTGTACTCAATATATTCCTCTTTCTCATCCCTTAGTTATTTTTTTCATTATTCCCTCAAATTCACCTTATATCTGTATACTTCTGCCTCTATATTCCTTCTAGTTTGGTGATATGTTTTCTTTTCCTTTCTTATGTGTTTATGCTTCCCTTAAGTCTAAATATTGGAGGACATTTTTGGTTTAGTTATGGTCTTCTCCTTATGGAAGCTTGAAATGTTTCTATTTTATTGAATGACCATTTTACCTCTTGATGTATTATGCTTAATTTCACTATGTAAGTGATTCTTGGTTGTAGTCCTAGCTCCTTTGCCTTCCACAATATCATGTTCCATGACCTCTGATCTTTTAATGTTATGGCTGTGTAATCCTGTGTAATCCTGATTATGGCTCCCTGCCATTTGAATTGTTTTTTCCGATCACTTGTAATATTTTTTCCTTCACCTAATAGTTCTGAAATTTGGTTGTAATGTTCCCTGGAGTTTTATTTTGAGATCTGTTTCCAGAGAAAGTACATGGCAGTTTCTCAGAATTAGAGTCTGTCCATTACCCTCTGAGGCACATGGTGGGGGTCCTGGTAATGGTACTTGATTGTTCCACTGCCCTGAGGCTCAGGATCTACTACTGCTTTCCTGAGGTGGGGCTTATTGTTGGCTTACTGGAATACTTTCTGTCCTGGACTACAGGGTGAGACAAACCTTACCTATAAATCTTCCGAATTTCTTGGGCTCAAAAGGGTTTCATTCTGCCTTTTTTTTTTCTGGGTTTTTCTATTCTGGGATTTGTTGTGGGACATTATTTTAGGATTATTTGGAGGTGAATATGGGAGAGTTATAGTGATTTCCTGCTTACCTCACCATCTTGCTCCCTAAAATCCCATGTGTGATTATTTTAATTTATCCACTATGAAAAAGAACACATTCGGAGTTACCTTTAACAATCACTAAAAATGCTGTTTCATTTATAAAAACAAAACTCACTATTCTACTCTTTCAGGAGAGCAAAATCTCTTTGAAAATAAAAGTTAAAATAGTTCTCTCAATCAAGTATTGCACTCTCTTCATCCATGACAAGAAATTTTCCAGAATGATAATTAGATTCTCATTTTCCTCATAGATCCCTTATAGAATGATAATTAAGATGTAACTTCAAGATTCCAGTGCCTCTTAAAATTCAGTAATAATATCTTGTCTATATGAGAGGTCATTTAAGTTGTTATTATTGAATTTTTCCAAATAATCTCAGCAATGGGAGCAATGAAATCCCATCCATATGATAGATTAGATCAATTTTGGTCCTCAAACCCATTGATACCCTCTGCTTTTCTGAAGGAGGGCAGAGTGATAAACTTCAAATCATCCATTGAAGGAAGGTGCTCAAGACACTTATTTCTTCATTTTCCAACCAGTTTTGGACTTCCTGGATTTCATCCATCATGCTTCTCAAGAGTCTCATCATTGGAAAATATAATCCTGCAAAATGTATCTCCTTTTCCTCCTTCCCTTCTCTTTTTATCCTCCCTTTCTGTGTTGTTTTCTTCTCCCAGTCCCATTCCTAGAGATAATAAAATCTTCTAATACAAAAACTATCTTTGAATCTGTAGTACTCACTCACTTTTTGCACAAGCCCAAGATTGCTTTTTATTTCATTTTCTACAACAGTAAAGTCAACTATATTAGAGAATCAGCATGAGCCAGAGTATCTACGTTCAAATACTACCTCTACTGTTTCAGTCAATGTTCCTGTAATTCAGTTCTTCTTATTTGTAAAATGAGGCAGTTATGCTAGATGGCCTCTGAGATCTCTTCCAAACCTAAATCTAGAAGTCTATGAGAAAAACTACATCTTAGAGAACATCTTAGTTTAGAAAAGAGGGAAGAAGAGAGAAGATACAGATGTCCTGAATTTTTCTTTTTTATTTTTTAAAGGTGAAAATACTGTGCTTTGATCCACATTCAGTCCCCAAAGTCCTCTCTAGATGCAGATGGCTCTCACAGTCACAAATCTGTGGGAATTGCTTTGGATCTTCTCGTTGAGAAGAGCCAAGTCCATCATAATTAATCATCACATAATTTTGTTGTTCCTTTTCAATATTCTCCTTGTTCTACTCACTTCATTTAGTGTTAGTTCCTATAATTCTTTCTAGCCTTTTCTGAAATCAGCCTGCTTCTTATTTCTTACAGAAGAATAGAATAATATATCGACTTATTCAGCCATTCCCCAATTGATGGGTATCCATTTAATTTCCAGTTCTTTGCCACTACAAAAAAGACTGCTACAAACATATTTGCACATCTGGGTACTTTTCCCTTTTTTATGATCTCTGTAGGATACAGACCCAGTAGAGACACTACTGAATTAAAAGATATGCAGTTTTATACCTCTTTGGGAATGGTTCCAATTTGCTCTCCAGAATAGTTGGATTAGTTCACAACTCCCACTAACAATGTATTAATGATCCCAGTTTGCCCACATTGCCTCCAACATTTATCATTATTTTTTCCCTACCATTTTAGCCAATCTGGTGTGAAGTGGTACCTCAGAATTGTCTTAATTTGCATTTCTCTACTCAATAGTGATTTAGAAGATTTTTTCATCTGACTAGAAATGACTTTAATTTTTTCATCTGAAAATTGTGGCCCTAAATTTTTCAATCTAGAATTTTAAAGTAAGCTAACACCAAGTAGTTTCCAATAAACATTACCACCAGGATATTCCAAAAATTGCTATGTACAACATGAATGGAATTGTGATCTTCTCAAGATATGTATTTTCTTTCTGATTTCTCTTTTGAGCAGGAATAATATCTGAAAGTTAACACCTTCCAAATCCATTCCCTTTTTCTTTTTAAATCTGATTACCCTATTCAGAAAGGCAATGTGGAAGAATGGACAGATGGATAGAAGACAGAAAGAGAAAGAGAGAGAGAGAGAGAGAGAGAGAGAGAGAGAGAGAGAGAGAGAGAGAGAGAGAGAGAGAGAGAGAGAAACTAACAACCTTCCTTATGTATCAAGCATTGAGCTACACAATATATTGGACCAAAATTCAGAAAAGTCTTGGTTCAAATCTTGCCTTTGACCTTTACTAGCGATGTGACCATAAGCAAATCAATTTGCTCCTATGACTCTGTTTCTTCATTGTAAAATAAGCCTAATAATGCCTGTAGTATTTACCTCAAAGAGCTGTTGTGAAGATGAAAGATGATAATTTATGTAAAGTATTTTGTAGACTTAAAAGTGATTTATATTCAGTTATTTAAATAATAAATTAGTATTATAAATAATCTTGCCAAGAAGGAAAGTAGAGTTTTAGGATGGGCTTAAGGATGTTTGAAACTTGATTTCAAACAGATAAAGATGAATTTTCCCTTCCATACTAATAAGTTTGTAAAACAGGGAAGGAATTGAAAGTTAAAAAAAAAAAAAGATATTATAAAGCTAAATAGTAGTCTTTGCTTCCCCAGTTGTCTGGGACCTCAAATGTTTTCATTTCCTTCAGGTTATCTCTACATTGCTCTATGGATCCATGGATACTTTGGATCTCTTGTAAGGGTTGCTTATCAGCAGTGATAACAAGGATAGCTGACCTAAATAGGATAAAACATAAAAGCAAAGAGAGAAGGGAGCAATTCTGAACTAATGTGCTGTGAAACCACTGAACAGGTACCCAAATCTGTACTCATCAAGGGTTCTTGTATAATTTGCATATTCTAAACTACTTATGCTACATTTTGCTTCTTTCTCCCATATCTGCTAAATTAACATTAATCTTATTGCTGCAAATTATATGAAAACTAATTAGGAAACTTCAAAAGCACCTCAAAATTTTATATTCACTTAATGATAATGATAACAGAACAGGGCCATTTTGCAGTACTCATATCTTATGCTTTATTCATTATTTTTAGGATGATGATTTTAAGCTCTATTGACCCAAATCACTCTGATTCTGGGATAGGCTACATCAAAGAATTTAAACTCAAAAGTCAATCAACTCTTTATTATCCTGACCAATGGACAGGAATAGTGATATAAACAACTGAAATTTCATGTGATCTACTCTTCCAAGTTTCATTTATTCAATAAATTCATCTAACATTTCTCCCTTAATTATATCTTGCTTATTAAGGGAAGGAAATATATATTGAATTTAATTTATTTTAAAAAATGTTTTATTGATGCCTTTTAAAAAAAATTTTATATCACACTTATTTCTGTATAGTCCTAATCTCCATCTACCAAACCTGCTCCTAAAAATGAATCTTTTTTTGTCAATAGTATTTTATTTTTCCAAATACATGTAAAGATAGTTTTCTTAAAGCTTTTTATTTTCAAAATATATGCATAAATAATTTTCAATATTCACCCTTGCAAAACCTTGTTTCAATTTTTTCTCCCTCCTTTCTCCCATCCCCTTCTTAGCTTGTAAGCAATCCAATATATGTTAAAAATATAAAATTCTTCTATATATATTTCCATAATTATCATGCTGCACAAGAAAAATCAGATTAAAAAGGAAAAAAGTAAGAAAACAAAAAGCAAGCAAACAACAACAAAAATACTAGGTTGTGATCCACATTCAGTTTCCACAGGCCTCTCTCAGGGTGCAGATGTCTCTCTCTATCACAAGAAATTGGAACTGGCCTGAATCAATTCGCTGAAAGAGCCATATCCATCAGAATTGATCATCATATAATCTTGTTGTTGCACAGATGATTGTGCTGTTGCACAATGATCTCCTAGTTCTGCTCATTTCACTCAGCATCAGTTCATGTAAGTCTCTCCAGGCCTTTCTGAAACCACCCTGCTGATTGTTTCTTATAGAATAATAATACTCTATAACATTCATATATTGTAACTTATTTAGCCATTACCCAGATGATGAACATCCATTAAATTTCCAGTTCCTTGCCATTACAAAAAGGGCTGCAACAAACATTTTTGCACATTTGGGTCCCTTTCCCTCCATTAAGATCTCTTTGGGATACAAGCTTAGTAGAAATACTGCTGGATCAAAAGGTATACACAGTTTAATAGCCCTTTTGGTATAGTTCCATATTGCTCTCGAGAATAGTTAGATCAGTTCACAACTCCACCAACAATATATTAGTGTCTCAGTTTTCCCACATCTCCTCCAATCATTACTTTTTCCTGTCATCTTAGCCAATCTAAGAGATATGTAGTGGTACCTCAGAGTTGTCTTAATTTGTATTTCTCTGATCAATAGTGATTTAGAGCATTTTTTTCATATAATTAGAAATAGTTTTAATTTCTCTATCTGGAAATTGTTCATATCTTTTGATCCTTTATCAATTGGAGAATGGCTTATATTCTTATAAATTTGAGTCAATTCTTTTATATATTTTAGAAACAAAGTTTTTATCAGAACCCTTGGATATTAAATTTTTTCTCCAGTTTTCTGTTTCCCTTTTAATATTGTCTGCCTGCATTGGTTCTATTTGTACAAAACCTTTTTAACTTAATATAATCAAAATTATCCATTTTGCATTCCATAATGTACTCTAATTCTTCTTTGACCACAAATTCCTTCCTTCTCTACAAATCTGAAAGGTAAATTGTAAAAGAGTTTTTAACATTCATTTTTATAAGACTTTGTACTCCAAATTTTTTCTCCCTCCATCCCTTATCTTTCCCCTCACCGAGAGAGCACACAGTCTGATAGAAAAATTTTTCTTTTTTTTAATTTTTTAAAAGAAAGAACCAGAGATAAGCAAAAACAGTCAATAGCTGTGATTGCACAGGACAATATATG